>NW_022196692.1:0-385857 GCF_008641045.1 Pistacia vera | reverse complement strand
TTTTCTCCCATTGGGTTTTTCTTGATGAGGTTTTTAACAAGGCAATAATTGTTGTAATTTCTTATTTTATTTTTTTATAAATGAATAAGTCTAATTTTTCTTATATTACAATTTTATTGTATTAAAATTGAATTAATATTTGAAATGTTAAAAAAAAAAAATTAATTTAATTGAATTATTGATATTTGAAAAGTTAACTAAAAACAATTACATTTATAATTGTTAATTATTAATTTGAAAAGTTAAATAAATAAAACAAAAGAAAATAAAAAAAAAATAGGGGTAACCCGGCTCGGCCCGCCGTCTAACCCGACGGGTTAGGGTTGGCGGGCTGGGCTGGGCCAGCCATTTTCTCCAAAATGGCGGGCCTAACCCGGCTTGCCTTTGTTGGCGGGTGGGTTAGGACCGACCCGCCAAATTTTGTACCCCGTCGCGGGCCGGGCTGGGTCGAGCTGGGCAGGTTACTTTTCCACCTCTACTTACAACGTTCAAACATTAAAACGTGGCACTCGTATCTTCTTATTTGATTGGATGGAAAATCTAAGATTTTCCTTAATAAAATTTTCTTGATTATTTTTTCTTCTAATAAAAGATTGAAAATAGAAAAAACAATCAATATATAAATAAGATTTTTCATAAAATTCAAAAAAAAAAAGGTAAGATACAAGATAGTAGCTAGAGTGGATTCGATCATATACTTACAACCCAATTTTATAAATTTTTTCTCAAAACCTCAATGCAGCAGTTCGCAATGGGTTTTGTCTACCCAACAATAGGTCTCACCTACCTAATTACAAGCTAACCAATTATAAACTGTCACGTCGAGATTGTGAGAGAAAATTTATAAAATTGGGTTGTGAGTAGTGATTAGGAACTTGGCCTGGCCCGGTCGGTTGAACAGATTCAATCGTGACCTAGAGCCTTCATTGGGTCGAGTTACAAATTTTCCTATTCATTCAAAACTCTAGAAATTAGGACATCAATTCGTGAACAATTGAAGGCTGGAATGTTAGGGCTTTTGAAAAGGAATAGACGGTGAGTGGAATGGTGGCAAAGGTGTCGATTTCCAATGAGTGAATCGATCAGAAATTGCAAAACAATGTCGCCGGAAAAAGTTCAATGTCGTCGGCAATTGGGGAAGCAAGCGGGGGAAGGTGAGATGGGTTTTGGTCAGGAGGCTAAGGGGAGTGCTTTCATGCTGATAGGGACTGTTGTCATCACTGGAAATAGGCCCTATTTGTCGATGCCAACTGTGGTGTTTGGGTGCTTTTGCAAGATTTCAAACCTTTGAACACCGATCAAACATTTGGACACCGGCTTGACCGACGGTATTTTTGTTAGATTTCAAACCTTTGAACACCGATCAAACTTCTCGACCTGGGACTCGGTGGCTAGGCTGGGTCACTATACAAGTTGGGTTTCTAATCACTAGTTATGAGTCAATCTTTATTGATTTTTTTCCTATAGCTTAACCGATTTTTGCATTGTTCTGATTTGATTTATATATATCCAAACAAAATCATCCCAAGTAAACATACACTTATTCTTCATCTTTACAAGACAATAATCTTATTATTGGGTTTAAATCAAACTCAATCCTAGCTAATTCCACTATCAAACAAACCAACACACACAACACACGAATCAAACTGGAGAGAAATCAAGAACATAAAGATTTTTACTGTGGTTCACTTATTCCAATGGAATAAGTTACATCCACATCGAGCTCCAAGTAATTTGGGGCTCGCTGCACTATAAGGATCAAGAATGTACAAGATTACAAACCAACTCACTTAATACCTGAATTTCTCACAATAATCCCTCAAATCGACCTGTAATCGTAAATCCTAAAGAGAACCTAAACCTAGCCTCTCTACCCCAAAGAAACCCTATTCTTTTACCCACAATTACAAACATTGTGACCCAATTACAAGATTTGAGAAAACTCAAATGAAGAACCCTAGCAGAGCAATGTCATTGCGAAAGAGGAATGAAATGCACTGTTCAAATCTGTCAATCTTCTCTTGTTTTATAGTTTGACTTGCTGGACTGGAATGTTGGGGATCATTAGATCAGACTGAAATCAATGGCTGAGATCAAAACTTGAATGGTCTTCAAAACGGCAGCGTATAGGTAGATTTGTTTTAAAGCTTCACTCAACAATCTCCACCTTGAAGCTTTAAAACACCATAAGTTCCAACAAAAACTCACTAGTGCAGCTTACCCACAAATAACTCTTCAGAACTCTGTTGCTGATGTTCACTTGACATGCAGCAGGTTCAAGCAGTGCTTGAACTTGGTTAGGGTGGCCACCTTTGTTCCCATATCTGTAGGATTGTCCTCTGTTGCCACCTTTTTCAAATTGATCACACCTTTATCCACAAGATCTCTCACAAAATGATATCTCACATCTACATGCTTGGTCCTTTAGTGGTAGACTGGATTCTTGCTCAAATGTATGACAATTTGGCTGTTTGAATAGCTAGTGACTACCCCATCAAGTAGCTCAACCTCTGATAACATCCCTTGAAGCCATAAAGCTTCTTTGAAGATGTCAGCCACAGCCACATACTCTGCCTTAGTTGAGGACAGAGCAACAATTGGTTGAAGCTGGGACTTCCAGCTCACGCAATTTCCTCCCAAAGTAAAGAAGTATGATGTGGTTGACTTCCTTGTATATTTGTCACTTGCAAAATCAGAATCTACAAAGCCTACAAGATCAAGTGAGTCATAACTTTTACAATATTCCAATCCAACATTCAAGGAGCTATTAATGTACCTAAGCAGCCATTTAAAGACAAGCCAATGTTCAAAACCAGTGTTTGACAGGAATCTACTTAGGAGGGAGATTGCAAAAGAGAGGTCAGGTCTTGTGCTAATTATGGCATAAATGACTGACCCGATTGCATTAACATAGGGGATATTCTCCATTTTTATTAAATCAACATCAATTTTAGAGCATTGTAATTTACTTAACATAAAATGTCCAGCCAAGGGTACAGTTACCAATTTGGATCCTGCCATACCAAACTTTGACACTAACTTTTGCAAGTAAGAATTCTGGTGGACTTTCAGTTCATGGTTGTCTCTATTTCTATCTATGACCATACCTAGAATTCTTTTTGCACACCCTAAATCTTTCATATCAAATTCAGAGTTTATTTTTTTCTTTAACTCTTCCATCCTGGATTTAGACTTGCAAATTAAAAGCATGTCATCAACATACAACAGGAGATACAAAGGCATGCCATCAGTGAGTGCATAATAAAAATAACTATCATACTTGCTTCTATTAAAGCCAATACTAAGAATGAATGCATGAAATCGCTTATACCACTGTCTAGGGGACTGTTTTAGTCTATATAGTGACTTATGCAGTAGGCACACATGATTAGGCAGGTTCCTATCTACAAAACCAATGGGCTGTCTCATGTAAATCCTCTCTTCTAAGTTGCCATGCAAGAATGCAGTCTTAACATCAAGTTGTTCTAATTCTAAATCCTTATGGGAAACTATGGCTAACATGTTCCTAATGGTCTTGTATTTTACAACAGGAGAGAATATTTCATTGAAATCTATTCCCTCCCATTGTGTGTAGCCTTTGGCTACCAACTAGCCTTATACCTAGGAGGGTCAGAAAAGTTTATACCTTTTTAAAGCTTAAATAGCCACCTACACTCAACCAATTTCTAGTCTTTGGGATTTAGAACCAAAGACCTGTTAGAATGGGTGCCCTAGAGCCAATCAGTTATTGTAGAATTGACTCTTTATAATAATGTTCATTGATCAATAAAAATGCATTTTATTCTGTATCACATAAATCATTATTATATGTATTGATATATGTCCTTAGAATGGTAGAACCGTGACGAGGGTATCAAGTGTTTCAAATCTTGATAGTGAGAACCCTATGAGCTTATATGGTGACCATTCTAGAAACGTATGTAGCCTTAGTATTATTATAAAGTAAGGGCACAGATAATACAGTAAGACTATCATAGTGTTGAATGACCCTATCGAAAGGCAGTGACTGATCTCACTTGTCAAGGTTGTTTGGTGACAACCTAGTGCAACACATGGGTGCTTGTTGTAGGCAAGTACATTGGACTGACCCACCAGAGGATTCCATATGGATGATAACCCCAGTGTCTATGGATCAAATCCTCTAACGAATGGTGGTGCATGTGATCCTTAGACTTAAGATCACTGGAGCGCCTTGCGCACTGATTGATGCAGTTTGACACTAGCCCAACACAGTTCTATTTAGAGCTGTCAATATGGTAGTGATTGGCTGCATCAAGGAGTGTATCAAGACTATGATGGATCGACAGAGGATTCATCACTCCCGGGTACGGGAGAAGTTATCTCACAGTGCAATTTAGTAAATGGCAATGACACTAAAACTATGGCCACAGTGAGATTGAGTTGTTGTTTTATCCAGATTATTATTCCGGTCATTGGTTCAGTAACTGAATATATGCATATCGAGAGTAACTGAGGTTG
The DNA here is from genome assembly GCF_008641045.1 of Pistacia vera. Taxonomy (NCBI): domain Eukaryota; kingdom Viridiplantae; phylum Streptophyta; class Magnoliopsida; order Sapindales; family Anacardiaceae; genus Pistacia; species Pistacia vera. The sequence goes on along the minus strand of NW_022196692.1, from coordinate 381,354 downwards.
ACACTATTTATGTGCCTCGGTCTCATTGAGATAACAGATGATGAAAGGATTGGTTTGTACGGCAACTATATCGTTGACAAGTAGCTGCTTCGCTGAATTCGAATCTATGGGGTGGCCATGATGCCTTACTAGGGGCCAATCTTAGTCTGTGTATAATGAGACGATTAATTGATGTTAATCGCGATACTACATACTACCAGTATGATAAGCAGCCTACGGGTCACACATAGAAGATAATTTAAGAACCAGTTTATAAGAAAGGTGTTTTCGTCTTTTTAGGCAAAATGGTATTTTGGTAATCTCATAGTGCAATTAAATTTGCTGAGATCGTAGCCTTTATTTAATTTGATATTAAAAATTAATTAAGTAAGATTATATTTAAATATGTGTTCTCATATATTTAAATGAATTATTGTTATTGTTAAATATATATATATATACGAAAAAGATACAGCCACCGAAGGTTATACACCGAATTCATGCACCGAATGACGTGGTAAAATCCTGACCATTGATTAATTTTAAGTTAAAATTAATCAACGGTCAGGATTTTACCACGTCATTCGGTGCATGAATTCGGTGTATAACCTTCGATGGCTGTAGCATTACTCATATATATATATATATATATTAATCGAATTTAATTGAAATAAAAATAAAAATAATTAAAATATCTAAATGGGGCTGTTTGGACATAAGGGTTGTTTGGGTTGGTGTCCAAACCTATTCCATGAGGGAATATGGCATTGTGTGCACTATATAAGTGCAGAATTTTTGTGAAATGATATAACATTTTTCATTCAATCATTAAGATTAAAAATTCCAACCCCCTTTTCTCTCTTCCCACGCTAGAGTGCTTTTGTTGTTGAATCAAAATATTTTTGATTTAGTTCTTGGTTCTTAAGGCTAAAGAGGATCTAGCAAATCCCTCTTTAGTTCCTTGAGGTTATCTTCGTGTGGACTACCGATGGTTCGATCCTACCCTTGGATCGGTAGCGAACCCATTCAGAGATAAGTTGGAGGAGCCTCCAAACGTGCATATGATTTCTTAACTCTAAACTGATTTTTCTACAGATTCTAATTTTAATGTATAAACTGAAAATTTGTGTCTTGATCTTGGTTCTAAGGAACGATCTATGTTACATATAAATTTTGTTTTCCGATGCCATAACTTGCTCATTTCCTAACAAGACCAGATTCCATTTACCTTTAGGGACAACGTCTCTTCCTCCATTATAGCTTGCCATTTTTCTCTGTTTTTGGATCTAACTGCTTCTTCATAGCAGTCTGGTTCTGTCCTCTGCACTTGTGCCCCAACCACTAAGGCTGTGTAGATAAGATCAGCATAAGAGTATCTTGTTGGTGGTCTAATCTCTCTCCTGCTTCTATCTCTGGCCAGCTGGTATTGTGCTACGGGATCAGGATGAAGTTCATCAGTTTCTACAGCAGGTTCCTCTTCCACATCAATGTCTAAGCCTACTACATCAGTTCCAACATCCATCTGCTCCAGGTCAGGTTGAGGTGCAGGAGGCTTTACCTCAATTTGAACTTTCTTAGGTTGATCCTGACTCATAGGGTGGTTGCTGGTTATACCTACATCAGAGCTAACAATTTTGCAAAGAAATACATTCTCATTGAATATCACATCCATACTGATTATTATTATCCTAACCCTAGAAGCACTTCTTTCCTAAACTCTATACCTTTTGGTTCCTTCTTGGTAGCCTAAGAAAACACACCTAAGGGACCTAGGCTCTAACTTCCCTTTACTGATGTGTACATATACAGCACATCCAAAGGTCCTTAAGTGTCCTAGGTTAGGTTTCCTATCAGTCCATTTTTCCTCAAGGCACATGAAGTTGATAGCACTTGAGGGGCTTATATTAATAAGGTAGGCAGTAGGGTTAAGGGCTTCCCCCCAAAAGGATTTTGGTAGGCTGGAGGTAAAGAGCAGGCATCTAACCTTCTCTAAAAGGGTCTTATTCATCCTCTCAGCAACCCCATTCTGCTAAGGGGTTTTCCTAATAGTTTTGTGTCTTAGGATACCTTATTCAGTGCAATAGGTGTCAAATTCTAGGTTGCAAAACTCTGATCCATTGTTAGTCCTAAGGGTTTTAACCTTTTTGTCAGTTTGGTTCTCAACAAGTACCTTCCAACTCTTAAACTTACTCAAGGCTTCATCCTTAGTCCTAAGTAAGAATACCCACACTCTCCTACTATAGTCGTCTAATATGGATAGAAAATAGCTACTGCTCCTATGTGACTTTACCCTCTCAGTTCCCCACAAGTCAGCATGCAAATACTCCAAACAATTGGCCGCCAGGTGAGTTCCCCTTTGGAAACTCAGCCTGTGTTCATAATGTATGTCTAGACCAGCGAGGGCTTCCAAGTCATATTTATATAGTTATGGATTAGTCGGGAATATGGTTATGATCCAGATTAGATCATTTATCGAATCAAGGATATCCGTGAAATACTCTTTCTACACTCAAGGAGGCTGCTGCTTCTAGGGGTGAGCGGTTCCTGGTACCCTCCATTTTCCGGGAGAACCGAAACCGGAACCGTACAGTGCAGGTTCTCAAAAAAAAGAATCGGAATCAGAACCGCACAATGCAGGTTCTTCAATTCAAGGAACCGGAACCAAAAATGCAGGTTCCGGTTCCTTTCCGGGGTACCCTGTAAAAAATTAATTACCCCCCTATTAGTTTAAAAATGACAAAAATACCTTAAAAGTTTACAAAGACACCCCTAACAAATATACTATTTGGGTTTAGGGTTTAATTATAATGTAATATTATAATTAATTAAATTGTTAATCATTTAATTAAGTATTGTAATATTGTTTATAATAGAATGTTATAAGGAAGTGACGTAATCTACCTTTGATCAAGGGATTTTACATAAATTTATATGTAATGTTATAATTAATAAAATTCTAATAATTTAATTAAGATTATGTAAATTAGTAAATTAATTACTAATGTTTATGATATAATATTATAATCAATTAAGTAATCATTTAATTATGTAATGTTATATAATTATGATCATATTATAATGTATAATGTATGTTATAATGAATTAAGTAATCATACTATAAATCTATAATTTAATATTATAATTAATTAAATTTCAAATCATTTAATTAATATACTAATGTTATAATGGAATGTTTAATTGATTAAGTAATCATTTTAAATATATAAGGTAATGTTATTAATTAATTAAATTTTAATTATTTAATTAAATAATGTAATAATATAGTAAATTACTAATATTTAATGTAATGTTATAAATTCATAACTAATTATGAATCATTTAAACTATGTAATGCTATAATTAAGTAAGTGATCATAATATAATGTAATATATAATGTTATAATTTAATTGAGTAATTATTTAACTATAATGGAATGCTTAATTAATGTTTAGATGAAATGTTATAAAGTAATGTTATAATTAATTAAATTTCTAATCATTTAAAGTATTGTGCTAATGTTTATGTAGTAAATTAATAATTACTAATATTTAAACATAATATTATAATTCATAATCAATTAAGTAATCATTTAATTATGTAATGTTATAATTAATTATGTGATTATACATAATGTAATGTTATAGTGAATTAAATAATCAGATTATAGATCTTTAATGTTATATTATATTAATTAAAAATTTAATCATTTAATTAAGTAATGTATAAATAATAATGTAGTAAATTACTAATGTTTATAATGTAATGTTATAAATTTATAACTAATTAAGTAATCATTTAATTATGTAATATTATAATTAATTATTAATCATACTATAATGTATGTTATAGTGAATTAACATTAAGTAATCATTATAAATTTTTAATGTAATATTATAATTAACTAAATTTTTAATTATTTATAAGTTGTTTTATTAATGTTTATAATAAAATGTTATAATTGACTAAGTAATATTACTATAAATCTATAATGTAATGCTATAATTAATTAACTATTTAATTATGTTATAACTTATAAGTCAATTAATTAAGTAGTAATCAATTAATGTAATGCTATAATTAATTATACTATAAATCAATTAAATAATGTTATAAAATTATAATTAATTAAGTAATCATTTAACTATAATGTAATCTTATAATTGATTAAGTATGATATTTAACTAGTAATTAAATTTATTAATGTTTATCAATTTATCATATATAATAAATTATATTAATTTATTATAGATATACTTAGAACTTGATAATTGAAGTAAATAAATAAATATATTATTCCTCAATCAAATATACTATTTTATTCAAAAATAATTCTTTTAATAACGTTAAAAATGTAAAACACTTTTAATTGGATCATAATTCCAATTATTCACTTAATTAATCAAAACTTTAATATTAATGTATTATAATATATTAAAGCTTTTAATATGGTGTAATTTATATGTAATAAGTATAATTGTATTCGTATATTTATTTAATTAGGTTATTCTAAAATTTAACTTTTTCAATTTTAAATTTTTTTATATGTAAAATAATAGAAACCCTCTATTATTCACATTTCACAAATATTTCATTGTAGTCCAGGTTCTAAAACAGGTTCCAAAACAAGTTCCAAAACAAGTTCCAAAACAGGTTCCAAAATAGGTTCCAAATATTGGTTCCAAACCGGGTACCCCCTACAGGTTCCAAACAGGATACCCTTTTTATAGGTTCCGGTTCGATTCCTCCACACACAAGAACCGGAACCGGAACCGCACAGTATCAGTTCCAAAAAATTGGAACTAGAACCTACCCGCACAGTACCGGTTTCGTGTAGGTTCTGGTTCCAGTTTTGGTTATACCCCTTGGTTCCGGTTCCACCTGCTACCCGTGCTCACCCCTAGCTGCTTCTACAAACCTTGGATGATTATTTAAACGAAATAGAGATCCATGGAATTCGGCAGAGTGTTCCCTATACCCAGGTAGGAATACTAGCAAATCCAATGTGACATGTATTAGAGGGCAAGGGCTATCTTTACTCTTTAGCCTGAGAGGGAGGAGGCTTCCCCCCTGACTCTTGATTTTATGGAAACCTCGCATTGGCATTATCAAGTAAAGGTCGAGAAGGGGCAATAAGCAAGCCCTGAAAATATCTCACAGCAGGGATGGAGGTGAAGGTAGTTTCAGTTGATTCACCAGCATAAAGGTGAAGATAAGTAGAAGTGGCCCACCTGTTCCATTGTCCCCGAGTCAAGTTTTGTCCCCGAATCGTCTGTTGATCCGTTGGGGTTTGGGGTTTCAGACTTTGAGGAATTGATGAGTGAAGGGCGATCTACCCCAAACCAAGTCAGAGACTACTGGACATTTCGTAGAGCGAAGACGTTGAGACTTTTCGGAAAAAAAAAATTTGGCTTAATCCACCTTGTCTTAGGAAGGAAGAGTACAATCTTTTCCAGCACCGGTGCAATATGAAAGAGTCCTTTAGAATTTGTTAGAATACGAATGAGAAAGTGCTTGGGTGCTCTTGGTACGATGTAGACTCCATCAGATAATATTAATTTCTTTCTGATGGATCAATAATAGATAGTTGTCTCATCAATAGATAGAAATAGGGTTCCAAACCTTATTATTGATAGACTCCCTCTCTATCCATTCCTACACCAATACATCCTCTTTATCTAGCATAACCACATAAATCATATCACGATCAGAGCTAGCTTAAAAGATTCAATAGGATCCTTACCAAATAGGCCCTGTTTGTGTAGGATGTCAAGGCCCTTCTAGCTCATATGGCCTAGCCTTAGGTGCCATTTCTCTATAGCATTCAAGTTAGTAGAAAACAATGCATAATTTAAACAATCAGAATAGTAACTTCCACACAGGATATAAAGTCCATTTCTTTTTGCACCCTTAAGCAGTACACTATTATTTTTATAAAAGTTAAGGCACCCATTTTCAGCTTTGTAACAGCACCCAGATTCATATAAAGTACCTAAGATTCATCTAAAGTACCTAATGAAATTAGGTTTCTTTTTAAATCTAGAATGTACCTTACCTTATCAGCTTGACAGTTTTACCAGTGTCTAGTCATAGGGTTATATTACATATTCCCTGGACTTTACATGCATTGTTATTACCCATATACATTGTTTCTAACCTATTCTCCTCAAAGTCCTGAAACCATTCTTTATTGGGGCTCATATGAAATGAGCACCCATAATCCATTACCCAATCATTTATATTAGCAGTTTTGGATCTAGTTAAAACTTCAGATTCTTCAATATTAGACTTAGAGGTTGCTAGGTTGCTTTCAGTGTTCCCCTGTTTTTGTTTTTTAAGCCAGGCATAGCAATTCCTTTTTAAATGGCTAGTTTTATTATAGAAGAAACACTTCCTAGTTTCTCCCTTGGTTTTACGATTTGTCTTCCTCTTTTCTTGTTCCTAGGGCCACTATCAGACTGGGCAGCATTGCCTAGCTGGTTTAATTCTCATTTTCCCTTAACAAAAAGATTATTGTTAGTTCTTCTTTGTACCTTAAGCTTTAATTCTCTGGCTTTTAATCCTAAGACTATTAGATCTAAGCTTGGAATAGTACCAGTGTATTGAAGGGCATTCTTTACAACTTGGTACTCTTCAGTCAAAGAGTTTAGCAAGATCATGGCCAAACTAGAGTCCCCGAGTTCTTGATCTATACCGTTCAACACTTGGGTCATTTTCAAGAACTTGTCAAGGTTTTCATTAATAGTCTTAGAGCTATCCATTTTATATGAAAACAGAACACCTTTTAAGTAAGCCAAGTTAGGAGCAAACTATAAAGCATAAAAGGGATTCGAGCTTACCCCGGACAACAATCGGAGTTTCAAAACCATCTACCTTTCTCAGGACACTGTCGCAGATGTTTATTATAATCAGGTTGTACGCCTCCTCGTCCACCTCTGCTTTCTTTTTCAGTTTCTCCTTTGACCATTTGGTTGTATCTTTCTCCATAGCAAGAGCTACCTTATTATGTGATAATAAGGCCTTCATCTTTTTCTTCCAACTATTGAAATTAATTTTCCCATCGAATTGGGTGATTTCAACTCGTGTAGTAGTCATAGTGTAGGATTAGTGTTTGGATTTAGGGTCGACACAGGAAAGCCTAAAAAGTTTAGGATTGAATTCGGACCAATTCTAAGAAATTGACAGGATAATCTAGGGTTTCTCAGGCCCTGAGATACCAATTTGATCGATTATCAAGACACCCCCCATTTGTATAAACCCTAGGTTTCAAGAACAACCAAGACAGACCAGAAAAAACCCTAATTCGAGCTTTGATACCACTGTTGGGTTTAAATCAAACTCAATCCTAACTGATTCCACTATCAAACACACCAACACACACAACACACGAATCAAATAGGAAAGAATTCAAGAACATAAAGATTTTTACCGTGGTTCACTTATTCCAATGGAATAAGCTACATCCACGTTGAGCTCCAAGTAATTTGGGGCTCGTTGCACTATAAGGATAAGGAATGTACAAGATTACAAACCAACTCACTCAATACCTGAATTTCTCACTCACAATAATCCCTCAAATCAACCCGTAATCGTAAATCCTAGAGAGAACTTGAACCTAGCCTCTCTACCCCGAAGAAACCCTATTCTTCTACCCACAATTACAAAGATTGTGACCCGATTACAAGATTTGAAAAAACCCAAATGAAGAACCCTAGCAAAGCAATGTTATTGCGAAAGAGATATAAAATGCACTGTTTAAATATGTCAATCTTCTCTTGTTTTATAGTTTGACTTGCTGGACTGCCGAGGATCATTAGACCAGACTAAAATCAATGGCTGAGATCAATACTTGAATGTTCTTCAAAACGGCAGCGTATAGGCAGATTTGTTTTAAAGCTTCACTCAACACTTATGAACATTTGGTGAGGAAACCAATTGCTTAAAATTCTGGTAACCAATAATGTTTAGTTTGAGTTAAACAATGGAGAATTAAAGGATAGTCAATAAACCACTTGAATGAAAATGTTGAAAGAATTAATTTGGTAGGAATTCTTCTAATTATTATTTAGTGCAGGGCTCTTCTTCAATTAAGAAATCATGACTTCTGACTATACCAATACCACACCAATATCATTTATTTCTGCAATCAAATTCAAGAGGCCACATTGCCCTTATGAAAATATCAAATTTAATTAAATAAAACAACCAGTTTAAGATTTTTCCAAGTTAATGTTCAAAAAGGCAATAATTAAGAAGTCCTGTTCTGAAATCTTATCTTAGTGTTTACCTTTTCCATTCATCAAGTGTCCTTAGATTTCAGCCAGTCGAGCAAGGTATATCTGTCAATATTTTCCAATCAGGCTGGGTGATAGATCAGGTTCAACAATATAATAATTGAAGTATCCAGAATTCTGATTTATAAGACTCTAAAAGGACATCCCAATCTTCAAATAATTGGGTTTTTGAGGGTCCATTCAATGGGGCTATGTCTTCCAATAAGTCAGGTTGTGGGTCATGGTTGCCTATAAACTGCCTCCAGCTGAGCTTACATCCCATTACTGTCCCATTTCATCTTCTTCTTCATCATTGCAGTTGGCAGCATTGTCTACCCAGTTGTCATTTCATTCTTTCATGGCCTCTATCTTCATTCATATCGATCCACCTAAGTTAAACTATTTACTTGACATAAATGGATAGGTAGCTCTTGTAAAACTTGACAGTTGTTTTGTCAGAGACACCTAACTAATTAACTTGTTCATCATTGAAGATCTCAGCAACTTAAGTTTACGATCTTAAAAGCTTATAATCAAAAGCAACCATGCTTTGTGGTTGATTGGATCATATTTTGATTTACTTCATTCATGAGGTGCATGGCCTTCAGGTTAACCCAGTTAACATTCATTCATTCAAATAATTTTTGTGAATCATCATCTCATTGAATCTTTTACAGCTGAATTATGATTTATTTTTCGGTGGGTTCATGGGGATCATTAACAGTTAATTAGGTAGCTCTTTGTTGTGTCAATCAGAAGATTATTTCACCTATGGATTTGCTGATCTAGTCGTTCTGTTGCCATAAGTCTTTGGTTTAAGGTCAACTGAACTTGATATTTAACTATATGATAGTTCTAGAGAAGCAATAGCTTTTTAGAAAAAAAAAAAAAAGCGTTTGTTGAAGAGCATTTACTACAAAACCTATCCAAACAGTACCTTAAAAGGCACAAAAAAAATACCAGTGGAATGTACCAATTGCAACCCCATCAATCAATGCTCAACTTACTGGCATCTTTTTTTCTCACAATTTTCTCAACACAAGCATCTGTGTTTACTGGCAACCAATACTGCAATTGCAGAATAGCTAGCAACATTCTGAAACCAACTCACTTACCCAAAAAAAAAAAAAAAAAATTCTGAAACCAACCCAACTTCAATCCTGGACAGGTTGGACTTATTACTATTGATAGCAATAAATTTGGCACATGACATGTTATGTTAAATTAAATTTCTACAATGAAACGCCCACAAGTTATGCATTTCCCACATGTGGTTTTTACAAGAATCAAAGTTGCCAAATGCCTAAACCACACCCATTATCTTAAAATGGGAATTTGGCACCAAGCACACGGCTAATAAACCTCCACTTGCTTCGATTATTACCATTTTTATCCATTTGGATTAGGCACAACACGAGCTTGAAATTGATAACAAAACGTGATGGAAATAAATTGTCTGCACTGTTGATTGGATTTTCTGACATCATTTTAAGGAAGGATAAAACTGTTCTTTTGGAGTTTTATATCTTTGCCCAACTAAATAAGATATTGAAATGGCAAGGTTTGGCACCACCGGTGCAGAAATCATTGTTCTATTCACATCAACCACTTTGATAAGAGACTACTTGCATTTATCAATGGCACCAAAGTAGGTCAGCCCCATTAGGGGAGGTTGAAGTGCTCTTAAGAGGAGAAGGATGTGAACACATATCTGTAGAAAAAAGAAAAGTTTGAATGTGTGAATTCAAGTTTTGTTAATTACCAGTGAAGACCCCAATTAATATCATTAATTTATAATCTGAAAGTTTTATCTGATTAGAATATGCAGCCGGAGCCAGTGATGCAGACGGCTGTATCCATTCCTGACCAATTTCAAAGGTGATATAAGCAAAGAGGAAAATCAATATGCTTTCTAGCTAGCTGCTTAGCCCTTTCATACACGTGAGAAAATATAAAGTCATCAATCATATCGAACACTGCTGGCAAGCATTTAATCTCGTGCTGGATACACCATCTGATTCCCAGTTTTAAAGACATGTAGAATTACCAATTCTGGTGTTTAATGGCAAATCACAAACAGTATCTCTAGGTTCTTTCCTAGTTATGTAATACTTTAGTTTTTGTATAATGGTTTTGATTTTTTTTTACTTTCTTGGTTATATGCAATAGGACAATTTTCTTGATTTCATATTGAATTTCCACTGTAGGAACCACTTTAGATCTTGATTGGCAAATAGTTTAGTTTGAATTTGACCTTATATATTTCTAGCAGAGTCATTGTCACCGGCTTTAATTGACTTTTGTATGAAAAACTTGTGTAGTTGTATAATGTATAACTATTCCAACAAGGATAGTTTATGTTCAATAAATGCTACAGATTTGGTAATATTTTACAGTTGTTTCCTTTTAAAGATTGGATCAACATTGACTATTCTAATAAATTGTTGAACCATGGAAAATGTATGGCTAAATCCTCGTAAGATTGACGTAGCGATCAAAAGGTTTGTTCTCTTCTTTAAATCTTTAGATTTAAATCTTTGTGATTATTTATCACAATAATATTGTAATTTACTTTGAATTTGTAAAATGTTTAATAGATTTTAAAAATTAATTGAAGTATATACAAATTAGTTCGGACATCCGAATTAACCAAAAAAAAAAAGCATGGCTAATATTTTATTTTGCATGGAAGCTTAGATTAAGAACCAATTAAGAAGGCAGAAAACTATGGACAAAAGCATCATTATCGATAGCTTTTCCAATAAATAGACCACTTTGAGGTTTCATTACACTAAGTAAGTAAACCAGATATCATAATCATAACAATGATTATGAAAATCTATTTATGTTGGAACTTTATTAGCAATCACTAAGCACTAATCACATTTGAGTTAATTACCAAAAACCCCACCTTTCAATGTTGTACATTGTACATGTACTTGCGCTAGCTAAGGTACGCGATCGGTGACCCCATCGGGAGCTGCTCCTCCACCTTCCCTGTCGACTACGTGGTCCACCCTCCATCTTATTCACCAACCGTTGATGACTGATGCTTTGTTTTTGATCAAAAAGTAATCTTATCCTACGGTGAAGAATTGGAGTTAATGTGCACGTGACAGAGATGTAAATAAGTTTGGACCCCACGAGAAAACCTCACTGGAAGTGACTTAGTTTGCAACTCTCGAGGTGTCCCTGTCTCTCTTTCTCTCTCTCTCTCTCTCTCTCTCTCTCTTGCAAGACTCTTCAAGTTGGGTGGTACTGCAAAGAGAAAAAAGGAAGTTTAAGCCAACACAGTGCGCACCAATCTCCACTGTCTATGGAGATCACACAAACACCTTTCTTTCTTTAGACTTGCTCTCTTATCTATCCATTGCTAAAGCTTATATTAAAGAAAAAAAATATGTTCTTTCTTTTCTCTCTTTGCAAAGCCACTCGAAAGTTAGAACCAAACTTACCCATTTAAAGAATAGTGACAAGTATTTTGCAAGTTGTAAGCTTTTGAATCAAAGGTCGTATTTTTACTTGGAATCTTTGTGGACAAATGTTAAGACCCTTTTGAAGGGAAGTTGAGTTGGTAGTTTGGGTAGTGTGAATCTTTAACGATGGATCCGCCAGCAATGATGAATGAGGGTTCGTACAACTTTGCAGAGATCTGGCCATTTCAGGTTCATGGAAGTGGTAATGCGAACGAATCTGGAGGTGCGTTGGGACTGAGGGGAGTTCAGTATGGGCAGAATTTAAGTCAATTTGTGACTAATCGAGAAATTTCTGGTGATGATCCGGTGAGTTTGGAGCGTAAAGTAGCTCATGGGAATGGTTCAAGGAAGCGGTGTGAGGTAGAGGATGAGTCAGCCAAGGTTGTATCAACAAGCAGTGGCAATGGCAATGGAGTGGTATATTAATTTATTTGTTCGTTTGATTGTTTATTCATTTTCTAATGTTATTTTGATGTTAATTTGGATGGTTGGTTCTTATAATCTAAATTCTTATTAAGTGGAATTTTCTTTTATCTTGTTACTTGATACAGAATCTGCAGGGGAATGTTGAGCTAGCTTAATAATAAATAAATGATTATTAGAATTGGTCTGGAATGGCCAACGGAGTCACTTGATTTGTGCCTCTACTTCGTCTAATTTTCTGATTTATGGTATTTATATAGGGTTGGTATATAGAAATTTGATAGTGAAATTATGATGGTTACATGGCAAATTCTTATGTTTCAGAATGATTCTGATGGAAAACGGATTAAAACATCTGGAAATAGAGATGACAATCAGAATTCAAAAACTAATGCCGAACCCAGTTCAGGCAAGCCTGTGGAACAAAATGGTCAACCAGCAGAGCCACCTAAACAAGATTATATCCACGTTCGAGCAAGAAGGGGCCAAGCTACTGATAGCCATAGTCTAGCAGAAAGAGTAATTTTCTTAATCCTGTTAAACTCAATTGTATTCCAAACCCATGACATAACTTTGTGTTTGAATAAAAAGTTTTAGTGCTATTGAATGTGTTTTCACTATTTGAACCATTTGATTGATAGGCTAGAAGAGAAAAGATAAGTGAAAGGATGAGAATTCTACAGGATCTGGTCCCTGGTTGTAACAAGGTAAGCATTTGATTGTTCATAAAGTTTGGTAGTCAAGTATGCGCAGTTTGTGCAGTTATATTTTGCGTTAGATCAACTGCATATAGTTCTACTCCCATCTTCACTTCTTGATTAATGGATTACTAGACTGACATAGTTGGCACTCATTAGCATATGTCATAAACTAGTAGCGTTAAGATTTCTCTGCAGTTTCTGTGTAGCATGGTTTGTTTACACAACTGTTTTTTAAGAAAGTTTTTCGAATACAGGTTATTGGCAAAGCATTGGTCCTTGATGAGATAATTAATTACATCCAGTCGCTACAGCGGCAGGTTGAGGTGTGAAATCCTTACTTCTGAATATGGCTTTACATTTTGATTGGATATTTTTTCTATTGGTTTTGAACTTGAGCCAAACCAATTTACTGGAAATTGCAGTTTCTGTCAATGAAGCTTGAAGCAGTCAATTCGAGAGTGACCCCTGGTATTGAGGTATTTCCTCCTAAAGATGTAAGTCCTAATGTTTTGAATCCTTGTTGGAGCCAGTTCTGGTTTACATGCTATTTGTACTGCACTTCCTTTTTAACCTTACAAGGATGGTTCATATTATATTAGAACACATACCACAAACCTCTTAACATCTGTATCATCCTGCTCATTTGATGGATGGACTTCTGTGAGAGTCCTAAATTAAAGTAATGAAGTATACTTCAGAAATAATCTCAGTATGAATTCATTATAGGAGATGGGAGATTTGTTATGTTCTTAGTAAGAAAAACTATGCATGATAACTTGTTTTAACAAGGTGAACTGTATTTGGATTGCAATAATGTCTGTTGAAATACCGGGACCACAATTTTATTCTCTTGAACCTTATTTAGATTCCTACACCCACCTTCCATTGCTATTATTTCTGCTTCTCTGCATACACACGACTTCTTGCATTCAATTTAATGGTTTCATTTTCCAATCGGTAGTTGGGATAATTAACTAACTGTTTACTTTTTTGATGAATCGTGTTTCTGGGGAAGGTTTTGTGTACCGAATATATGTATCTTATTCTTTAATTTTTTTTCCCCCTTTTTCCGTTAAGGATTAAAGCAGCAAAGACAAAATATATATTTGCATTTCTACATGAATTTCACCCGGATGGATCTGATGAGCTTGTTTCCTTATTCTTTTGCTAGTTTGGAAATTCTTTAGGATCTTTTCATTGTTTTTTTCCACTTAAATGAGATACTACTAAATTTTTGTACAGCATTTTTTTATGTTGATCACTTATTTATCATATAGTTACGTTTGTTGTGGATGATTATATTTCTTATGGCTAATGGTTTTTTTAACAAACCAATTTGGCTTTTCAGTTTGGTCAACAAGCATTTGATACTGCTGGCATTCCATTTGGTTCTCAAGCTTCAAGGGATTTCGACCGCGGTACATCACCAGAGTGGTTGCACATGCAGGTTGGTGGTTTTGAAAGAATGACTTAGGAAAAAAAAAAAATTGCTCATCAATTAATAATAAGAACATTAGATGGCAATGCATCCTCCTTCAGTTGCTGTTAAAAATTATACACCATTATACTAAATCAAGAGAATTCAAATCCCAGTTTCAACATCAAGCATGGAGCACATGATTGGTGTCTAAAGACTTCTCAAGTTAGTAAAGAAAGTTAATATCTCAACATCTTCATTTGTTTGTGTGTTGGAACCTGAATTCTTTACTCCATATATCTCATACTAGGCTTTAAGTTGTACCAATACCTGAACAGAATTTCGGAGAACAATCATTGTCTTGTAAAAGAATGTTTGCATATTCAGAATGTCTGATGATTACATTAAATTTTAACATTGGGTTTGTTATGAAGCTGAAGGTGTATCAATAAATTAGCCATTTTGGTGCTATGTTTTCTGGAATTTTTCTTGGAGTCGACAATGTTTACGTTCTCCTTCGTATCGTGTTTAGTATGGACTATGCTTGAACTTCAATAGTACTTTGATCATTTTTATGTAATAACTTGCAATATGTGATAATCATGGTCATTTTGAATATGAATAAAATATAATTGAGTTGCTTCATTTTTGCATAAACGTTAACAAGGTGCTGACCCATTTTTGTAGCAATTCCTCAGTATTCGTCTGTTTCAGTTATCTACATTCCCAGGGATAGAATACTCACGCACATTCTGTCATAACATAAATTCAATACTGAGCTATAATGCAGTTTGATCAAACATTATAATTGCTTCTCACGAATTTGAATCAACAATCCCATATTCAGTTCTTTTCGGAACAATCACGTGGTACTCTGAAGAAATCTAGAAGAGCTAGCGCTCTAATTAATATAAGAACTGTGTTATTAGTTGGCTATATGGCACGAAAGGAGTTTCCACCCTGGTTAAAACCGCTTCCATTTGACTGAAGATAGGAACTGGCTGCCCAGACAACACGTAAGAGAAGGATCCCCACAAAAACAGTGGCTCCAAGTGTGCAGACTACCTGTAGAAACATTGGCACACCTCCTGTTAGAACCAAATTTTACTGCTAAAAGAAAACTTACAAATAATTGTACCCGGGGGGCTAGTGTCCACTGTCAAGTCTACAAGCTCGAAAATGGATTTTGCAATCAAGTTACGATTCTCTCATAAGCATACACAATATTAATAGTGTACTTGATAGGGTTTTGGATAAGATCTGTTTATACAAGGAAGAGAGACCTCCAAGAATAAGAGACAAAGAGATTAATTGACAAAATTCTTCATTGATAATCACAATCTAGATTTATGTTATTGTATAGTCTTACACTTGACTCCAAATGACTCTTAAAAAAACTCTAATTACCTAATTAAAATCTAATAAGATATTCTATCGTAATTATAAAAGGGTAATAAGATAATCTTAATTCTATCTTAATAAGATAATATCATAATTATCAAAGATAATTATAAAAGATAATAATAAAAGACTTAACATAATTATCCTAATTCTAAAATAATCTTAACATTGCCTTCCCCTTCGGTTCAACCTTGTCCTTAAGGTTGCAAGACATTGCACCATAAGAAATCATAGGCGCAAATGAGTTCCAAGGCAATAAAGAGACGATGAAAGTTCCATTGCCCGGGTAAAAAATCAGCACGGTAAAGAAGTCGCTTGTTCCTTTGTCGTGGGCCAACACGATGCCAGGTTGTGACATCAGAGAGAGATCAGAACGCGTGGGAGGTTTAGTGAAGGCTGGCAGTAGTAGTGGAGGATTGTTGTTATTATGACCCAGAGGGACCAAGGGAAGGTCAACAGTAGACTGGTGGTCGGCGACAACCGCGACATAATTAGCAGAATGCTTGGTGGGGCCCACTTGAGAAATGACCTTCGGTTCTGGGGAGAAGGTCGTGAGTTGTGGATCCACGCCATCAAAGTGGGGCACCTCTAATCGGAAAGGCTTAAAAGGTGGCGCAAAACTAGAAGAATGCAAACTTGAGTTGGGCGGGAGAGTGCCATTGCCACTCGCATCACTATACCCCATGAGCTCTTTTTGTTGTCGTCCTTGTTCTAGCCTGGCATCAATGGCAGTCAGTTTTAGTGTAATAGTCGTCAAAAGACCCTCTAGGGAGTCAAGTTTGGCCTCTTGAGCGTCCAGTCTGGCCCCATGTTGAGAGACAAGTTCTTTCAAAGCTTGTAGGCGAGAAGGGTCGGCCATGGAAAGGGAACGAGAGCACCAATGATAGGGTTTGGGATAAGATTTGTTTATATGAGGAACAGAGACCCCCAAGGATAAGAGACTAAGAGATTAATTGACAAAATTCTTCATTGATAATCACAATCTAGATTTATACTATTATATAGCTTTACACTTGACTCCAAATGACTCCTAAAAGAACTCTGATTACCTAATTAAAATTTAATAAGATATTCTATCATAATTATAAAAGAATAATAAGATAATCCTAATTCTATCCTAATAGAAAGACTTAACATAATAATTTTAATTCTAAAATAATCCTAACAGTACTACTTGAAACAGTGAAGGCATTAGAACTAGTCTGGAATTGGCAATGACAAAGCTAAATACCTCAAGAAGCGCTTTGAGGATGGAAAGTATAGCTAAGAGCAAAATCCCGTCAACAGCAAAAGACACCTGCATAGTGCATACCCCATCAGAAAATAAAAAATCAAGAGTCAAATAAGGAGCAACTTTCGGGCTGCTACAACTAAACAACTAACACAATAACCTTGTCACAAAAATTCCAGCCTCATTAACATGTGAGTAAACAGTAAACTACTTGTACTGAAATTAGCAATAAACATCTCCGATTCCTCATAGCAAGCCTCCCTACAAACAACTTACCAGAAATTAATTCTAAGAAGGCAATCCAGGGTGCTTTTTTTTTTTTTTTTTTTTTTTTTTTTTTTTTTTTTAAATTTTCAGTGTCAGGGTCGATATAGCATTTACAAATTCAATGGCGTTAAAAATAATGTGAAAGGTGAGAAATTTATACCAGCTGGGAAGATATACCGGTGGGCAAGATGGAAAGAGAGGCTTTCTTGGCCCGCTTTNTGAATTCAACTAGAAAATCTCAATTGCACGGGATTCGCGATTCGGTGTAAGTTCCCTTCGGTCGTCCTTTCTCGTTCCGGATTCAAATCCTTTTTTGGTTCCCGGCTTACTCTAAGCTAGACAAAATCCCTTCTTTCAAAGTCACTAGAAAGATAATAAAAGAATCAAAAGGTCTAATGAGCTAACCAATCCTCCTATCCTATGGGAATGCTTTCCTAAACTCTGATTGCTCTTGCCGACTCGGAACGAAGAGTTAGCGGTGAAAATAAGTCATTCTTTCTTATTGGCTTCTCTCCAGGTGGGTCACCCAGAGCGAGGGATGTTAATAAGTCACTAACTACAGTGCCAAAGAAAGAGGCTTGGATGCGCGGGATAGCTTGAAGAACGAGTACCGGGAGAAAGGACCTTCTTTTGAGGAATGAGGATTAGGAAGCTTACTCGTAGAAAAGAAAGTTGGCACCTACTAAACCAAGTGCCTGAAAAGGGGTAGTGAAAAAGGCGAAGGCAATCTCGGATTGTTCAGACACTGCCTTTGGTTCATTACCCGTTGAGAAGGCAGTAGAAGAGGTAGCATTCGCAGACCAAAGCAAAGCCTGCAGGGGATTCTTCATAGCATAGCAAGAAGGAAGGGCGTGCTTAATACATAAGGACTAGTAGAGGCAGTAGAGGTCCTTCACCATGAAGATTGTATGCTTTCCTTTTCACTCAACAATGAAAGCTAAACGAAACCGATTCCAATCTCTTTTCCATTCAGAAAGAGAATCGATTATGTAGCTCACAGAAGGGGTGATCAAAGAAGTTGACTAAGTGAATGGGAATCCGATAGCTCTACCAGCCTTGGAAGAGTAGTCAGAGGCAATTCGCTAATATTGAACCTTTTCTATCATCTTTCTTTCCTCAAGCATGAAACGGAGTTGAGCGGTAGGCATTCCTTTCCATTACAGTGGGAAAGTGGATGCGAGTCATAGAGTTCTTCCAGTAAGGTTTGAGGTCACAGGTACCAATGCAGTGGAAAAGGAAAACTAGGATATAAACAAGACCCATTTGTTTCAAGTTTAGGGCCCCCTAGTGTTACAAGCTACTGCTTGCGAAGGAAAGAAAGAGTTGCTAAAGCCAGCCCTCTTATTGGTAAGATAGGCTATGAGCTGTAGGACTGCACTGAGATGGCAGATGAGAGATAGTGGAAAACGAGTGACTCTTTTGGGGCTAGCATGAACAGAGCCTTAGAGTCAGGGGGTGGGAAGAGTATTTATTATAGGAAACAACTATATAAAAGAGCGCCTACTCCGTCCCATTCACGACTGGAGTATGGAAGGAGTAGTCTTGAATGCGATGGTACGTTCAATCAGGTCAAACCGTTAGCAAAGCTTCGCGGTCATTGGAACCTTTGGTCCTTTTGACCTCAAATCTCCTACTGATAGGTGGCCTCGGACGGTCATCTACCAGGTTGTTAAGAACCTCTTTGATGTGCCGACGGCGGCCGCGGTCATTGACGGGTCCTTCTTATCAACAGCAGAAGCAATCCTATGGGAGTCTCTTGGGTTTTCCTCTATGATTGACTTGGGCATGTATACTTTTGATTCTCTCTGGAGATATGGTTCTCGTATGTCTACAGCGTTAGAACTCGAGTTTTGCTCCGCATCACAAACAACTCATCACGTGGGTATTATTGTGCATCTTCCAAGCGTCATTCTCAATTTTTTTTTACATTTACATGGGGGCTACCCCTCATATACATATAGAGAGGCGCAATCAGTATAGTAAATATTGGAGGCTATCTGAAGAACTAGATTCATTTGGTAACTACTTACCACCTGACTATATCCCCTCGCCAACTCCCAGCTCTCCGGAAACTTCCCTTATACCCCGCCCTCAACACTGAGAACCCTTTCTTGTCATCTCCGAGCACTGAACCCTCTGGACTCTCCGAAAATGCTGAAACCTACTCTTATTCCTCTTCGGACACTTTGGACTATGAATTTCTTCCAATAAAGTTTTGATCCCTCCGCTCCTCTCCTTTCATTCGAGTAATCAATTACGTTGGACCTCTCCTTTTAGTCGAGTAATTTCATCAATCCCTTGACTTTGTTTATGCCCTTATGCAGTAAAGAAAGCAAGTGAGGCGGGCTAAGATTCCATTCGAAGTAAGGTAAGAGGATTCAATGTTGCACCATCTTCAACTCTTCTCGGTATCCGGAGTTTTTCAAGAAAAGGTCCCATCCTTCAATATCATGATTGGGTCGACCAGGCCAGATCATGAGTAAATAGAAAATCGAAAACGTACATAGCTGTTCCAGCTGAAATACTTGGAATAATTCTACCACTTCTACTAGGAGTAGCCTTTTTAGTGCTAGCTGAACGTAAAGTAATGGCTTTTGTGCAACGTCGAAAGGGTCCTGATGTAGTGGGATCGTTCGGATTGTTACAACCTCTAGCAGATGGTTCGAAATTGATTCTAAAAGAACCTATTTCACCGAGTAGTGCTAATTTCTCCCTTTTTAGAATGGCTCCAGTGGCTACATTTATGTTAAGTCTGGTCGCTCGGGCCGTTGTACCTTTTGATTATGGNACTCCTCGGAAGTCAGAACCGAGTAAACATCGAGGGCTGCGTCCTCGGGGACTTCCCGCGAGGACGAGCTGGCTCCTTCCTCGGGTCTGGATGTGGACGGTTCCATTCCAGTCTGCAACATCGACAGACACGGTCATTAGGGCCTTTGTGTTCGTCCCGAGTGATGACAGGACGCCTAAAAATCTATCAACGACTCGAGCCGCCGTCCACGGCTCGAATCCAAGGGCGGCGTCGTGTCTCCGGTGAAACGCTGAGAGACCCAACGCCACTATTCCACCAACAAACAAAAAAAAAAAGAGAGAAAAGGAAGACGGAAAACCTTACTCTCTGAGACGTGAGGCTGATGCCGAAATTCGTTTCGATTGCCTGAAAAATGCCGATCAGACGAAAGTTGCTTCTGGCGTGCGAAGGTTTTCTGTTTGAAGCGAAAGAAGTTTCGGTAGCCTCATCAGAAAAGTGAGTTTTTATATGGGGATTGCGAATCGACGGTTACCACCCTTTGGAACTGAAACGACAGCCCACACTCTCTCTCTCCGCATTAAATGCGCCCCACGTCGCATTAACTGACGCAGTAATGGCCCTCGTTTCGGTTACGCTGCACCAATAACACTGCCAAACGGTGCCAGCTCAGCACGCAGAGCATTTAATGTGCCTGACATGCTTTAGCGCGCGCAGACTGCTTGGCAGCGTGAAACCAGGTTCGTTGAACCTGTACAGAGGAGCGCCCCTCAGATCCAGGTCGCTAAGGTGGAGATTGTCAGGTCGCTCTGACTGAGGACTGCATGAGGTCGTGTTCGCCAAAGTTCTGTACCGAGCTCTTCCCGTTCAGGTCGGGGCGAGTAAACTTCAGCGTAACTTAGTTTCCAAGGTCCGACCTTCGAACCTTAAAAACTAGGGGGCTTCTGTTATGCCTAAGAAAATAAAGGGTTGACGTGGGAAGAGTCACGTGAAGGGCGACCTGCTCCCGTCAGTTCATCACGCACACGTCAGTTCTGCCAAGTGATGTGGAGCCCACACGCGTCCATTCTCCTGCCACAAGTCGTGCGATGTCAGCTTGGAAAAAGGGAAATGGGACATAAAGCCTGATTATACACTGACAATCACACCAAACCACGGATTTAGCAATGATTATACACTTCAGTTCAGTATAAAATAGGGAAGACTCCTTCATTAAGGGGATTCGGCCATTTTTACAAAAAACAACAGAAACCTCTCTCTCTCTCTTGTAAACTCTTCTTTGACTTTTTCGTCTGATGTAAGTCAGCTCACGACCGCGACCTGACACCCGCTAATTTCAATATAAATCAGTGGACGTAGGATTTGCTACCTTAGCATCCGAACCACTTAAAAAACCCCCTTTTTGCATTTATTCAATTTTTATATATCCCCTTTTATGTGTATTGAATAGCCAATCCAAGTCATACACGTAAAAATTTGTTGGTGCAAGAAACGAGCATCAACATTATTAATAATAGATAAATAACACTAAATATACAAAGCCACCCATACCCATACAAGTAAATGTGCATTAAAATCATTCGATAACTTAAATTATATTTTATACATAAAGTATGTATATATAAAAATTTTCATACATAAATTGATTTATTATGCCCTCATTATCCCACATCTCATATCCCATTACTATTTCAACAACCATGTCAATCCAACTTAACATCGCTCACCTCACTTCATTAAAAAGCAAAACCCATCTAAACAATTACAAAACACCTTAATTTCCCATCCTATCATGCATTCTCTCGATTCTAACGCTACAATTAACGTTTAATAATATGCCACTTACAGACAATTTCAACAACATTGTTGGATTAATAAATAAAATCTTAAAAAAATTAGACATACTAAAATAATCTTCTAAGATCAAAGTTTAAAAAACAATTGAAAATATAAATAGGCATAAAATTTCGTATAAAAGAATCTTTAATAAATATTACAGGTGTAATACAAAGAGAAGTGACGAAATATAAAAGGGAATGCTATTGATTTTCTATTGATTTCCCTTGATCTTAGCCTATTAAGATCAAGGAAATTATTTATGTAATTATATGTAATTAAGTTTCAATCAATCACCCTAATTGCTGTGATTGATTGAATGATCTACAGGGTTTCTTATTCCTAATTTACATTCATCAAATTGTACGTTATACTTAGAGTCTAAACACACACTAAATCTACCAAATTACACAGATCAATCAAGAATACCAAAATACAAATTTACCGTGGTTCACTTGTTCAAGATTGAACAAGTTACGTCCACGTTAAGCTCCAAAACACTGAGATCTGCTGCACTAAAGTTATCAAATATGTTTACAGAGTACAACAACCATTCATCAAGAATTGCTCACTTAGTAGCTAACTATTCACTCAACCCTTTACAATAATCTTTGTCCTAGAGAAAGACTACCGAGCTCCTCTAATCCTTGAAGGAATCACAACCCTCAATGAACAATCTCACTGATTGTACAAAGATTACTCAGTTTGAGTATTAACTAGAACCTTAGCAAGTGAAAAGAATAAAGACGAAGAGAAGAGAGATATTGCAAAAATTGTTGAACAGGATCATTTTGGGCTCTTTTATAGTGCTGACTTCAAGGACATTTGCAGCCACTGGATGCCCCTTGAATTGATGATCAGGATTTAAAGAGAAACAAAGTTGTAGTGCTTTAATTTTCCTTCAGACGGCGTTGTTGTGGGCTTCAACAATTAACATTGTATAAATTGTGTAATTGTACAGGCTACAAACAATTCAATACTGAAAATATTTTCTTTTCTCTTTTCTCTTCTCAAGCATTCTCTACCAGCGTTGCTCTGCTTCTCTTGCCTTCTCCTTCAAACTTTGACATGATATCAGAGCCTCTGATCTGAATTCAGCTTCCGTTCTCTCAAACCAGCTAGCCATTTTTTTTTTTTTTCTATCCCTGCAAACACACATAATACTTGGTTTGTAATTCTTCTTTTTTTTTTTTTTTTTTTTTTTTTTTTTTTTTTTTTTTAAACAAATACTCAACATGGAGATAAACCCAACCATCACAGACAGCCCAAACACAAGCCCAATCATCACAGACAACCCAAACCCAAATACTACAGATGGGCCAAACCCAAATGCAACAATAGCCCGTCACACCAACCCAAACCAACACACACAATATAGCCTAAACCCAAATCCCTACCCATTTGGGATGTCGGGTTATAACCCAGGTCCTACACCTCCAATGGGTTCGGGTTCAGGTTCAAACCCAAATCCCTACTCATTTCCCTTTCACCTCATTCTAGCCATCGACAATGGGCAACAGTAGTAACTGCCCTATCCCAGGATGACGTGCTCTATGCACACAACTTTGATGACCCAAGATTGGTTCTCATCAAGCAAATCTTAATAGGTTTGGAGAATTATGCAAGCTGGGCTCGTGATTTTCGTTAAGCATCGATCACAAAAGACAAAGACAGCTTCATCGATCCCCACTCTAAGCCACCACTTGACTCCCACCTTCAGCGGCATTGGAACTGCTGCAACATGCTGGTTCGATCGTGGCTCAGTAATTGCTTGTCACCAAAGGTGGCAGTTGGCCTTCCTCCGACTGAGATAGCAGCGGAGATGTGGGGAAACATTCAGGAAATGTACAAGAAGCTCGATCTGGCTAAGATGTTCATCTCCGACAGCAGCTTGTCGAGATCAAGCAACATAACACCACCGTGACTTCATTCTTTAATCGGCTCTCCATCATTTGGAATGAACTTGATACGGCGGAGGAAACCCTAGAGGGGCCACTAGCCACTCTCTCATAGTGGGTGAGGATTCATGATCGTGACCGTCTGAGCCACTTTCTTCTCAGTCTAAACCATGCAGTCCTCGCCTTCCGTAGCCAAGTCCTTGCCACTTTGCCACCACCCACTCTTTTTGTGAACATTCCAACTTGCCATTCAAGACGAGAGTCAAAGACATGTCATAGAGGGCCAATGGCAAAATAATAGGATGGCCCTTGCCGGTTATCGATTAGTGTAGGGGACTGATTTTAGTGGTGGAGTTTGGCAGTTAGGGAATATGGAGTAATATCCCCAAGTAGAGTATTATCGCCTGGATGGCCCTCAACTCTGGGCTTCTTACAGCAGATCGAGTTAGCAGATTTTATCCCAACACCGTGACTCTTTGTGGCCTGTGCATGCTTGAAGATGAAAGTGCTGAACATCTCTATTTTTAGTGCAGCCATGCAGGGTGAACTTGGGCTCAGCTCTATTCTAAATATGGATATGATCAACCTGCAACCAACCTTCATGATGTTTGTCGATGGATTAAAATGAAAAAAAAATGTAAAAACTAAGAATTCGGCCTTTACTGGCCTGATCCTAAAGCTCTGCTTTACAGCAGTCATATACTATGTTTGGCGTGAGAGAAATTCCAGGCGCCATGAAGGGAATCCAAGCAGTAAGTAGAACGTCATTTTGGAAAATTGTAAGGGAAGTCAAACTGAGACTGCATTGGGTTTCCTCTTAGATTAAACTGAGAGTTATGGACTCTTTTTGCACTCTGTTTTGGGTAGTGCATGGTCACCATGCTCAGCCATAAATGGCTGATCTTACTCTTCTTTGAACGCTCTAGAAATAAAAGTGAACACAGACAGTTCAGTAGCAATAGAGGCTATTGCGACTGCGATAGCACGAGAATTTTTCGGCTATCTCCAGAATAGCTAATACTGAGGCATTCAGAGGGGTGTACTGACTCTTGTCATGATCGTGACAAGGAACTAGGGCATAGGATTTCTTGGGTTTATATCACTGCTTTTTTTCCTTTTCGCTGATCGTTAGTAGCCCATCTGTGATCAGCCCTCTTGTTCTCCCCCTAGTCAAGAGCACCGCCCCAAAGGACAAGGGTCATGGCAGTTAAACATAGCCATGAAGTTTTCAATATAGAGGTAGTTTTTCGTAAGGTTGTATAAGTGAGTGAGGGACACATCGTCCTCAGACTACAGCTCCTTTCACAAGTTTGTCTGTGGGCAAACTTCTAAGATAATGAGAGTCCAAACAGACTCTTTGGAAGTGTGAGATACCTTGTGGAACCTGTCAATGTAAGATTGGAGGGGCTTATCCCTCTCTTACCTTATGTTGCTCAGGTAGCTTAGCGGTATTGAGAACTTCCTGTTCGCTTGGAAGTGTCTCAAAAATGTCAAGCTCATCTGAGGCTACGACTTGACTGATCCTACTGGGAGCGACCTAAACCATCGCTTGGCATGGGAGGTAAGGGTTACAGCCAAGCAATGACATTTTGCCAAGTCAGAGACTTAATGGAGTTCCATGAGGTCGTTGAACTCATATAGATGATCCTGCGGATCAGAATTTCCATCAAATGCTTGCATGTCGGGCATTCTAAATCTTGACGGGAGAAGAA
This sequence comes from Pistacia vera, assembly GCF_008641045.1. Taxonomy (NCBI): domain Eukaryota; kingdom Viridiplantae; phylum Streptophyta; class Magnoliopsida; order Sapindales; family Anacardiaceae; genus Pistacia; species Pistacia vera. The sequence continues at coordinate 355,996 of NW_022196692.1, read as the reverse complement.
CAACTAACATTACCAGAGAAAAGGGAAACACCTCTACGACCTGCCCTTGCTCATTTTGCTGAGCCTTAAGTTGACTCAGAGCTCGCTGTAGCTCCTCAATCTAAGGCAACAAGGCTATCTGGGGATCACTTTCCGTAATGTGGGTTCGACCCTTATGGTTATGGTTGAGGAAAGACCATAGGTCGGATTCTTCCTCGCCTTGGCCGACAGTTTCGACCAATCTCGACACATGTTGGTTAGAGTCGTGTGATGGCATTGAGTGGTTCAAGGAACCCTCGCAACCTCCGAGTGGTACGAATCGACCCGCAGACAATGGGAATCCCTTGCATGATGATGATCAAAGTCGTCGTTGGCGATAATGGGAATCTCCCTGTCTTGCACTTTTATGGGAGTGTTTGTGCGACATGGCACGGGATAGCTCAGGCTGCGACATGTCACCCAGTTGCAATGCCATGGGTATTTTACCCGGGATATGATTGGTGTTTGCTGGTCCCTTAGAGCCTTTGGGTCCACTGTGCGAAACTTGCTTTCCCTTTCTTTGACGCGCTGCAATGCACGCAGTATGGGCTTTTGCCCTTTTCCGCACTTTCACATGACCTACAAATGTTTTCAGCAATGGCATCGCCTCATTTGATTTGGGTGGCATGACCCGATCCAATTAGTCTAGCCTTTGGTTGACCATTTAGAGAGTATTGTTGAACCCCTCCAGGCAACTCATGACGGCTGGATTAAGCCGTGAGCTTGAAGGGATATCCCCCATGATATTTTGCTGAGTTGGGGGCACTTCGGGAGAAGTGTCCTCCTGTACCTGGGGGATTTCTTCATTGCCATAATTGGTTTACTCAGATTCGAAACCACAAGCCATTTGCTGTAGTGGGACCGATTAATCAGAGATTCTCCTGATGAAGAACAGGTACTAAATCAGGCCTTCCTTCTAGTGCTAAACTATTGATGCTAGATTTTGACACCAACTAGTCGCATGTGAGAAATGCTAAGCAGGCTCAGAAGTCACACATGATTATGGAAGTATTTAATCTAGTAAAGAATGAAGAACAATGTTTAAAGTGGTTTGGATGCTCAAAGGCGAATCCTACGTCCACTGATATTGTATATATTAATGAGTGAAATCAGGTCGCGTTCAGCGAGCTAAGTTACAGCTTAAAGAATATGAGAGAGAGAGAGAGAGAGAGAGAGAGAGAGAGAGAGAGAGAGAGAGAGAGAGAGTATATGTTATTCTAGAGTGAAATTAGCCAATTTTCCGCAAATGAGAGGGAAGACCTCTATTTATAGTGCGATGAATCAAGATAATGATTATTAAATCTGTGAGTGGGGTAGATGCTGTGCAAATCCTTCTTTGTGTCCCACTGCTCACCTGCTCGAGCGATTTCCTCGACTTGGGCAGGGATTGGACACGTAGCCAGTTTCCAACCGTTCGCTAACTTGGCGTTCATCCACTGCACTGGTAGGAGTATGCCATTCATGTCATCATGCGACGTGGCTGCATTTGAGTGATCGTGGAACCTTCTTAAGTTCTGACCACCCCATGCTGACAAGACTCTACGTCAACCCTACTTTTCCAAGCATAACAACTTTGTACCACTTTAGTTCTTCTTGTAGTTGGTATACAAGTCCTGTAGGGTGAACTTTTGTATTGTCATCCTTCATGTTTGCAGCATGGTGTGAAATGGTGTAGCCCTTTTCTTCAATCCCTCGAACTAACGTTATGATCGAATATCTTCTTTTGTTAGTGCTTAATGGCCAAATGCAATATGTTCTGCTTTTGATGATTCTCATACTTAACAAATTGGGGACATACTTTAAGTATCTATTCGACAATCTCTATTATTCCTCTTTTAGTTGCCATAAATAAATGGGTTGGAACATTAGGTGATAAAATTGGTTGCACATCAAGTGATGAAATTGATTGCATGAGTTCTGAACCCCACAAATCGTTTTCTTTTATTAGGCTCTTGGCAAGTCTAAAAGCAAGTTTATGCTTTCTCTTTGCTTCGCAGATTTTTCTCGTTGATGAAAAGATTTTTCCCGGTATGCACAACCCTATTCATGTTTACGCATTTACATGATTCATATAATGTAGCAAAGTAAATTAAATCGAAACAAAAGTCAAATTCTTATTTAAAAATAAGTAAATTCATATCTGTTATCTTTAAAGAGATTTAAACAACAAAGTTCTTTGTCATCTACACTATCACTAAAACGAGGGCTTTAGGGTTTAGGTATTAATAAAAAGTTCATTTCATTAACAAATGTTCCTCTTTTAACATATATGTTTAAAGGCACATATCTAAGAAATTAAATGAGAACAAAAGTAAAGTTTCATCTATTACCTTTGAAGCGATTAAAACAACTTCTCTCTTTATCATCTATCTTATCATTGATTGGAAGGCCTGTAAATTTAGGAATTAATAAGAAATATGTAAATATTATTAACAAAATGTTCCTTTGAAATGCATGTATTAAGGGCACACATCCTAAGAAATTAAAACATATATATATATAACCATTACTATTAATCTAACATTCTTATTTCGTAATAAATATGTATTATTAACAAATATACGAAGATAACCTTTTAATAAAATAGTTTCAATTTAGAATTACATGGATCAATTTTTCACCGAACTAAAGTTTTAATGATATATCTAATCATTCAAATCCTTTTTTTTCTTTTTTTTTTTTTTTTTAATTTTCATCATTAATTTTTTCTAAAATAAATTCATACTAGCAGAAAAAGTTGTTAATAGAGAAATATAAATATAAATTCATCTGCATATATACAGTTAATAGTTTTTCGATTAATTTAAGTACTTTTAGAATTTTTTATTGTTTGTTTTTTATAATCTCATCTTTTAAGATAAATACACTGAATAAAATAAGTTAAATTTCATAACTTATATACAGATATTGAAAATTATAAACTTATATACAAAATTTGAAAATTATTAACAAACAAATTGAATAAATAACTAAAATAGTAAAATACTCTTATTCAACAATATATATAAACTTATATATATGAGAATGTTAAATGTGATTAGAATTTATTTATTTAAGAAACTTTTTAATTTCCCAAATCTTGAATAAACACCACTTTTACTACTATTCTTAAATACATGGATTAATAAATCATATAGAGATGATCATTTTAATATAAATGTGTGACACAAATTCGTACCTATTGAATCAATTTAATTCAATGACTTGATGAGAAGTTAGGTTTATTATTTTTAATGTCAATTAAAAATTTTTAAACTATTGAATTAATATAAATTAATGATCATGAATTTGTATCACAAATCTATTGTCAAAAAACTAATGTCAGAAAACTATTGTTAAAACATTTAAATCTATAAAAAGTGTTAAAACAAACAAACACCCGTTCAGTCTAATTGTTCGTTGCTGTTGTGCTGTCGGTTGTGTAAATATGCAGGGGTGGTGCAGCTGTCATTACTTTTGGCTGTGCTAGTTGTTTTGCTGTTTGGGCTATTATGTACAGCTTTTGCAAACCGTTTGGTGGCTGGATTTTTTGGTACATGTTGACATGTTGTGCAGCTTTTTTTTTTTTTTTTTGTCTGTCCAGCTGGCCTGCTATTTTTTGTAATGCTGGTAATTTTGTATAGGCCTCTTTAAGGCTTGGTTAAGTGCTCTTGTGGGTTGTGTAAATCCATCCCCCTTTTTTGATTTTGATTGTCAGATTGCTGGGGCCCGTCCGAGAATCTTGACTTTGTAAAGGTCTCCTGTTTGGGGACCCATTATTTCATTCTTCTGAAATTACTTTTTTACCTAATTGTTATTAATATATGTTAACAGTATAGAAAGTTGGGAGAGTACATACAGAAGTCGAAGACTCTGCCATTTGAAAGCAGAGGGCATAATGGCTAGCAGGTGAAGACTGGTCCAGCCATTTTTGTCCTCCCATGTTGGTAAGCATTTATCCAGTTTCAGTAACAGTAGAGCCGTTTCTAAGCGAAAATTTGAAAAGAACTTAGCACATTAGATTGCTGTTGAATATTTCAATTCAAAGCAAAAGTAAACAAGCTGGATGGGCAGAGAAAGAGACCAAAATACTCTCCTAGGATGGCCTCGAGCAGAATGGAGACTCCCTGCACTTCATGGTTTCTTCTTCAAGGGATGCAGGAGGTTTGGAAGGCTCAATCGCTCAGCTGCAACGTGCACAGTGATGGAGGCTCCTTGCAGTTCTATGGTTTTTCTTCTAGGGGTGTAGGCGGTTTGGAAGGTTCAGGTTCAAGTTTTTTCTTGGTACGCTTTATTTTTTTGTAGTGAATGTCTTTCAGCTTTGTACATTTTACCTTTTTCCTTTCTCCTGTTCCTGTAACTACAGTTTCTTTACTTCGATCAGTTGTTCTAATGGCTCTGAAGTTAGAAACTTCATTTTGTTCTCCCATATGCAGCAGCTTTAAACAGCGGGGTTTCGCCTTCGTCATTAGTATCCTCAGGGCACTCAATAGTTTCATCATTCTTAAAGAGCTTTTGATCGTATTCCACCAAGCGCTTTACTGCCTCGAGGTTCCTATTGGCAGCAGCCACATGAAGAACTGTGTTTCTGTGCACATCCTTTGCCGAAAATACATACATTTCTTTGTCAATACCGATAAAATATTCAAGCGGCTGTTTACTATTGCTAGAATTAATGAAGAATCCAACAAAAAATTTGCAAAATTTTTCTCCTATTAATTCTACCTAATCAATCAATTGTATATCAAAGAATGCTTAAATTAACCTAGAAGTACTTGATTATATATGGAAATTAACATTAATTTAGTTTTAAAGTACAATTACGGCCAATGGAGTGTATATTATACTATTACTTATTACTATAAGTATTAATAAGTTGTAAGAAAACTTTAACAACATTAAATAAAATATAATAAGTTAAATGGTGTGAGTATTACCAACCCTACTCACATGCTGTAATATTTGAAATTGAAAAAATAACGAAATCAATATTAGAGATGTAAAAGAAGCCCGACCTAGGCTCAGATGTATTATATAAAGTTTTGAAATTTACTGTAACCTCCAGAAAATAGCTTTAACCTTCTAAAAACAAAATAACAGCTTTTATAAATTCAAATTTCAAGAAACTACCTACCACTAGCTTAAGTTCTATAACCGCTCAGGTGCAGCCACGTCGCATAATGATGCGAGCAGCATGCTCCTGTTAGTGTAGTAGGTGTGCGCCAGGGTGGCAAGCAGCTGGAAGCGATCCACGTGTCTAATCCCTACATAAATCGAGGAAATCACTTGAGCAGGTGAGTAATGGGACGCAGAGAAGGATTTGCACGGTATCTGCCCCCTTTTTATGGATTCAATAGTCATTACCTTAATTCATCCCACTATAAATAGAGGGCTCCTCTCCCGTTTGTGGGATTAGCTAATTTCACTCTAAAATAGCATTCACTCTCTCTCTCCCTCTTATATTCCCTTGTATTCTCCAAGCTATAAATTAGTTCGCTGAATGTGACTTGACTTAATACATTAATACAATATCAGGGGATGTAGGATTTGCTTACTTGAGCATCCGAACCACTTTAAACATTGTTCTTCATCCCTTACTCAATCTAATCCCCCATATTCACGTGTGACTTCTGAGTCCGCTCAACATTTCTCATGTGCAGTTAGTTGGTGTCAAAATCAAGCATCAATAGTTTGTGCTAGAAAAAGGGCCTGATTTAGTACTTGTTCTTCATCAGGAGAATCTCTGACTAATTGGTCCTACTACAGCAAATGGCTTGCCAATTTTAATCTGAGCGAACCAATCATGGTGATGAAGAGATCCCCCAAGTACAACAGGACACTTCTCCCAAGGTGCCCTCAGTCCCACAAAATACCGTGAGGGATATCCCTTCAAGCTCACGGCTTGACCCAACCATCATGAGCTACCTAGAGAGGTTCAACAATACTCTCCAAATGGTTAGCCAAAGGCTAGACCGGTTAGATTGTGTTGTGCCACCTGAATCGAATGAGGCAGTGCCACCGCCAAAAAAGCCTGCAGGTCACATGAAAGTGCGAAAAAGGGCAATAGCCCATGCCGTGCGCACTACAGTGCCCCAAAGAAGGGTAAACCAAGTGGTGCATAGCGGGCCTAGAGGCTCTGAGGGGCTAGCAAACACCGACCGCGCCCTAGGTAGAATACCTGTGGCGTTAAGGCTCGGTGATATGTCACGACCTGAGTCATCCCAAGCCACGTTGCACGAGCACTCCCACAAAAGTGCAAGGTGGGGAGATTCCCATTATCACCAAAATGACGACTCTAATCATCATGCAGGAAGTTTCCACCGTCCGCGGGTTGGTTTGTACCACTGCGGAGGTCGAGAAGGTTCCTTGGACCATGTAGCACCATCACACGACTCTGGCTAGCATGTGTTGAGATTGGCCGGAACTGTCGGCCAAAGCGAGGAGGAATCCAACCTACAGTCTTTCCTCAATAGCAATCATGAGGGTCGAATCCACGTTACAGAAAGTGATCCCCAGGTAGCTCCGCTACCTTAGATTGAGGAGTTATAGCGAGCTCTGGATTAGCTAAAGGCTCAGCAAAATGAGCAAGGGCAAGCCGCAGAAATGTCTCCCTTTTTTCCGGCGATGTTAGTCGCCCTGTTAGTGTATATTAGTGTATGCCCTAGAAACCATTCGTGTTGTCGGTTTCAGAGCATTTTGTCTTGTATCTATATATATCATAAATAATAGAAGAAAGAGTTCTTCAATTCATATATGTAAATTGCTTCCTTTATTCAGTCATGCATTTAAAATAAAGTATGTATATGAATTGTCCAGATGATTCATTTAATAGGTAAATGAATTATCGAAAAGGGTTCCCTACGGAAGCAATATAAATTTGGGCAACTATATTGCACAGTAGGCATACCGGATGCTTCCGAAAGATATCATGAGTTGATATAAGTACGGATGACGATGATAGTCATGTCACTGGGGCATTGGTATGGATTAACGGTTGGTGAACTGTTTTTCGAACGTGACCGAATAACGACAAATCACTTGGAAAAGCATGTAGTCAATGATTTATCGTTTGGTTATATCAGTGCACGATGTAGTCCTTTGACCTGAGACATTGTAGTCGGATCCGATATGGATGCGTATGGTTCATACGGTGTATAAGTACGAGACTAATCATGTTTCGTACAATAAAGCCTATTTGGTCATGCGTTGTTCATATGCGGAAACGAACGATGGTCAAGAGGGGATCCATTGACTCGGAAATATAGGATCGGGAGTACCGCTGACTCCATCCCAGATTCGAGTTCCTAGACGAACATCGATAAATGTCAGAAAACTGAATCTCTGGGCAGAGTCTATTATTAGTCATACAAAAGTAAGTTGTATAGACAAGTTTCAGACATACTGATCGACAATCGGTAGAAGATCGAGTTTAGGATTTTGACGTTCCATGAATCCATACTCGATTAGGATATCTCAATGGAGGGACTTTACCTGCATGGTACGTATGATCTGGAATGGGTTCGATGAAGTATTTCTCATCGGGTTTAAGGACATGGCACATTGCTAGATGTTTACCATAGTCATTGGGCCTCCGAACAGGTTTCCAGATTATCCAGAACCGGCTCATGGCTAATCCACGGTGGACCTACATGGTCACACCAATAGCCTTGAGAAGTTAGAGAAGGATGAGAGAGAGAATGATTATCCGAGAGGGCTAGCACCTTCGAGGGTAATAACGGATTTCTGTGGTAATAGTTACATAGAAAAATATTTGTGACATTTTAAGGATTAAAATGGTCAAGCAATAATTAATTATATTTAATTATTATATCTTAAAGTGTTAAGATTAAATCTTAAAGTGTTAAGATTAATGAGATGAACAAAAAATATCTTTTAATAGTTAAAGGGTAAAAGGGTAACTTATGGGTTGTCATTGTAAACTAGTTTAGTTTACATGGGCCTTGAAATATATTTATTATTCAAAGGGTAGCATAATAAATTCATGGGGTCCCTTATAAAATAAGATTTTATGGGCTTGAAGTAAAGATGAAAATAAATATTGCAAAATTGCCCAAGTATATATAAATGCAAAAGGTTGCATTTTTGTTATAACACACATTGTTCACCAAAGCAAAACCAAAACTCTCTCTAAAAGCCACGACCACTCTAAACCTCTCAAGGTGGTGTTAAAGTGTGGAGGTCTCATTACTTTGAGGCTAATCTTCATCAATCCAAAGCAAAGAGTAGGTATAATCTCTTTTCCAAGCTTTGTTTTAAAACCGTTTTCTTGAATCCATTTTTATGCTTCTTCTCCATTTACCACTATTCATGCATGCATGCTGTTCTTTCAAATGGTATCATAGCTAAAAGCTCCTTGCATGTCGAATTTATAAGCTAAAATGACATTTTCCATGTGTTCATATGTTCATCAAACTTGGTTGAGTTTGCATGTTAGTGATATGTCAAAAAATGTTTTTTTCATAGTAGATCTTTACTGCATGTCTGCGCCATATAGATCAGAGTAGTATTGTTCATTTTTCTTCTCATTCTTATATATTTTGAATGATGATAATGGTTATAATGAGCATGCCTTTGTATTGGATAAGTTGTTTGATGTAATAAGATATTTGATGCATGTGTATGTCTTGGCCATCTCTTTGTTTTGGGAAAACGTGTTTTCTTCTTGCCTTATATGTTTAGGTATGTTAGAATATGATTTAAAGCATGTTTGAATGATGATTATTGCATGAGAGTGTGTGAAAACTACATGCATGCATATATGTCATTTTTGGCCATGACTAGTTTTGCCATAGAAATGTCATTTCATTCATGTATTGATGAATGAGGTTTTAGGAATGTTGCATGATGATTCATTTAGAAAAATGTTCATGCATGTTCATTCCATTAATTTGATTAAATGGTTTATGCTTTGACATGCTAAATGTGCTATCTTTAATTTGATTAAAGTATGTTTTTGCATGAAGTGTATGCAAATGTTGCAAGTGTTTAGTGGTGGAATTTGATGTTAGCATAAAGTTATGGATTATTAATTCATATGATGAATTGTGATATTATGTATGTATGAGGTGGTAAATTTAATGTAGGTGTTTAATTTGATTAAATTATCATATAATGCATCATGGCATGACATAAATTATTATATTTTTGAATGTAATAATTGGTTGTTTGAATGGTTTCAAAAATGATGATGCAAGATGACATGATTGTCTTTGAGAAGATTAATGTCATAAAAGGTATTACTTTAGCTAAAGTAACTTGTGTCATAGAATGATTACTCTTGGAGTGATAAAACCCATTTATCTATGCCATGCATGACTTTTGTGAAAGTATTGAAATAATGCTAACAATTAAATAATATATCTTTGGGTGGAATATGACAAAAGTGTTTGTGTAATGATTCCTATAAAATGTGTAATTGTGTATGCCCCAAAGTTATGATTATATTACCACATAAATATATATATAATATCTATTAATATATGAGATATATTTATTATATTATTAGTGAATATATATATATTTTAAATAATTGTTTATATTCATGCCTTAAATAATTGTTTATTATATTTGGTATGAATGTTTAATATTATTTATGTGATGAATGAATATTAGATTAGAGGTTGATCATGGGTGCCATTTGGTTTTCAAAATATTCAAAAGTATTTGTAATATTATTTTATTAAATGGCTTGTAATATTAAATTTATTTATTTATTCTAATCGGGGCTGCGTGCCAAGATCCAATATGTATGGAATCGGCTAGACGAAACCGAAGAGCATCCGGATGACGATCCAATCAAAGATATAGTATTAGGGTAAATAGTTGCCTTTAGGATGTATTTTCGAAAAGCCCCATGGTCAACCACATGCTTTAATTTATGCATATATGTGACATGTATGAATTGTTAATTAACAATGCATGCTAAAATGAATTAACTAAAGGTTAAACCTAAATCTCCCCAATTTAAAATTATTAAATCCAAGTCTCTATTGTGGGATAACTAAATTCTTTGATATAATTTTAATATCCAAGATTTCTATTATGTGAGGGATACAATCTTTATATCATAGAATTAGTGATCTTGTTCTTGGATGGATATTTTCACCCTGACCAAGAATTCTATTATGTTGAGGACATGATGAAATGTCATCCTAAGAAAGCACAATGGTTCGGATTAACTAGCCCAGGGTACCAAGAATTCTATTATGTGAGGTATCCGAAGCTAGGACAAGGAAATGAATCAAACCTTATATAGTGATATAAAAGGAAAAGAGTTTCCTACTTATTAGACTTAATTACCAAGAATTCTATTATGTGAGGTTAATGAATTTGATAAGAAATTGATTCCACTAGAAAATTTAATCCAACGAAAATTTTCAGATCCTATTTAAGGAGGGTAGGACTCAATAAAATAGTGGGAGCTAATTTGATTATGCATTAAAAGGTTTAAAAGATTACAAGACAATAATAAAATTACTTTTCTTTGCAGTTTCATCTTTGTGATAAATAATTGAAAAATGGCCAACAATGTTCCCCTAAGGATAATGGACATAACATGTTAATCGGACCCAACCTAAAAGATTGGCTAAGAAATCTTAGAATTGTTCTAGATTTTGAAAGAATTGCTTATGTCCTAGAAGCACCTCTTCCACTTGATATTGGACGGATGCTCCACAAGCTGGCTTGATGCTCTTGAAAAGGGAGAGAGGATAGTAGGAGGGCTAAAAATTACATATTAGCCTCCATGAATAGAGAACTTCAAACTAAGCATGAAGAGGTTTCAAATGCTTATGATATTCTCATAGCTCTACAAGAGTTGTATAGCGAAAATCAAGAGTGGTGAGTATGAATTGTGTGCATCCTTTAGCATGAAGTTAGGTAAGAGGAACCTCCAGTGATCATACTCTTAAAATGATCAATGGATTAGATCGACTGGATGGATATGGGGTGGTCATGCTAGACGCCTCAAAGTGAATGATCTACAATCCTTTTCCTCCAAGTTCTAAACTGTTTATAACTAACTACAATCTCAATAGGATTGAGAGAAACCTCTCTGAACTGCTAAATGATCTTAAAGAATTTCACAGACAGAATGTGAAAGGGAAAGGACATGAGGATGTCTTTGCCGCCTCCACTAGCAGGGCCATAAAAAGCCCAAAGTGCTACAAAGAGAGGTCCAAAAGTTGGACCCAAGAATAAGAGCTTCAAGAAGCCAGTGGCAAAGGCAGAGAAGGCCGATGCAAAGGAAAATGTTTCACTGTGAAAAAGATGGACACTGGAAGAGGAACTGTCCTCAATACCTGAACGTCTGAAGAAAGGCAAAGGAAAAGCAGGTAGAACCAATGTCTTATGATTGAATATGAATTAAGTGTTAATTCAGTAGTCATCCTGGATATTAGATTCAGTAGCAACATCTCATGGTTGTATGTCTTTGTAGGTACTTCAGAATAGTTCTGAGGTGACACAGGGCGAGATCATTTTGAGGATGGCAAATGGGGCACGAGTTGCAGCGAGGCCATGGGGACTTGCCCACTAAGACTACCTTTTGGACATGTTTTGAATTTGTTTAAAGTATTGTACTTTGAAAAAAGCCACTAGAAACATCATTTCTATTTCTGCTTTGTAAAGCAGGGTGTTATGTACTGTTTAATGGAAATGAATGTTCAATACATTTTGGAAATGTTTTAGTTGGTAAAGCTGTGAATACAAATGGTTTGATGTCTTAGAATTGAATGACTATGCTTCAATCAATACCATTTCTAATAAAAGAACTCGATCTGAATCAAATCCTAAAATTCTATGGCATCATAGATGTGGTCAATAGGAGAGAGAAGATTAATACAGCTTGGAGAAAGTGGGATCCTAAACTCATTGGGTTCTAAACCCTATCCAACCTGTGAATCATGTCTCCAAGGAAAGATGACCAAGTCTCCCTTTAAGAGTAAAGGAGAGCGAGCTAAAGAACTTTTAGAACTCATACATACAGATGGTATGGCCATTTAGTACTTTAGCTAGGGGAGGATTTGAATACTTCATTACCTTTACAAATGATATGTCACGATATGGGTATTTGTATTTAATGAAATACAAATCTGAATCCTTTGAAAAATTCAGAGAATTCAAGAATGAAGTAGAAAATCAAACTGGAAAGAGTATTAAAATACTACGATCAGATCGTGGGGGTGAATACTTGAGTACAGAGTTTCAAGTTCTTAAAAGAAAATGGGATCATCTCACAATTGACTCCTCCTTATACACCCCAGCTTAATGAGTGTCTGAAGGAGAAATCGTACCTTATTGGATATGGTACGATCGATGGTGAGTTTTACAGATCTACCAAGTCTCTGTGGGGGTACGTCTCTAGACCACTGTGCACATCCTTATAGGGTCCCATCTAAAACTGTCCAGAAAACACCATATGAGATATGGTATGGAAAACGTCCAAAGCTGAATATACGAAGATTTGGGGCTGCCCAGCTTATGTAAATTGGTTAAATCTGATAAGTGGATGTAAATCCGAGAAGGGTCGGTTCATTGGATATCCTAAAGATAGTTTAGGATTGCTTTTACTCCCAAGTGATCAAAGAGTTTGGATCAGTAGAAATGCGCGCTTCCTTGAGAATGAGTTCTTGGAGGAAGGCGGTGTGTGGAAGAATATTAACTCAAGGAAGAGTTTGAAGAGCCAAGAACCGAGATTGCTGAAGGTTGAACGTCCACTCAGCGAACCTCAGTATCAGATACTATGGTTCCAGTACGAAAGTCTTCTAGAATGTCGAAACTCCAGAGAATATGGGTTCTTACATGAGCAAGATTTTGAATCTTACTTAGTGGGAGTAGATGATCATGGTGATGATCCTAGAAGCTTGAAGAAGCAATACTAGATAGAGATTCAGGAAAATGGCTGGAAGCGATGGATTCTGAGATAGAATCAATGATGCCAATCAAGTATGGTCGGTTGTAAATGGGTCTACAAGAGAAAAGTTGGCAAGGATGGGGAGGTAGAGACCTAAAGCGACTGGTTGTGAAAGGTAACTCAGAAACAAGGATTGGATATGAGGAAACCTTCTCGTCTGTAGCTATGATTAAATCCTCCGTAAATGCTAGCCAACAGATACCATGATTATGAAATTTGGCAGATGGATGTCAAATAGATATTTCCTCAATGGGTTTATTGAGGAAAACATCTATATGGAACAACCGATAGGTTTTGTATCCTCTGCTGAAAGACATAAGGTATGCAAATTGCATCGATCCATTTATGGATTGAAGCAAGCTTCAAGAAGCTGGAACATCGATTTGACGACATAATCAAATCGTTTGGTTTTGTCAAGAATCCGGATGAGCCCTATGTATACAATGGGTTAAAGATCATGCCATCACGTTTCTCATATTATATGTAGATGACATACTTTGATGGGAAATGATATAGGCATGATGACAGAGGTTAAGGTTTGGTTGTCCAAAACCTTCCGATGAAAGACTTAAGAGAAGCGACATATGTCCTTGGAATTCGTGTCTATAGAGATAGAACAAAGGGTAATTGGATTATCCCAAAAATTGTATAGAGAAAATGCTAAAAAGATTTAGCATGGAGAACTCTAAGAGAGGTCTTTTTCCCTTCACTCACGGTCTCATCTTTCTAAGGAGATGGGTCCAAAAACGATGAAGAGCGACAACGGATGCGTAATGTGCCTTATACGTCTGTTGTAGGCAGCTTAAGTACGCAATGCTATGTACAAGACCTGATATAGCTTATGCTATAAGTGTTACGAGCAGATATCAGTCAAACCTAGGGTAGAAACAATGGTCGATTGTAAAATCAGCTCTTAGTACTTGAGAAGAACTAAGGATCTAGTTCTGAGTTATGGATGTCCGAGTTAAACATTCAAGGATACTCAGATTCGATTTCCAATCAGATATTGATGATTGAAAGTCTACGTCAGGGTACATTTTTAATGATAATGGAGGTGTGTTGTTAGAAAAGTTCCAAACGACAACCACAGCTGACTCCACTACAGAAGTTGAATACATTGCTGCTTCGGAAGCAGCGAAGGAGGCTGTTTGGATGCGAAAGTTCGTAATTGAATCGGTGTGGTTTCGAACATGGCTTACCCGATAAGCATGTTTGTGACAATACTGGAGCTATTGCACGGGCAAGGAACCAAGGGCACACCAAAATCCAAACACATTCAGCGTAAGTATCACATTTTGAGAGAATTCGTTGGAGTTGGAGAGATTTGATTCTGAAGACTCCTTTAGCAGAAAATGTAGCTGCGATCCACTGACTAAGGCTATGACACTGAAGCAATTGGACCATATCTTGAGAAGATGGGTATGAGATACAACATCGAATGGCTTTAGTGGAGTGGGAGTTTGTTAGTGTATATTAGTGTAGCCCTAGAAACCATTTGTGTTTTCGGTTTCAGAGCATTTTGTCTTGTATCTATATATATATATAAATAATAGAAGAAAGAGTTCTCAATTCATATATGGAAATTGCTTTTTATTCAGTCATGCATTTAAAATAAAGTATGTTATGAATTGTCCAGATGATTCTTAATAGGTAAATGAATTATCGAAAAGGGTTCCCTACGAAAGCAATAAAATTTGGGCAACTATATTGCACAGTAGGCATACCGGATGCTCCGAAAGATATCATGAGTTGATTAAGTATGGATGCGATGATAGTCATGTCACTGGGCATTGGTATGGATTAACGGTTGGTGAACTGTTTTTGAACGTGGACGCAATAACGACAATCACTTGGAAAAGCATGTAGTCAATGATTTATCGTTGGTTTATCAGTGCACGTGTAGTCCTTTGACCTGAGACATTGTAGTCGGATCGCATATGGATGCGTATGGTTCATACAGTGTATAAGTAGAGACTAATCATGTTTCGTACAATAAAGCCTATTTGGTCATGCGTTGTTCATATGTGAAATGAACGATGGTCAAGGGGATCCATTGACTCGGAAAATAGGATCGGGGATACCGCTGACTCCATCCAGATTCGAGTCCTAGACGAACATCGATAAATGTCAGAAAACTGAATCTCTGGCCAGAGTCTATTATTAGTCATATAAAGTAAGTTTGTGATCACAAATTTCAGACAATTGATCGACAATTCGTAGAAGATCGAGTTTAGGATTTTGACGTTCCATGAATCCATACTCGATTAGGATATCTCAATGGAGGGACTTTACCTGCATGGTACGTATGATCTGAAATGGGTTCGATGAAGTATTTCTTCATATGTGGTTTAGGGACACATGGCACATTGCTAGATGTTTTATCATAGTCGTGGGCCTCGCGACAGGTTTCCGGATTCATCCAGAACCGGCTCACGGCTAATCACGGTGGACCTTCATGGTACACAATAGCCTCGAGAAGTTAGAGAAGGATGGAGAGATAAATGATTATCCGAAGAGGGCTAGTACCTTCTGAGGGTAATACGGGATTCTATGGTAATAGTTACATAAACTATTTGTGACATTTTAAGGATTAAATGGTCAAGCAATAATTAATTATATTTATATATTATATCTTAAGTGTTAAAATTAAATCTTAAAGTGTTAAGATTAATAAGATGAACAAAAAATCTTTTAATAGTTAAAGGTTTAAAGGGTAAAAGGGTAACTTTATGGTTGTTAATGTAAACTAGTTTAGTTTACATGGGCCCTTGAATAATATTGATTATTCAAAGGGTAGCATATTAAATTCGTGGGGTCCCTTTATAAAATAAGATTTTATTGGGCTTTGAAGTGAAAAATAAATAATTACAAAATTGCCCAAGTATATATAAATGCAAAAGGTTGCATTTTTGTTCATAACACACATTGTTCACTCAAAGCAAAACCAAAACTCTCTCTAAAAGCCACGACCACTCTCTAGACCTCTCAAGGTGGTGTTAAAGTGTGGAGGTCTCATTACTTTGAGGCTAATCTTCTTTAATCCTATGTAAAGGAGTAGGTATAATCTCTTTTCCAAGCTTTGTTTTTAAAACCGTTTTCTTGAATCCATTTTTATGCTTTCTTCTCCATTTCCACCACTCTTCATGCATGCATGCTATTCTTTCACGCCCCTCTCCTATCAAGATTTAGAATGCCCGATATGGGAGCATTCGATGGAAATTCTGATTCGCAAGATCATCTGTACGAGTTCAATGACCTGATGGAACTCCACCAAGTTTCTGACTTGGCAAAATGCCATTGCTCGGCAATAACTCTTACTTCACATGCCAAGCGATGGTTCAGGTCGCTCCCAGCAGGATCAGTTAGCTTGTGGCCTCAGATGAGCTCGACATTCCTGAGGCACTTCCAAGCGAATAGGAAGTTCTCGATACCTTTGAGCTACCTCAGCAACATAAGGCAAGAGAGGGATGAATCCCTCAAGTCTTACATCGACTGATTCCACAAAGAGTTTTATAAGGTAGCTCACACTCTCGAAGAGTCTGTTTGGACTCTCATCATCGTGGGAGTTCGACCACAGACTGATCTGTGGAAAGAATTACAGGCTAAGGACAATGTTTCACTCACCTGCTTCTATAACCTTGCGGAGAGATCCCTCCGCATTGAAAACTCCATGGTGATGCTCAGCCACCAGGACCTCGGCCATTCAGGCAGTGCACCCGGTCAGGGGGAAAATAGGAAGGTTGATCGTAGGTGGGCTAATGACGATCAGCGAAAAGGAAAAAAATAATGATTTGAGCCCAAGAAATCTTACGCTCCAATTCCTCATCACGATCGCGACAAAAGTCAATACTCCCCTCTGAATGCATCGATCTCGGCTATTCTTAATAAGTCAGAAGAGGCTGGCCTGGTTGGGGAGCCTGAGCCCATGAAAACCCCCCTTCAGCTAGAAACAGTGAAAAGTATTGTTACTATCATCGAGATAATGGGTATCACATCGATGAGTGTCGAGCCCTCAAGCAAGCAATCAAAGACCTCATCAAGCAGGGGTAATTTAAAGAGTATATTGATGACTTTGCTCACGTGTGGGAGAAGAATCAAGAGGAACTGGGCAAGAAGCATCGTGGTTGTAAGGGCATCTTCAACGTGGGGATGATCTTTGGGGGACCATATCTCGCAGGGAATTCACAAAGTACTCAAGAAAGGTATGCTCACGCAGCCCATCACGACCCTATCAGTGTAATGAACATGACGCTGCGACCATCTAAGATTCACAGAGATGAGGAAATTGCCTTCTCTGAGAAAGACGTAGCATGATTGCATCATCCTCATGATGATGCTCTCGTCATCACGCCCCAAATAGGACATTACAATGTCCACAGAATGTTGGTGGACAATGGAAGCACTGTGAACGTCCTGTTCCAGCAAGCTTTCGAAAGAATGAAACTAGATGAGGCCGACCTGAAGCCTGCCTCCATCCCTCTATATGGTTTCACTAGGGATCACCTGATCCTTAAGGGAACGATCTCACTTCCAGTCACGCTGGGTGACACCAATGAGATGACCAAGATCACTAAGTTCTTAGTAGTGGACAGCCCGTCTGCTTTCAATGGCATCCTAGGGCGACCTCTACTGAGAAACTTCAAGGCAGTCACCTCAATCTACCATCTTAAGATGAAGTTCCCCATCTCGATGAGGATAAGGGAAGTGAACGGATCTCAGTGCGCGTCTTGCGACTACTATGTAAGGGCAGTGCAGATGGCGTGTAAGGGAAAAGGCACTCTGCATGGCATTCCCGAACAGGCGATGGCGATTAGCTGGATCGAACCATAGCCTAGCCTAGCCGAGGATAATATGGATCCTATCATCCAAGAATGCCTTTCCAGTAGGCCGGTTGAGGATTTATCTGAAGTGTCAGTTAACCAGAGCAAGTCGAGCCGAGTGTTGAGGATTGGAAGTAATCTCAAACCCCAGCTTATCGGTGATTTGACCAGCTTCCTCAGAGAAAATATCGACGTGTTTGCATGGACACATGCCAACATGGTTAAGATCAGCTCGAATGTCATTTACCATGCCTTGAACATCAATAATGAGGCTAGGCCGGTCTGCCAAAAGAGAAGAGCAATGGATCCAAAGCGATATGTTGCCTTGAAAGTTGAGGTAGATAATCTCCTTTGGAATGGATCCATCCGGGAAACGATGTACCCGAGCTGGGTTGCCAACCCGGTTCTAGTAAAAAAGCCCAATGGTAAATGGCGAACCTGTATTGACTTCATCGACCTCAACAAGGCATGTCCAAAAGATAGCTTTCCCCTGCCAAGGATTGACCAACTCGTTGATGCCACCTCCGGGCACAAGCTGCTGAGTTTTATGGATGCGTACTTGAGATATAATTAGATTTTGATGTATGCGCCAGACAAAGAGCATACCTCCTTTGTTACAGATCGGGGGCTGTATTGCTACAAGGTTATGCCCTTCGGCCTAAAAAATGCTGGAGCAACTTGCCCATGACTGGTTAGCCAGATGTTTTCCGAGCAGATTGGAAAGTCAATGGAAGTCTATGTTGATGACATGCTAGTCAAGTCGCGTGTCGCTTCAGATCACATAGTGCATCTCGCTAAGATGTTTGACATCTTCTGAAGGTGTAGAATGAAGCTCAACCCCCTTAAACGTTTGTTCGGAGTTTCCTCGGGAAAATTCCTAGGGTACATGGTTAATCGGAGGGGAGTAGAGATCAACCCCGAGAAAATCCAAGCTTTCCTTGAAATGAAGAGCTCGACCAACCAAAAACAGGTTCAGAGTCTCAATGGGCAAATAGCGACACTTAGTCGCTTCATATCAAGAGCAACAGATCGCTGCTTGCTATTCTTTAATATACTCAGGGCCAATAAGAAGTTTGAGTGAACTCTCGAGTGCGAACAGGCATTCCATAGCATTAAAAAGCACCTCGGAAAGCCACTTCTTCTGTCTAAGCCTCTTCCGCAAGAAATTCTTCTCTTATACCTATCCGTCTCTCAGTATGCGGTCAGTGTAGCTTTAGTTCGAGAAAAAAACAAGGTTCAAGGGCCAGTATATTATGCAAGCAAGTGTCTGCTGGATGCCAGATACAGTATCCAAAAATGGAGCGATTGGCTTATGCCCTACTGATCGTTTCCAGAAAGTTGCAAACTTACTTCCACGCCCAGACAATCCATGTTTTGACCAATTACCCGCTCAAACAAGTCCTCCAAAAGCTAAAGGCACTGGGTAAATTGCTCAAGTGGGCCATAGAAGTAAGTCAGTTTGATCTACAGTATAGACCAAAAGCAACCATCAAAGGGCAGGCTGTTGCCGATTTCATCTCAGAATTCTCATATCATTCGATAAAGGAATCAGAGCAATAGGCCAGCAAAGTCACCTAGGAAACTGTCCAAAATCTATCGACCTAGAGTTTATACATCGATGGATCATCGAACAGGAAAAAAGCCAAGGCAAGCCTTCTCCTCCTAAGTCCCGAAGGGACTCGTACTCATGGCATTCTCCAGTTGGGTTTAAAGTAACCAACAATGAGGCTGAGTATGAAGCTTTGCTCACTGGACTATGGTTGGCCAGAGACATGGGATCAACCGTGATTAGCAACCACAGCAACTCCATGCTAGTTGTCAGCCAGATATTAGGGGAATATCAAGCCAAGGAAGAAAACATGATTAGCTATTTGAAGAAAGCTAAGGCCGCACTTGAGCCATTTAAGCACTTCACGATCACACAGATTCCCAGAGACAATATTTATGTGGCAGATGCCTTGGCCAAGATAGCCTCATCATTGGACTCAGATGCGCTAGATAGTATTCCTGTTCGGTTCATAGAGGCCCCCAGTATCAGCTTGCCCGAACAAGCCATGAATTGGCCGAGTCAGTTTCCTGGATGACCCCTATCATTCAGTATCTCCGAGACGGGACCTCACCCACTGACAAGATCGAGGCAAGAACCCTACAAACTAGAGCTGCTCATTACACACTTATAGGAGACCAACTGTACAAGTGAGGGTTTAGCACCCCTCTCATTCGATGTGTAATTAATGAGGAAACAGACTATATCATGAGGGAGATACATGAAGGGATTTGTGGTAATCACACGACCGCACAATCCCTCGCCAACAAAGTTGTTTGTCAAGGGTATTATTAGCCCCTAATCCAAGAAGACACATACAACTTTGTTAAAAAGTGTGATAAGTGCTAGCGGTTCATGAACATACTTCAAGGTCCTTCCCACCAGCTGATAACCATGACTAGCCCCTGGCCATTCTCCATGTGGGGAATCGATTTCATTGGACCCATGCCAGTTGGTAAAAGAGCAGTCAAGTATGCAGTGGTCGCGGTAGACTACTACACAAAGTAGGTCGAAGCAGAGCCATTGGCCGCGATCACCACCAAAAAGCTCAAGGGCTTCATCTTCAAGAAAATCGTGTGCCACTATGGAATTCCTCATACCCTCATCTCTGATAATGGGAAGCAGTTCGATAGCGAGGAATTCAAACAATTTTGCGATGACCTGGGTATTCATAAAAAGTTTGCCTCAGTTGCAAGACCGCAAGCAAATGGTCAGGTTTAAGCTGTCAACAAAACCATCAAGCACACTCTGAAGGCCAAACTTGGCGTAGCCAAGGGAAATTAGGTCGACGATCTTTTTGAAGTTTTGTGGGCATACAAGACAACTCCGAGAACCTCTACCTCATAAACCCCTTTCTCGCTAGCATATAGCTGTGAGACAATGATCCCTGTAGAGGTAGGAACCGATTTGCTTTAGAGAGACCTGTTCAACGAAACAGACAATGAATCACTTTTGCACGTGAGTCTAGATTTAGTTGAAGAACATTTGCAGCAAGGCTCAGCTAAGAATAGCAACTTATTAGCAACATACGAAAAGGTTATTCGACTTTAAAGTTAGAAAAAGAGACTTCCAGTCGGCAACCTTGCCCTGAAAGAAGTTCTTCTCAAAATAAGAGAACCGAGTGTGGGAGTTTTGGGGCCGAATTGGAAAGGCCCATACCACATCACCAAAGTGATAAGGCCAGGGACTTATCACCTCAAAAGGCTAAATGGTTCTGAAGTATCGCAAGCTTGGAATGCTGAACATTTCCACCCATATTATCAGTTTTCTGAACTCATTTTTCCCTTGTAAAGATTTTACTTTTCTTAATCATTGTAAATAACACAAGTCCTTTTGCAATTACTTTTTCGCATGTATATAACTCTGTTCGCATAGACATTACTTGTACAAATATTATTGTAAACAGTTATAATACGACCTCATGTGTAACGTTTGTGGGGTACAAAAAATTATAAGTACTCACAAAAAATTAAGAAAGAAATGTTCTTATTTATTGATAATATAATGAGTACATAAAAACGAGCATAGGAAAGGCAGTACAAAAGCAGAAAATCACTGGTCCTCATCCCCAGGTCCCGGAGGCAGGACCTTAGCATCTTCAGGCTATTTTCCAAATACCTGCTCGGGCGCAGTCTCTTTTGGGACATACTCAGGATGCTCTTCCTCCGGGTTAGGTCCCGGAGTTTTCTCCTTATCCTCGGCCTGCGCCATGGAGGCAAGAATACTCTGGTACTCTTCGAGGAGGTCAACCAGATTGATGGTGAGGTTCTTCGACCGAAGGGCGTAGATGGACTGGATTGTCTAATCGACAACCCTCCTCTCAATCTCTAATTCTTGCTGCTGTATCTCTGCAATCATCGAAGTAACGCAGCCTTGGGTGAATTGGAGTTTGATCTCAAGCACCCACCTTTGCTTTTCGACAGTTTCCCATAGCTGCGCCCTTTCCTGCTCTGCTCGCAAGGCCCGCTCGGAGTTCATTTGTAGCTTCAGCTCTTTCTCGCCAGCCTCCTTGGTGAGTCTTGCCACTATCCTTTTGAGCTCCTTAAATTCCTCTGCTCGCTCCTCTAGCTTGGCCTTCTGAAAATCCACTGTGCGAAGTACAACATTCCTCTCAGACAGGTATTGATTCGTCTGAATGGTGGGCAGGTTCTTCTCTGCTTGTACGGCTTCTAAGTCCCGTTTAAGCCGCCCGTTCTCTTCCTTTAGCTCGACCAGCCCCTTAACAGCCCCCAACTAAGCCTTCTGCTAGGCCAGATGCATGGAGAGTAAGGCCTGCGTAACGAAGATAATAAAGTTAATTTCCTTTCTGGTTAAAAAAAAAAAAAAAAAAGTCCTCGCCGAGGACATATAGTTTTACCTGGCTCAAGTGCTGGAAGGATGTAGACATCAAATCCATGGGGTTGGAGGCCACAAATTACTCGAACACCTCCGCGAGCTCGCACTCCAGTAGGGTGAAAACCCACCGGCTACAAATGATCCGGAGGTTGCCCCATCGAGTCCAACACGGGCGCACCCGTGCCCTCAGCAGGTAGCGTTTCCTCCTTTGGTTCTTTGCCCGATCTCTTCCCAGGACCTGCAGCCTCTCTTTGCCTTGTTCACGGACCCTTCGGGGCAATGGAAATGCCGGTTGTGCCCCTAGAAGGTCCTCCCGAGTAGAATGCTTGGTAAGGCTATGACCTTTCGCGCTGAACGCCTAGACCCTCCGGCTCAAATTCAGACTCTTCGACCCGAAGCTGCTTCCTCTTCTTAGACTTCTGGGCCATTGTCTTCTGTTTAGGGCGAGCAGTCACAGGTTGAGGAGCACCTGTAGGTCGAACCGATGCACCCATCAGTGTCCCTCTGACGGAGGGACCGCTGGGAGCTACCCCAGCTGGTCTGGTGACACCAACTTGGGGGAAGGTGAACTGCCTTGGTCGCAACGATCTGGGCATTTTAAGAGGCATGGTCGCTGCATACGAACATCGTTAGCAAAACAGTTTGCTGCATGCAAATAACAAAATAGGCTAAGGTTATGGTGCTTACTCGGTACGGTCTCTAAGGTCGCTTTGGGATTGAAGAAATCGTATTTTCGCAAGTTTATGGTTGTCAAGAGCAGTCTCGCGTTGTGACTTTCTTCGGGCAAAAGGCCGAAAGTTGTGATTCTATTAGGATCCTCAAGAGCCGATAACCTGGTCGTCTTGTTTACTACGAAGAAACAAAAAAGGTTAGTGAAGATTAAAAGGAAATTCGCGAACTCAAAGAAAGGAGAACCTACTCGGCTCCTTAAACTAGCAAATGACATCATATTGAAAGAAGAAAATTAGAAAAACTTCGTCTCGTACGCCCCAACGTTGCTAGGGTAACTATGTATTCCTACCTTGATCGTGGATCACTTCGAGAGGTAGAAGGAATCCTTGTCCTTACTCTTCTTTAGATAATACGAGCAACCGAGCTCTAACTTGGTTAGCTCAGCCAAATCGTTCTTGCTACATGTGATATACATAGCCACGACTATCATATATGCATTCGGCGTAAGTCGTAGCGGTGTGACCCTTAAGTGATTGAGGACCGACCTAACAAAAAGGTGGAAAGAGATCAATGCTCCACTCTTAAAAATGGTCTCGGAGATCGCAGCCATTCTTTCTGGCAAATTTCGATCTGTGTACGTCCTATGCTGGTAGACCTCTTCGCTAAGAGCGTATTGGTCTACCACCTTCTGAATCTCTTCTACGATAACTATCGATAAAATCTCTTGAAAGGGACCCGCCAGAGTATCCTGAACCAACAAGCTGGTTCCCTCATCCGTCCTGGTTGCTGAAGGGTCTATTCTTCTGTGGTCTGAAAAAAGCGACATGCAGGAAACACTCAGTCGTCTTACACTGTTTCGTATGATGACGTGGAGGAGAAAGTAAATGCTTTCTCTCTAAAACCCAAGAAAAACCCTAAAAGAATCCTTAGGAGCCACCCCCAATGGCTCAAACCCTGGGAGAAAGTTTATTCTCTGATCAACTATCAGCAAACACTTACTACCACCGCATGGCAACTATCAAAAATAGAAAAAATAATAAAGTGACAGAGGAACCATCCTTACCTCTTCGGTATGAAGATTGATCCTCTCGCTTTTAGTGTCAAGTGCGCACCAGTTTGAAAGACGAAAAGCCAAGGCTCACGAAAGTTTCTTGCTCTCTCTAAAGAAGTGAGTATTGTGACATTACCTGAGGTGAGCCTAGGGTTTTATAGTGAAGGAAGTGGCGCTTGGTTTTCCTGAAGTCAAACGACGTTTGCGCGGAAATCACATCTCACCTTTGATCGTGACCACATGTTGTTAATCAGCGAGGAAGAGTAACCGTCATGCTTCAAGAAACCAAATCGTCATTTCTTT
This sequence comes from Pistacia vera, assembly GCF_008641045.1. Classification (NCBI taxonomy): domain Eukaryota; kingdom Viridiplantae; phylum Streptophyta; class Magnoliopsida; order Sapindales; family Anacardiaceae; genus Pistacia; species Pistacia vera. The sequence goes on along the minus strand of NW_022196692.1, from coordinate 331,838 downwards.
CCGTTGAAATACTCAAGCTACGGCTCGTCTCCCTCCTCCACATTAAATGCGCTCACATTCACATTTAATGTTCTGATTGGAAATGTTGTTTCAGCATGGCTCGCATTTAATGCACATGGCTGGCACTTATTGCGCGCAGGGCATGTTTGTTAGAGCAAAAGGTGTTTCATTAATGTATCAGCTATAAAAGTGCAACAGATAACATCTGAAGAGGTCATTATGTAAAACACTCTTTGTCTCGTGTCAGTTGCGAAGTGACGTGACCCTTTGCTTTCAGCAAAAATTTCGCTAAGTGTAATCAGGTCGTGAATCTCGGTCAAGACCAGGATCATCATTATGGCACTGAATGTTTAGAACAGGTCGCGGACCTTAAGGAAGAAGATCACTCCAAGTCGCTTGGGTGGAAATGTTTTCGCAACCTCTTTGCAACCAGGTTGGATAGGCCAGTGTCCCTTCGACACACATCAAGTCAAGGCGTAATTGTGAAGTTCTCAAGGTTCGATCCTCAAACCTTAAAAATTAGAGGACCTCTGTTATGCCTGAAATAGTAGGGCTGATGTTGGATCCTGTCAGCATGGGCGGTTAGAGCTTAAGTAAGTTTTACAACCGCTCAGGTATGGCCACGTCATGTGATGATGCAAGTTGCATGCTCCTGCCAGTGTAGCAGGTGTGCGCTAGGGTGGCAAGCGGCTGGAAGCGATCCACATGTCCAATCCCTGCATAAATTGAGGAAATCACTTGAGTAGGTGAGTAATGGGACGCAGAGAAGGATTTGCACAATCTCTGCCCCCTTTTTACAGATTTAGTAATCATTATCTTAATCATCCCACTATAAATAGAGGGCTCCTCTCCCGTTTATGGGATTAGCTAATTTAACTCTGAAATAACATTCACTCTCTCTCTCTCTCTCTCTCTCTCTCTCTCTCTCTCTCTCTCTCTTGTATTCCCTTGTATTCTCCAAGTTATAAGTCAGTTCGCTGAATGCGAGCTGACTTAATACATTAATACAATATCAGTGGACGTAGGATTCGCTTACTTGAGTATCCGAACCACTTTAAACATTGTTCTTCATCCCTTACTCAATCTAATCCCCCATATTCACGTGTAACTTATGAGTCCGCTCATCATTTCTCATGTACGGTTTGTTGGTGTCAAAATCAAACATTAACATATATATATATAGTCCCCTAATAAATTTTCTTCCAGCCCCCAATATGTAAGAAAAATATAAAAAAGATCTTTATTTTTCAACCAATTAAACTCGGGCTGAAAGCCCAGGTAGGAGCGGCCTGGGTATATAAAATTGGAACTTTTCCTCGAGTCTAGGCTTGAGATTTTTAAGAATTCAGTTTTGACTTGGAATGTTTAGTTTAAAAAAAAACAAGCATGCCAATATCCAACCATTTTACTACACTAGTTGACTAGGCTCAACCCACTTCAAATAACCACCCAACATTACTAAAAGACATCATTGAGAGCAATTTGGATTATTAAACAGTATCTTGAAAAGTAACACAAAAAATATTATATATATCATAAAGATTAATAATCTTTTCACAATTTTTAAATACATATACCTAAAAGTGTGAGAGCTTTTCAAAATCACTTGAGTCCAACTATGACTGAAGTTTTTCATACATTAGAGAGTGAGGAGAGAGAAGATCAAGAGACACACCACAAATAGCCTGCTGGGAGATATATGTTTGAGGAGAAAAAACTTCAACTACACAATGTAAATTATCTTCGGTTGGTTTTGGAGATATTTTTGGCAATCTAAGAATATTTATAATCAAACCTTGGGTGGCAAATTGTCATTCACTCTTATCAATGAATCAAGTAAAGAACATAAACCACTTTAACCTTGTTATGCCTAAAGAATGCAGGGCTGATGTAAGGCCCAGTCAGCATGCAAAAGTCAAAACATGGGAACACCCACAGCCGAGTCATGTGATGAAGGGGCAACATGCTTCTGTTAGTGCAGTGGGTGCGCGCCAGGTCAGCCAAGAGCTGGAGAGCTTCCAAGTATCCAAATTCCTACACCAGATCGGGTGAATCGCTCTGGTAGGTGGGCAATGGGACATAAAGGGAGATTTGTACGGATAATCCCACTAACTCATAGATTTAGCAATCATAACCTTAATCCATCCCACTATAAATTAAGGGTTCCTTTCTCAATTTTGGGATTAGCTAATCTCTCTGAAAACAGCATATACGTTTTTTCTCTCTCTCTCTCTTGTAATCACTTGTAAAGTCAGCTCGCAGAACACGACCTAACCGCTATCATTAATAGTATATCAGTGGACATAGGATTTACTTCCTTAAGCATCCGAACCACTTTAAACACTGTCTTGTCATTTATTTTAGTCATTTCTTTGATTCATGTGTGTCTTCTGGGTTAGCTCAGCATTTCACACGTGCGTTTGGTTGGTGTCAAAATCACGCATCAACAAACTTTATTTTTAACTTCCTCTTTATTTCTTATAAATTTTATAGCATTCTATGTAACCAGCCAAAAATAATTTATGTTACTCATGCATTATTATCAAATTAACCAATAATCAACTCAATTTAAATCTCCAATCTTTGATTAGTTATATTGTATAAATTGTATGATAAATCATAAATAAATTCATGTGAATTATCACGATATGTAATTTTCACTTAGCTAGGAAAACCTTATGTGATTCCAAATACTACCTTGATGTACTATATGTTAACTAATTAAGCAAAGAACATTTACTATTTGGCTTTTCTATGCAATATATATGCAATTTTCACTTAAATAGGAGAACCTTTACATGATTGCAAATATTATCTCAACCAACTATATGTTAACTAATTAAGCAAAAAAATTTACTGTTTAGCGTTTCGGACTGCCCAATTCGGGAACTAGTGCTTGATCGGATCAACGCCCAGGTTGGTTTTAAAACATTGGCTATAACCAATTCATTTTTGTTTGTTGGTTTTCTTTATTCATTTTTTCCTACGTTTTATTTTTTTTTTATTTTTTTTTGAGATGAATTCAAGAGGGAATCAGCTTAATATAGTAGACAAGAGGAAGGAAAAAAAAAGGGTTCCTCTTTAATTCACCCTAGGAAACAACTAGAAAGGCCTGAAAGGAATTAATTAAGCAAGATATACATTCTAGCTCCTTAAGAGTCCAAAAGAGAAGCTTGATCACCACCTTTGCTTTACTTGTGGGTTTGTGTTCACTGTCCCAGAGACATGGAGAACAAATTATAATCTTTTTCCGTAGAAAATGTGACAGCTTTATTTTTTAATATATTCTTGTTACTGTAAATTAATTACTAATGCTCTTTTTATCATAATGTGCTTTATTTTTATTATATTCTTAGTAGCAATGAGGTTTATCATTAATTCAAGTAAAGTAACGATACTTCTTCATTTACAAGGATTAAACTAGTCCTCATAAAAGCTTATGGAATATCAGAGAACAAAACAGTTGTTATCTTGGTAAACCCGTGGAGTTAAAACAAGCGAGACATAGAGAGAAGAGAAAAGAGATCAAGGGAGATGAAGGATGAAGTAGTTCTAGCTTGGGAATCAATCAAGAATGAAATAGCCTTATCAAACAGCCTCAATGAAGGGTTGTGAAGGCTTTAAGGAATTCTACAAAACCAATCTTGACAGCTTATGTTAGAACTCAAGCCTAAGAGAGAGCCCAACCCAAAAGATCGGTCTGATAGGTGAGAGAACCCTTAGGCTTAAGTACCACACTTGATGGGTGTGAGATCTCGATATAAGACCACACTTCGCGAGAAACTCGTGAGGTGACCAGGAAAGGTATGCTCACGCAGCGCATCACGACCCTATCAGCGTGATGAGCATGGTATGGCGACCACAAAAGGTTCGCAGGGAGGAGGAAATTACCTTCTTCGAAAAGGATGCAGTTCGATTGCATCATCCCTACGATGACGCTCTTGTGATCACGCCCCTGATAGGACGCCATAACATCCACAAAATGTTAGTGGATAACGGAAGTGCTATGAACATCCTGTTCCAGACAACTTTCGAAAGAATGAATTTGGACAAGGCCGACCTAAAGCCCGCCTCATTCCCCTTATATGGTTTTACAGGGGACCACCTGACCCCTAAAGGAATGATCTTGCTTCCAGTCACACTGGGTGACTTTGACGAAATGACCAAGGTAATTGAATTCTTGGTAGTGGATTGCCCATCCGCTTTTAATAGAATCCTAAGGCGACCTCTGCTGAGAAATTTCAAGGCAGTCACTTTGATATACCATCTGAAAATGAAGTTCCCCACCCTGACGGGGATAGAGGAAGTCAGCGGATCTTAGCGCACATCTCATGATTGTTATATGAAAGCAGTACAGATGGCGTGCAAAGGGAAAGGTATCTCGCGCGGCATTCCCCGACAGGCAATGGCGATCAGCCGGATCGAGCCACAGCCTCGCCCAGCCAAGGATAATATGGATTCTCATATTTAGGAATGCCCTTCCAGTGGACCAGTTGAGGATCTACCTAAGGTATCGGTCGACCAGAGCGAGCTGAGCAGAGTGTTAAAGATTGGGAGCAATCTCAACCCCCAGCTTGCCACCAAACTGACCAACTTCCCCAAAGAGAACATCGATGTGTTCGCATGGTCACATGCAGATATGGTCGGAATCAGCCTGGATATCATTTGCCACACATTAAACATCGATGATGAAGCCAAGCTGGTTCGCCAAAAGAGAAGAGCGATGGATCCAGAGCGGTATGCTACTTTAAAGCTTGAGGTGGATAACCTCCTTCGAAATGGATCCATCCAAGAAGGATTCTATCCGACCTGGGTTGCCAACCCAGTTCTAGTAAAGAAGCCTAACGGCAAATGGCGGACCTCCGTCGACTTCACTAACCTCAACAAGGCATACCCAAAAGATAGCTTTTCCATACCTAGGATCGACCAGCTCGTGGATGCCACCTTGGGGCACGAGCTACTGAGTTTATGGATGCATACTCGGGATAAAATCAAATTCTGATGTACGTACCAGACGAAAAGCATACATCTTTTGTTACAGATCGGGCGCTGTACTACTACAGAGTTATGCCCTTCAGCCTCAAGAACGCTAGTGCAACTTATCAGCGGTTAGTAATGTTCTCTGAACAGATCGGCAGATCAATGGAGGTCTATATAGACGACATGTTGGTCAAGTCGCATGTCGCTTCATATCACATAGTGCATCTCGCTGAGATGTTCAACATCCTCCGACAGTATAGAATGAAGCTAAACCCCCTCAAGTGCTCATTCGGAGTATCCTCGGGAAAATTCCTAGGATACATGGTTAACCAACGGGGAATTGAGATCAACCCCAAGAAAATCCAAGCTCTCTTCGACATGAAAAGCCCAACCAACAAAAAGCAGGTCATGAGCTTTAATGGGAGAATAGCGGCACTAAGTCGCTTCATATCAAGGGCAACAGATCGCTGCTTGCCATTCTTCAATATCCTAAGAGCTAATAAAAAGTTCGAGTGGACTCCCGAGTGCGAACAGGCATTCCAAAGTATTAAAGAACACCTTGGGAAGCCACCCCTTCTATCCAAGCCTTTCCCGCAAGAGATCCTCCTCCTGTACCTGTCTGTCTCTCAGTTCGCGGTCAGTACAGCCTTAATTCGGGAAGAGGATAGGGTCCAATGGCCAGTATATTATGTGAGCAAGCATCTGTTAGATGCCGAGATACGGTATCCAGAAATGGAACGATTAGCTTATGCCCTACTGATCGCTTCTAGGAAGTTGCGACCTTACTTCCATGCTCACACGATCCATGTGATGACCAATTACCCACTCAGATAGGTCTTCCAGAAACCAAAGGCATCGGGTAAATTGCTTAAGTGGGCCATGGAATTGAGTCAGTTTGATCTAAAGTACAGACCGAAAGCAACGATCAAAGGGTAGGCTGTTGCCGACTTCATATTAGAATTTTCACATCATCCGACGGATGAGGTGGAGCAACAACCCAATGAAGTCATTCAGGAAACTTTCCAAAAATTTTCAACTTGGAGCCTTTACGTCGATGGATCATCGAATAGAAAGAGGGCTGGGGCAGGTCTTCTTCTTTTGAGTCTCGAGAGGGCTCGTATTCATGGCATTCTCCGGTTCAGTTTCAAGGCAACCAATAATGAGGCCGAGTATGAAGCTCTGCTCACTAGACTACGGTTGGCCATAGAAATAGATGCAACCGTGATCAGTATCCACAGCGACTCCATACTGGTTGTCAACCACATTTTGGGGGAGTACCAAGCTAAGGAAGAAAATATGATCAACTACCTGAAGAAAGCTAAGGCCGCACTCGAGCCGTTCAAGCACTTCACGATCACACAGATTCCTAGAGATAGCAACTCTATGGCTGAACCCTTAGCAAGGATAGCCTCGTCATTAGACTCAGATGCACTAGAGAGCATTCCTGTTAGATTCATCGAGATCCCTATTATCAGCCTAATCAAACAGGCCGTGAATGTAATAGAATCAGATTCCTAGATGGCCCCTATCATTCGGTATCTCAGAGATGGAACCTTGCCCAACGACAAGGTCGAGGCGAGGACTATCCCAACAAGATCTGCTCGTTATACCCTCATCGGAGACCAGCTGTAAAAGCAAGGGTTTAGTACCCCTCTCCTCTGATGTGTAAACAACAAAGAGGCAGATTGATAATCCGTAAATTATACAGTTTTTATTTGATCTTTTTGTCGGATTTCAGGTACTTTCTAGTGCATTTTTACCTGAATTGGTGCGTAATTCTCTACTTTTCGTGTTTCAGGTTAAAATGAACTCTTTTAGTGAATAAAGACAAAATTTGACAGTTTTGACTCAGAATTGAAGGATTTCAGAAGATAGGAGAGTTCCGGAGTAGGACAATGCACGATGAAGCTTGTTTCCAAGGTGGAGAGTCGAAAATCGAAGAATCGGACGAAGAGGCAAGCAGAGTGGCAGTTCTGTAAATTTCAGAACTTTTGAAGAAGCTTCGCCCCGGCGAAGAAATTGTCTTCGCCGCGGCGAAGTTGGGCAGAGTCGAATNAAAACTGTCATTTATGCTAAAAATCATCGTTTAGGCCTACAAAGACAAATTAATAGAATTAGGTAGCAATTATGGCCTAAATTGTATGAAAAGTATCCTAAATCCTATCAAAATTCAATGCAAAATCATAGTATAAAATACGCTTATCATACTACTGGCCCCAAATCCAAGAAGATACCTACAACTTTGTCAAAATGTGTGATAAGTACTAGCGGTTCGCGAACATACCGCGAGCGCCTTCCCACCAACTGATAACCATGACTAGCCTCTGGCCATTCTCCATATGGGGAATCGATCTCATTGGTCCTATGCCGGTCGATAAAGGGGGAGTCAAGTATGTCGTGGTCGCAGTAGATTACTTCACCGAATCGGTAGAAGTCGAGCCACTAGCCGCGATCATGACCAAAAAGCTCAAGGACTTCGTTTTCAAGAACATCGTGTGCCGCTACGGGATTCCTCATACCCTCATCTCAGATAATGGTAAACAATTCGACAAAGAGGAGTTCAAGCAGTTTTGCGATGAGCTGGGTATTCATAAAAAATTTGCCTCAGTCGCGAGACTGCAATCAAATGGTCAAGTTGAAGCTGTCAATAAAACCATCAAGAACACTCTGAAGGCCAAACTTGGCACGGCCAAGGGGAATTGGGCCGACGACCTTCCCGAAGTCCTATGGGCATATAGGACAACTCTGAGAACCTCTACCTGAGAAACCCCTTTTTCGCTAGCATATGGTTGCGAAGCGATGACCTATGTGGAGGTAGGAAACGGTTCACTACGGAGGGACTTGTACAATGAAGCCGACAATGAAGCGCTTATGAGAGCTAGTCTGGATCTTGTTGAAGAACATCGTAGCAAGGCTCTACTAAGAATAGCAGCCTATCAGCAATGCGTGAAAAGGTTATTCGATTCTAAGGTCAGACAAAGAGACTTCCAGGTCGGTGACCTTGTATTGAAGGAAGTTCTTCTCGGTACTCGAGAACCAAGTGCGGGAGTTTTGGGACCAAACTGGGAGGGGCCATACCGCATCGCCAATGTGATAAGATCGGGGACTTACCACCTAAAAAGGCTAAATGGTTCCGTAGTACCGTGAGCTTGGAACGCTGAACACCGTTAACCTTACTATCAGTAATTCCAAACTCATTTTTTCCTTGTAAAGCTTTTATAACCTTTGTAAATAACGGATGTAATTCAGTTCTTCTGTAATCGCTTTACATGTATAATTTTGTTCGCATAGAATGTATAATTATGTTTGCATAGACTTATTCTAGTGTAATTATAAAGTTACTATGCGATCTCATATGTAATGGAGGGTACCAAAAGTCAAGTACTCATGAAAAATTACCGAAAACGATCTTTATTTATTTGTAATAAAAAGGAGTACATAATCAAGCAAGAACAAAAGCTATAAAGGCGGATCACTGATCCTCACCCCTGGGTCTCAGAGGGGCGACCTCGACGTCCCTAGACTGGTCGCTGATTTCCTTTTCAGGTACCACCTCTAGAATGTACTACGGATGTCCTTCCAGATTAGGTCCCCGAGCTATTTCCCTAGCCTTGGCCTGCACCAGAGCAGCCAGTTCATCCCGGTACTCGCCAGGGAGATCGGACAAATCCATCTCAAGGTTCTTCGCTTGAAGAGCAAAGATGGACCTGATCGTCCAATCCGCAGCCTTGTTCTCCATCTCCGCTTTCTGCTATTGCATTTCCGTAGTTAGCGAGGCAATGCGACCCTGTGCAAAGTGGAGCGCAGCATCAAGCTCTGTTCACTGCTTTTCAGTAGCCTCCCACAAATTGCCTCTTTCTTGCTCAGCTCGCACGGCTCACTCAGAGGTATTCTGTAGTGCTTGATCCTTCCCACCAGCCTCCCTAGAAAGTCTGGCCATGATCCGCTGGAGCTCCTTCACCTCCTCGCCGCATTTTTCCAACTCAATCTTCCGAAAGTCCACTGTGCGGCGAACAACGTCCATTTCAGACATATACTGGTCTGCCTGAGCGATGGACGAGTCTTTGTCTACTTGTGCAGCCTCCAGCTCCTACATAAGCCATGCATTCTCCTCCCATAGCTCAACCAATTTCTCGGCAGACCCCAGCTGGGCCTTTTGCTAGAACATGTGTAGGGAAAGCAAGGCCTGCAGGATAAGAGTAAAGAGTTAGTCTACTTCCCTCAAAAAAGCGAACAAAGGTCCTCGTTCGGGACACCTCGCTTACCTGGCTAAAGAGTTGGAACGATGTGGACAGTAGTTCGACAGGACTGGATGCCATGAACTGCTCGAATGACTCCGCGAGCCCATATTCCAACAATGTTAGGACCACCGACTGCAAATGGTCCAAGAGCTGGGCCATTAAGTCTAGCACAGGCATTCCGATGCCCTCAGTAGGTAGAGCCTATCCCGTGGGCTCTTTGCCTGGCCTCCTCTTAAGGACTATTGCCGTAGGTCGACCCTCTCAAGCTGAACGCTCGGTAAGGCTGTAACCTTTCGGGTTGAATGCCCAAGCCTTCCTTTTTGGACTCCGATTCCTCAATCCAAATTTGCCGCCTCTTCTTAGGCCTCGAGGCTGTAGTCTTCTACTTCGGGCGAGTAGCCGAGGATAGAAGAGCTCTCGCAGGTCGAACTGAAGCACCCGCCTGTGCCCCTCTGGCGGGGGGACCGCTGGGAGCAGCTCCAGTTGGCTCGGCGGTATGCCTCTGGGGAAAAGAGAATTGTCTTGATCGTGGCAACTTGGACACCTGAGGAGGCATGGTTGCTGCATGTGAATACTGTTAGTAAAACAGTTCGCTACAAGAAAAATTGTAAAGGACAGTCTAGAAGCTTACTCGGTGGGGGCTCTAAGGCTGCGTACTCGTTGAAGAAGTCATACCTCCACAAGTTTTCGGTTGTCACAAGCAACCTCGCGTCTCGACTTTCCTTAGGCAGAAAACTGAATGAAACAATTATGTCCGAGTCCGCGAGCAAGTTCAAACTAGTCTTTCTATTAACTGTCAAGGAAAACAAATAGCTTGTTAGCGAAGAACGAAAATCGAGTGAGTTCAGAAGGAAAGAAAACATACTCGGATCCCAAAAGCGACTGATGCTATCATAACGAAAAAAGAAAAATTTTGTGTCATATGGTCCTGCATTGCTCGGATAGCTATGTATCCCCGCTTGTATTGAATTTCGCCTGGACAAGTACCAAGAATCCTTGTCCTTGCTCTTTTTTAAGACGTACGAGGAACCAAGCTCAACCGCGGTTAACTCGCCTAGTCGGTTTTCCCGACACGCGATGTACATGGCAATGGCGATCATGTACATGTTCGGGGTGAGCTGCATTGGTATGATCCCGAAGTGATCAAGGACCAACCTGGTGAAAGGGTAGAAAAGGATCAACCCCCCACCCTTAAAGATATCTTCCGAGATCGCGACCATCCCATGTGGAGGATCCCAGGTAGTATGCACCCTGTCGTGGAAAACATTTACACTGACAGCGAACTGGTTAACCACCCTTTGCAGCTCGTCGGCAGTAAGCGTCGAGTAAATCTCTCAAAGGGGGCCTGCAAGGGCATCTTCTACGAGCAAGCTCGCTCCTTCATCAACTCTGTTCATTGGGGGGTCCATTTTGCAATCTGCAAAAGTGACAAAAGGGTACTATTTAGTCTTCATACATTTTCGTACGATGACGTGGAGGAAAGTTTTTCCTCCCTAAACCCAGAAAAACCCTAATAAAATACTTAAAAGAGCCACCACCAATGGCTCCAACCCAACGGAGAGTATTTCATCCCCGATGGGCTACCGACAAACAGTTATCGCATGGTAACTATCGAAAGCAAAAAACATTGAAGATAAAAGAAGAGAATCATCTTTACCTCTAGGAATGAGAAAGATTGACTCTTCTATTCCGAATATCAAGCGAACGCCACTCTGGAAGGCAAAGAATCAAAACTGGAAAAAATTTCTTGCTCTTTGAGAATGAAAATACCGTGGCTTTGCCTGAAGGGAGCTTAGGGTTTTTATAGTGAAGGAAATGACACTTTGGTTTCTTGAAATCAAACGAAGTTTGGGCGAAAAATGCATCTGACCGTTGATTGCGACCACGTGTCACGAATCAACGAGGAAGAGTGATCTTCACGCCTCAGGAAACCAGATCGTCACCCCCTTCTGTTGAAACGCTCAAACAACGGTATGTTTTCCCTCCTGTACATTTAATGCGCCCACAGCCACATTTAATGCTCTGATAGGGAATGTCGTTTCAGCATGGCTTGCATTTAATGCGCGTAGCTGGCACTTATTGCGCAAAACACACGTCTGTCAGAACAAAGAACATTTCATTTAATGCACCCACTGTAAAAGGTGCAACGGATAATATCTGAAGAGATCGTTACCAGAAACACTCTTTATCATCAGTTGCGAAGTGATGTGACTCCGAACCTTTTGTCAGTTGCGAGGCGACGTGACTCTTCGGACTTCTTATTAGTCATGAAGCGACGTGATTGTTCAACCCCATCTCACATCAAATCATGAAGCGATGTGACTGACTACGAAGCAGCATGGCCATTTATCCTAAAAAGTTGCCAAGTGAGAACAGGTCAGGAATTCTCTCAGGTCGGGATCGTCACTAGCACTGGGTAACCGTGACTAGGTCGCTGATCCTAAGGTCGCAGATCATCCTAGGTCGCTTATGGAAAGATGTCCTCTCGGTCTCCTTTGCAATCAGGTCGGATCGGCCAACATCCCTTCAAACACATCAGATCAAGGCATTTGTAGTTTCCAAGGTTCAATTCTCAAACCTTAAAAACTAGGGGACTTTTGTTACGCTTGAAAATATAGGGCTGACGCAAGACTCAATTAGCATAAAAAGTTAGAGCTTCGGTAGGCCCGCAACCAATTAGAAGCAGCCACGCGCGTGGTGACCTGAGTAGCACACTCCTGTCAGTAAAGTGAGTGCGCGCCAGACCAACCAAAAGCCATAGTGACTCCACGTGTCTAATCCCTGCACCAATTCGCGTAAATCACTCTAGAAGATGGGCAATGTGACATAAAGAAGGATTTGCACAGATAATCCCACCAACTCACAGATTTAGTAATGATAACCGTAATCCATCCCATTATAAATTGAGGGCTCTCCTCTCGTGTGTGGGATTCACTCATTCTACTTTTCATTGGCTACTCTCTCTCAAAACTATATAGCATTCTCTCTCTTGTACAATCATTTGTAAGTTAGTCCGCTAACGTGACCTGACATCTATCATTAATACAAAAATCAGTGGACGTAGGATTCGCTTCCTTAGCATCCAAACCACTTTAAACGCTGTTTTCCATTGCATTTACTCTCATTTTCGCATTCACGTGTGTCTTCTGGGCCTGCTCAGCATTTCACACGTGCGTTTGGTTGGTGTCAAAATCACGCATCAACAAACAAGTTACGTTTCAAATATACAAGATTGTCGCATCTATTTTATAAGAAATAGTTTATCTACGTTAACTTTACTTTTCATTTTAATTTGAGAAGGGCTAGCAGAGAAGACGACAACGATGGCGGTAAATAGAAAGAAAGCGATGAGTACAAAACCTTAGGATCATGCATGCTATGGCCAAATTGTGCTATAGATTGCCATAACATGGGATACAAGTATGGGATGTGCACGGGATACGGTTGGAATGACCAAGTTTGTAACTGTTGGAATCAGCTTCCCTTAATTTTGGTTAGTTGACTTTAAAAGTAATTAACTTTAACTTCTCATCCAATACCATTAGATTACATTGAACCAAAAACTAAGAAAATTTGTGTTATAATAGTCTGACACAAATTTAAACACAGTTTTTTTTTTTTTTTTTTAATAGTTAACAAGAGATTAAAAAAACCTTATAAAAATGCTTTTCACAGAATGAGTGAAAATGTTTTTTATTACAGTTTTCAGATACGAACCTTAAAACTATTGTAAAATTAGAAAATGACTAAAGTCGTTTTAAAGATTTTCAATAGTTTTTAACAATTTTTAATATGGGTTTTATCAATTTGCGGAAACTTTTCTCTAAAACTTGTTGGTAAGGACACAAGTTTTAAAACCCACAATAAAGGGACAAAATTCTGTTAGTTGCCATTTAATTTAACGGAAAGTAATTAAAGGCAATAAATGCCCCTTAACAAATATTTAAAGGAAAAAAATTAAAAATTCAGATAATTATAAGAACTAGAAAAACTTTAAAAAATTACAAAAAATTAAAACATAAAAGAGAAATTTATTAAAAACTTAAAAATCAATAAATATATTTTTATATTTTCAATTATTATAAATTAAAATATTCTTATAATTAAAATAAGATAATTAAAATTTTTTAATTATCAATTTGTCTCTAATTTTCTTCTTCTTCTCTTTCTTACTTTTCTCTTTCCTTCTTTCTTCAATAGTGTCGGGGAGGTGTGTTGGGGTGGTGGGTGGCACGCAGGATGGTGTTTGTGGTGACTAATGGAACTGTTTGGTGGCTGTTTAGGTCATTCTCTATTTGACCACATTATATTCCAATTATAAATAAGGCTTGCTTGAAAATTTGTTACTCTGTAGTCTTACTGCAATGTCTATCATCTTTTTTTGCAGATCGCATCATTGTTGGCGATAATAACCTTTCACACAACCGTAAAAGACTCCATGATATGGATCAAAAGAAAACTTGAAAAACAACTCTATCCAAAATCTTATTGGCCATATTCACAATGAATATGAAGAGAATTGTGTCGTGGCAAGCACGGAATTACAATAAATTTTTTGCCGTGGCACAACCCTTTACCCACGATCTTGATTTCAATTGAATAATCAACATATAAAATCATATAAGGTTATGTGATTTTACCTTCGTTGGCAGCTCCTCCTCTGGATCTCTCCAATTAGTCGCTATCAATCCAACGTAGGATTGAGTCCGTTGGTATCCAAAAGATCAATCGGAGGGCTTAAGTGAAAGGTGGCGGAAATTAGTGTGAGAAAAACTCACAAGGTGACTAGGGTTTGGCGTGAAAGGGAGAGAGAGAGAGAGAGAGAGAGACAATAGTTTGATTTTATTCAACCATATATCCCAAAAGAATTCTCATATTGAAATTAAAAACCCTCCTTTTATAGTGTAATTCCAAACAGGAATTGAATAAGGATTACAATTTTGAATCTCTTAAAGATATTATCCTATTTAAATATCAAATATTAAATTTAATTAATATATATTAAATTTAATTAAATTAAATATATATCTTCATATTAATTAAAATCAATATGAATCTAATTTTGCTAAAAACTCTTCCAATAAATTGGATAATGGTGTCAACCCCTTAGCGAAATTACCAAAGTGTCCTTTTCGCCTATAATGACGAAAATGCCCTAGACTTCCAAATTACAGAAATACCCTTTTCGGCCCAAGGACAAGATTGTCCTGCCATTTCCATTTTTCACTTAACTACTTTCTATGTGTGTAACCTGAAGGCTCTTCACTTTGCCAACAGTGTCCTGATAACTAGTTAAGCATCAAGCAATTAGTGTTTTCATACACCAATCAAGATTGACCTCTAGCAAGGCATCATGATTCCCCAGTAAGCAAAGAATCAGCGATAGGCTTACCTTGTCTATAGTATGTTACCGTGCAATTCGATTCATTTCATCATCTTATATCTCATCAAGATTTAAGGTACAGAAGTAGTGTCTACCTCAAAAGCCACCTTGACATGTTCTATATTTGGCTCTCGAATTTGATGATTATATAAAATTGGATTTGAGCACTAACTCGATTCCACCGTGGCCACGGATTTAAGATCGTAGTTCTTAACCAAATATCTCACCGAGATAAGATCTTCTATATGCAGGAGTGATGAATCTTTTATTGATCTACCATAGCCATAGTGTACTTCTCGATGTAACCAATCATGTAATAACTGCTTTCTACTAATATACTCAGAAAAAAATACACATAATAAAAATACATGTATAGTAATAAAAGTAGTTGGGCCCAAATTTTTCTTGTATTAAAATATATACATTCTTTACATAGTATAAAATCTCATGTACAAAACCATCAAAAATAGTAGACAATGTAGGTATTGCTCCTCGCTTGCCGACGTCCATCCGACCACATCCTCACCTATTTCCTGCAAAAACATAGATAACAATGGGGTGAGCACGAATAATGCTTAGTAAGTAAATCCTCTATTCCTCTATCCCCGTAACTCTTTTCTTAATTCTTTCCTTACATTACTCTCTTCTCATTTTCTTTCTCTTCTTATTCTTTCTATTCTCTATCTCAGATTCTCTGTTTCTCACAATTCTTTTGTACTAATTCTCTTTCTCTCTCTCTGTTCTTTCTCATGCTCTCTTACTCTTTGCCGATTGGACTCGATTATGCATGGATTCGTAACCCTTGGCCATGTGAGTGTATTCTCTCTCTCGGGTATTTCGAGTATAGCCCTCATCCGTATTTACTCTCACGGGCTATCCCAATTCTTTCTCTCATGCTCAGGCCGCTCTCTCAATGCGGTGTACATGCGGGAATACTCTACCCATCACTCACGGGTTCCCCATCGCACAACCTATTCTATTCTCCTCTTTAGCACTTCTCATTCTTTTATTCTCTCTTTCCCCTTACTCTTAAGTGCTTTATTCATAGAATTCTATACTCTTTCTCAAGCTATTACACAAATGCAAAATATATGCATGTGGATGGCTCATGCTCATTAAATGCACTCATGAAATGTAAATATGCAATGTTGCAAGAATTTAAGGTTCTCTACTCATACTTATGCTCTCTTAGGCATTTCATCAAACAACAAATATGCATACAAAAACTCTACTTTCATTATAGCTCTACTTCTCTCTTTAACCATCCAAAATGGGAGGAAACTCCCTTGTATAATCATAATTCCTGTCAAGGAAAAACACTCCCAAAAAGTTTACTCAAAACTCCTCCAACTTCAACCCAACTTCAATCTCTCATCACACATCCAAAACACTTCTCATAATTTAAACATATCCATTGACCATAAATAAATACACATCTCATCTCAATTTCTTAACAAGCATAATACATACATACATAAAGAAATCTCTACTCAAGTGATTTCTTAAACCCTAACTTGGATTGGATTTACTTACCTTGTGATTGAGGGACTCCACTAGAATCTCTTTTCCTTTGGTAGATAGTCCTCTCTCTCAAACCTTCAACAATAATACTATAAACAACACTTGTATAAATAAATTCCACATATATAGCAAGAAATCTTACCTTAGGATGCTTCGGCTTAACTCTTGACCAAAAACCACTCAAAAGTCCTCTAAAATTCCTTAGAAAATTGAGCGGGAGGTTGAGAGAAACTAAAGAATGGGAATGGTGGTGGAAGTAGAGAAATGAGGGGTTTACTAAGACTAAACCCTTAGTATCTCATTTTACACACATTATTTCCCATTTTGCCCTTGTTCTTTCTTAAAAATTCCATCTTTGTCCTTTAATTCATTGCAATCACACCTCCAACTCTAATATATTCTCCATGAAATTTTCTTACATTTTACTCTCCACTTTACCTGCTAATTAGGGGTAAAATGGTCACTTTGCCTCTATGGAAAATTCTCTAGAAACTTCATCAAACATTTCAGCCGACTCTTTGCCGCGGCGAAGACTCTTTCTTACCCCCGGCGAAAAAATACAAAACCTACGCAATTACAAAACCTACGTAACCACGACGAAGATTATTCTTCGCCTCGATGAAGTCTGGAACACCAAAATTTCTCCAAGTCTTTACAATTTTTAGGGCAACCACTCAACCAAACCAAAACACTCATTCAACTAAGGGTCAACCAAACAATATTAACAACATGTAAACTCAATTAAGGGAAAATCAAGGAACATTTAGGCAATACTACATACTTTAACTACGTACCTCAAATGGGCGTTTCAAATCACCACCATTTTGGTAATCACTAAAAGAGACGACATTAGGTTGGTGTCAAATCACATCGATATTTACACATGGCGCTCTGGTGATCTCAAGTTAAAGGACCACATGCCCCACCATCCGTAAGAGGATATATTCCACAAACACTAGGTTGACCATCTTGTGTGGATTCCTTTGATGGGTCAATCCAGTGGACTTGCACAAGCAATCACTCATGTGTTGCACTAAGATGATACCCACAACCTTGACTTTCGATAGGGTCGTTCAGTGCGATGATAGTCTCTCCATATAATCTGTGTCCTTGGTCAAATTTATACTGTGACTATGGACGATTCTAGAAGGGCCACCATTTGTGCTCATATGGTTCTCACAATTAAGAATTATAACACTTAATTCCCTTGTCACTGGTTTCAACCTTTCTAAGGATATATACTATTTTCTTTACATGCAGTAAATAAATGTTATATAATATATGCTCATAAATAAGCAATGCCTTTTATTCAGTTATAAAATTAGTTTACAAAAGCAATGTTGGCTCTAGTGCACCTACTATAATAGAATATTCATATTCAAACAAGTTGCTCCTTACATTCTATTCATTGCATTTTTCTTATCAATAAGATTGTTGATGAAACTCTTCAAGGAGGTTTCATTGAGGCCACAACTGCAAATGCAATTCTGGGTGCTTACATGGGCAAATTTTTTTACCCTTTGAAACCACCCAGAATAGACTTTTTCCATAACATAGACATCATTTTTTGTGTTTTAAGGTCCATATACAACAACAAATTTCTAGGATTTTTAGTTATAGGCATTAGCATTTCTCTAAGTTGCTCCGCATCATATCATTAAAATAAAAGGAAGTCCCATAATCTTTTGATCCAATGAACAACAGCATGTCATACCCAGTGGCGGACCCAGGATTTTTGCCAAGGGGGGGCCTCTGTGGCTCCACCATTGTTTACTAAACATCTAGTGAAAACTTTAAAAAAATCACCATACCTTAAGTAAAGAAAATAATACAATATCAAGAACCTGAAAGAAAAGAATGCAATAACACAATACTTTCCTACTTAAATAAATATATGAGAAGCAAAATTTTGAGTAAATGTGTTGAATAAACCTTGAGCAGAACCTTTTTTTAATTTTTATTTATTTATTTTTGGCTTCCAAAGATTATAATATATATTTTCATGATTTTGATCAGACCTAGCCTAAGCTAAAGTCAACCAAAAATTAAATAAAGTGCATATTGCGTTGACTTTTAATGTGAATTAATTAAAAAAGGGGAGATAAACATAGATAGTAACTCAAGTTTCTTTAATAATGTTGAGTAGCTAAATAGTGACATTTGAAATGCAGGAAAGTGATGGGTGAAGCATGAATAATAACATCCTTTAAAATATAGTTAAGGTTTTAATTTGGGAAAGTAGAAACATTCTTAGACACAAAATAAACTCACAAGATCCATGTCTTTTCCCCTCAAATTAGAATAAAAACCCTTCAAAAAATAAGCATGATTCAACCCTAAAATAAATTAAATTGAAATGAGCAATACACATACCTAATACTAATAAAACAAAAAAGGGAACTAATTATATATTGCACCTTGAGTAGTGAAAGCTTCAACAATTTTAGTCTTCAAAAGTTTGAAGAGCGACTAGCTTGGGAAAGAGAGAGAGAATGAGAGAGTAAAGAATTTTAGGGATAAAATCATAAAAAGCAAGTGGAGCCGTGGAGTAAAAGAGTGGAGAGAGTTTTAAACTTTTAATATTGTGCACTTGTAATATATATATTAATAGCAAGTTTTTTTGTGGGCCTAGATATATGTATAATAGTTTTCATTTTCAAAAAAATTAGGGTAGGCCTCGCTATATATATTAATAGCAAATTTTTATGGCCTTATATGTTAGTAATTTTTAAGAAAAATCTAAGGCCTACCATCAAAAGGGCTGGATCTACCCCTGGTCATACCTGAGCTACAAATCAGCAACTTTCAACTTGTAAGACTTTGTCGCTTATGAGTATATCTGAATTAACATGATTATTGTCCTACACACACAATTCTTGAAGTTTGAGCACCAGGTTAAGGAAGTGTAACACATTGCTCGATTGTAGAGTTCCAAATATTATAGTCAAGCCCCGAAAAGTTGGAACAACAAATCAACGTGTGATTTGAGGGTTTTAAAACATAAACACCTTTCAGGTTTAGTGTAAGTACATTTAGACATATAAGTTTAAATAAGTGATTTTACAAGCCTAAACATTATAATATAGTGGCATTTTCATCCAAAAGATGATTATCGTTAGCTTACTCTGTTATCATACACACAAAGTTTGACAAAAAGACACAAAAACCTTTTTATATTATCTTACTATAAATTTAAAAAATAATTAGATATAGTAAATTTAAAAAAATCCAAATAATTTTTTTTTCTTTTAAATTTAAAAAAAAAATACATGTCTAAATTAGACAAAAATAAATTTTTATCATAATTTATTTTACAATAATATAAAAGATGCAAATCATAAAATTAAGAAAATAAAATATGTTAAACAAATCAGATAAGTGAGCTTTATGTAGACAGTAAAATCTACCCAGAATGTCATGAGGATGATCCTATGGGGAAGAGCCACTGACAACCTCATAGACCTACAGATAGAGAAAAGAGTGAACACGAAGCTCACGGAGGACACAGGTGTGGTGTCGGCCATAGGCACTCCAACGCTTAAGTCAGCACGGTTGAAGGGATATTTAGTAAGGCTATGAGCGGGAAAGGGTTTACCAGAGTGTGTGGCTAGGGCGCGACTAATCGACATAGAGTGGCCGGAACTCGGCACTATGGTGATGGGAATGAAGTTGTCGGAACTAGACTCTAAGGCGGGGAAAGATGGTGATTCTTGAGTGCAAGAACTTAGTAAGCTAGAGAAAGGGTTTGTGATTTTTTTCTTTTTCTAATGAGAGGGTTGGCCTCTGTTTATATAGGGAGCTCAAGGGACTTACGTCCTTGTTGAACTTGGAGTTCTCTTAGTATTATGAGTTTAAGTAAATAGGACACTCATAGTATTAATCCATGTACGACTAAGACTGGGAGTCTTTGATGAACTGGGATTCGCATGGGACTAGGAGTCCTACTTGGTGAATCATCCTCATGAGACTCAAAGTCTTCATGGATTTGGACTCTTGAGAAGCTAAACTCCTAATCAGACCTAGAGTAATGAATGGGTGTTAAGGCTGACCCTTAGAAGGGCTTGAAGGATGGTGTGGCTCATATTGTTTGGGCAGCCTAATTCATGGAAAGGGCCTAGCATGGGCCAATTGGAGTTGGGCCTAGCATAGGGCCAACTAGAGTTTGACCTTGGCATAGGGCCACCATTTGGGCTCTAGAGTGGCGACATTTTGCAAGATGGGCTTTGTTATGAGCCCCAATTGTGTCGAGGCACGGAGCCATAAAATGGGACCAACTGGAGTTGGGTCAAGGCACAAGGTCCTCTATTGAAGGTTTTCAAGGGGGAGTCAAGTACTATTAGGCATGTCAGAGGTCCAATACGATTTTTTGTGCAAATAGTTTGTCTCTCACTCTCTAAGTTAAGGGTTACATAACTTTATAGAGTAGTTATAATCAATTTCTAGGAGATGAATCGACGTGACTCGATCCCTCCAAGTAAGTGTTTGACTGGGTCGAGTGGATCTGGAGAATCCATTCCTTTGAGCAAACTTGTGCAAGGATAAATGTAAATGACACCACTCGGCTCATTCCACTAAGTGGAGAGTGTTGGCCGAATGGGATGCATTTGGTGTTTGAGTTATTCATTTTGTGAGGACGAATGGCACGTTGATGTGTAAAGCATTCTCATACTTTGGTATTTTATTTTCGATTGTGTATACACATTGGTCGACTAAGGCCGACTAAGGTCGAGATAAGCCAAATGAGGTTGAATAAGACCAAATGAGGCCAAGTGAGGCCGTGTAGCCGATAGAGGCTGAATGAGGCCAAATGAGGTCATGTCCTTCACTCTCGAAGTTGAGATTTGCAGATATTGAAGTTTGCTTGTCATATTGAACCAACTGGATAGTGCTGAGCCGAGTGGCATATGAAAAAAGTTGCATAATAAGCCCCAAACCTTGTGGCACTTAACTAAACTCTTCCTTGAATGAATAAGATGTGTCGAGGCTATACCACCTATTGACGTTGAGTCGAATGAATTGGTTTGCACTTTGGAGATCGATTGGAGGTAATTGTTAGATGGAGCAACATTAAACTAAGATGAGTTGGATATGGATGTTTCAACGAGTGAAGAAATGCCCCGCAAAGAGTAAGTCTTCTTCTCTTTTTCATGTTTTGTATGAAGAGGATATCTAATTGATTCTAAGTCGAGTATGCATGGACTGAGGCAACTAAAGCTAGAGCAATTGGCTTGACGTGTTATGTCAAGTCAACTTGTGCCAGCTCGTAATGTAGAGCCAGAATTTGATGTAGTTTCAGATCGTTCTCTCTAGTGTAAAGCTAGGTTGCTCTAACATGATGTAGAGTCAAGTTTTTCTTGATTGACAATGCATTATCGATGTAGAGTCGGCTATGATAAAGGATGGATGGGCATTTGCCAACATCAACTTGTCCCCCATTATACAGTTTTAATGCTTTACCATAGGAGTAGAGTCAAGTGGCACTTGGTTGACTTGGCATGGAGTCGGTCGACTGGAAGAGTGAAGGCGTGATCGATTGGAGGAATGGAGGCATGGTTAATTGGAATAATGGAAGCACGGTTAACTAGAAGAGTGGAAGTGTGGTCGACTAGAAGAGTGGAGGCATGGTCAATTAGAAGAATGGAGGTAGAGCCAACAGGATGAGTGAGGCGAAGCTGACTGGATAAGTGAAGAGGAGTCAATTGGATGAGTGGTGGTAGACCCGACTAGATGAATTGTGGTAGACCCAACTGGATAAATAGAGGCCGAGCCAACTAGATGAGTGAGGCTAAGCCAACTGGATGAGTGAAGCTAAGCCGACTAGATGAGTGAGGTCGAGCCGACTAGATGAGTGGTGGTGGATCCGTGAAGAGTCGAGTGACTTTTGAAAAGGAGACTTTAACAAATGGATGTCTTGGAGATGAGTTGAGCCGAATCGCGAAAAGTCGAGTGACTTTTCTAAAGAGGAGACTTCAACGAGTGGATATATTAGGGATGAGCCGAGCCGAGTCGTGAAGAGTTGAGTGACTCCTCTGAAGAGGAGACTTCAATGAGTCGACATCTTAGGGATGAGCAGAGTCGAGTTACAAAGAGTCAAGTGACTCCTCTGAATAGAAGACTTCAACGAGTGGATGTCTTCGGGATGAGCGGAGCCAAGTCATGAAGAGTCAAGTTCTCATCTAAAAATGAGACTTAAACGAGTGGATGTTTTCAGGATGAGCCGAGCCAAGTAATAGATAGTTAAGTGGCTCCTCTAAAGAGGAGACTTCAACTAGTGGGCTTCTAAAGGATGAGCTGAGTTGAGTCACGTGGAGCCGAGTGACTCCTCTGAAAAGGATACTTCAATGAATGGATCCTCTGAAGAGGAGACTTCAATGAGTAGGCGTCTCGGGATAAGCTGAGCAAAGTAGCAAAGAGTTGAGTGACTCCTCTAAAGAGGATACTTCAATGAGTAGGCGTCTTGGGGATGAGCCGAGCCAAGTTGCAAAGAGTCTAATGACTCGCTGAAGAGGAGACTTCAACGAGTGGGCATCTTGGGGATGAGTCAAGTAGGGTCACGTGGAGTCTAGTGACTCCTCTAAAGAGGAGACTTCAACAAGTAGACGTCATGAGGATGAGCCAAGCCAAGTGGTGAAAAGTCGAGTGACTTCTAAAGAGGAAACATCAACGAGTGACATCTTAAGGATAAACCGAGCTGAGTCACAAAGAGTCAAGTGACTCCTCTGAAGAAGAGACTTCAACAAGTGAAGATCTTAGGGATGAGCTGAGCTAAGCTAAGTGGCTCCTCTGAAAAGGAGACTTCAATGAGTGAATGTCTTACAGATGAGTCGAGCTGAGTCATGGAGAGTCAAGTCGCTTATCTGAAAATGAGACTTCAACTAGTGGATCCTCTGAAGAGCAGTCTTCAACGAGTGGATCCTTTGAAGAGAAGACTTCAACAAGTGGATGTCTTGGGGATAAGCCGAGCCAAGTCATAAAGAGTCGAGTGACTTCTCTAAAAAAACTTCAATGAGTGGGCATCTTAGGGATGAGCCGAGCCAAGTCGCGAAGAGTCGAGTGACTCCTCTGAAGAGGAGACTTCAACAAGTGGGCTGTTAGTGCTTTAATCAAGAGAATCGACACAGCGAAAAACAAAAATCTATTGATTAAACACTATTAAGACCCGAAACACAAATATGAGTATGATGATGTTCATATGCTATAAAATAAACAAGACCTATGAAAGAATCAGAACCATACCTATGTTTGGAGGCTCCATCACTTTTTCAGGATCTCGATGAAAAAGCTCACGATCCCAAATGTAGAATCAAACCATCGGTATCGACACAAAGGCAAGGATCAGCACAAGAGANCATAAAATTAACATCTAAAGGACTATTTTGAGTTAGGAACATACCTTTGACATCTTGGGTATTACACTACCCATGGCCATGTGCATTTACATGCGACCTATTGTTGGTCACGCACACTTGTACGTGACCCTTAACTATGGCCTATCACAAGCCATGACCTCTTGTGCATGGCTTGCCCATGATAAGCCAAGGCTGCACATTCACGTACGCAGCTGGCCAGGTGTTTTTGATTGTGCGATAGCACGTACAACTTAGTGGGAGAAGCCCGTTTTGTGCTTATAGGGATGTTGTTGATCGTTGTTGGCAGTGCCCTGATCAATGAGTTATTTGTCCCTTTTGATATTGCAGGAGAAAGACGTTTTGGGAATTACAAGGTGTCATTTTGAACTTTTTCCTAAGCTATAAAATAGAGCAGTTGTTGCTAATCTAAACTGTATGGTTTGTTTTCAAATTGGATGGGGACTAGACTACAAAATTTGCAAGTTTAGTGGCCAAAGTGAAATTTTGTAGAATTAAAAAGGGTAGATCATAATTTACCTTGTAAATTTAAAATTTAGTTTTTAAATGATATGTCATATTTGATTGATGTCTAAATATGCATGGTGTTCAGTACTTTGGCCATCGACCTTAGGTTTACTATTTATTATGGGATGAATGCTTGTAATTTTTTTATAATTATTGAATAAGGCCTACGTGTCTTACCTGTATCTTTACTCTCAATGTATACTCTTCTCATCTAAATCCTCTCGAATATAACTCAAGGTTTCTTTTTATTGAATGTAATTCAGAATAGGGTTATATCATTGTTGTAAAGAAGATGGAGCAAAGGCATGAAGTAAGTCCCGAAAACTTCAGTGAAGTTTTGTAATAAATTGCATGAACCTAGGTTGACCTACCAATTCCTCAAAGCTCAGGGAATTTTGTTTTACATTGACCATGTACCAACACATTTATTATTATCTTAGAAAGCATGCTAAGGTTGAATGTTTTAACATGCCGGACTATAACATGCTAAAAAGATAATAAAATTGATGAGATAGTAAAATCAAGAACCCTTGATTAAGATATTAAGTCACAAATAACAATACACTTTCCATCACTATGGGATTAATCAAACCACTATTTTTCGTAGCCTTGTTCGCCCTCGCGAAGGGTACACTTCTACTAGAAGAAGGTTAATTGTTCAATGGAGTTTTTCCTTAATAGTGATGTGTTTGACTTAACTAGGTGTATTTTTGCTTGTTCGCCTCCACGACGGTTGATAAATACACTAGAGGCATAGTAGAGTAGTGCAATTAAAGATTCACAAGAGGACATGTAGTGTTTAACTCACTGATCCAAATGTTACACTTGAGGACAATGGTTGATGTCATTGGATTGTGTAATCGATTTGTTGGCTTGATTTATATATGAGTTTGATAGTTGGTGCTATTAGATGGTGTAGAGTAAAGTTTGTTGACCTACCTAATCATCCTATTTTAACTTGTTCATATGCTATAAATAAAATAAGACCCATGAATGATTTAGAACCTTACCCACGTTTGGAGGCTCCACCTCTTTTTCAGGATCGAGATGTAAAATGCTCACGATCCAAGTGTAGGAACCACCGATATCCACACAAAGGCAATATTCAACACAAGAGATTTACTAGATCTTTATGTGAGGTCTATAGAAGATGAGTGAGATTAGGGTTGAGAGAAAAACTCTTTCAATGAACCTATGCTCTCCACATCCAAAAGAGTAGAAATAATAGGATATATGATTTTTAGGGAAAAGTGCCCTTTTATAGGGTTGCCCTAAAAATCCCTTAAAGGCTTATTTACCATAATGCCCTTCCACTAATTAAATCATTAGTGTCCATGATTCCAGAACAAAATATATCCTAGGTATTGAGTCATTATTATTTTTATCCTTTAATAACATTCTTTCAATATTTAAAACATATATACACTGATATATATATATATATATATTGTTGGTTTATTTATTTACAATATATATATTTAAATAAATAACCAATCTTACATATTAAATCCAATATGGGATTGGATCTAGGCAACAACCTTTCCAACAAATTTAATTGCTTTGTAAGATTTACCAAAATACCCCTGCATCAACAAATGAAGAAAATGCCCCTCACATATTATCTTCTTTAGATTGCCTTTTATGTGCGTGACCCGAAGACTCCTCATCATGCATGCCGATAGTGTGTAATATTGTGATAAAAAACTAATCAATTGTCTCATTACACACAAACCAAGATTGGCCCCTAATAAGGCATCAGGGCCATCTAACAGATTTTGATTCAACATAATTCGCTATCTGTAAATAGTATGGTTATCATGCAATCAAGCGATGAATCCTTTGTTGATCCACCATAGTCGTGATGTACTTCTCGATGTAGCCAATCACTCTCGTACTGATAACCCTCTCAGGATTACATATGATAAGTGTCAAACCACACCAATAGGTACATGCAACGCTTTGGTGATCTCAAGTCTGAGGACCACATGCACCACAATCTGTTAAAGGATGTATTCCATGGAAACTAGTGTTACCATCTATATGGAATCCTTTGATGGGTCAGTCCGGTGAACTCATGAATAACAAACACCCATGTGCCGCACCAAGTTGTCACCAAACAATCTTGACATCTGAGATCAGTCACTACCTTTTGATAGGGTCTTTCAGCGCTATGATAGTCTTACCGTATTATCTATGCCCTAAATTAGGATAACACTCTAGCTACAAACATTTTTAGAATGGCCACCATAAGTGATCATAAGGATCTCACAATCAAGACTTATCATTGCTTGATTCCCTCGTTACCATTCAACCACTCTAAGGGCATTTACTAGTACATACATATGAAATATGCTTTACATAATATAATCAATGCCTTTCATAAATTGAATATTCATGATCTATAGAATCAACATACAACAATATGATTGGCTCAAGAGCACCTACTTTAACAATCTCACACTTGCACCCATAGCTAATCATTTATGTATTTAATACCAAATGATGCTAAATGCCTATCAAGCTTTTGCTGCGACAAAGCTTTAGTAAGCAGATCCAAGATGTTATCATCGGCAGGTACTTTGCTTATTTACACATCTCCCTTCTTAACAATTTCCTTGATAAGGTGAAAAAGTCTGGGAATGTGTTTGGATCTCTGATGAGACCATGGTTCCTTGGCCTGAGTAATGGCCCCATTGTTATCACAGAATATCTGTACTAGATGAATAATGCTTGAAACCACTCCAAGTTTAGTAATGAACTTATTGATCCAAACCGCCTCTTTGGCAACTTCCAATAGTGCAATGTACTCTGATTCTGTAGTAGACTCAATAGTAGTACTTTGCTTTGAGCTTTTCTAGCTCACTACAACTCCATTGAGACAAAAGACAAAACTTGATTGTGATAAAAAATCATCCTTGTCAATTTGGAAATGGGCATCACTGAATCCTCTTGTAGTGAGTTCCTCCTCTCCTCCATAAACCAAGAACATATCCATAGTCTTCTTTAGGTGCTTAAGAATATTCTTTACTACGATCCAGTCAATTGGATCTGATTGATATCTGCTACAAATGCTTAGAATATATGAGACATCAATTCGAGTACATAACATGGCATACATAATGGATCCAATAGCGGATGCATATGGTATCTTGTTCATCTTATCTCTCTCATCAGGTGATTTCGGACACATGTCCTTAGGGAGATAAACACTATGTGACACTGGAAGGAATCTCTTCTTGGATTCTACCATACTAGATCTCTTTAGTATCCGGTCAATGTATGTACTTTGACTTAGGCCAAGCAACCAATGAGATCTATCATATCGAGGATGTAGGCTTCTTTCCTTAAGTCCTTTATGAAGAAGCACTTGGATAACCAAGTCTATTGTCTGCAAGTTCAACATATAATTCCCAATAAGCAATATGTCATTAACATACAATACTAGGAATGCCACTGCGCTCCCACTAAACTTTTTATACACATAGGGCTCAGCTTCATTTTTGATGAAACTTAATTCCTTAACGGCTTCATCAAAACAATGTTCCAGCTCTCTGATGCTTGCTTAAGTCCATAAATGGACCTTTGCACCTTGCATACCTTCCCTGCTTGACCTTCAAGAACGAAGCCATCAGGCTATGTCATATAGTCATCCTCTTCAAAGTTTCCTTTCAGAAAAGTAGTTTGACATCCACTTGCCAAATTTCATAATCATATATTGTAATACCTGCTTTATACTACTCTATTCATAAAAACACATGCAATAAAATAAAGGTACATTAAGAAAAAAATAGTTCAGCCAAAAATTTCCTTTCATTTAATATACATATTCTTTACATAAAGTTAGTATCATTTACAAAAATTCTCAAAAGTGTGGTGGACAGTGTAACTACTCTCCCTCGCCCGCTGACGTCCATCCGACCATGTACTCACCTGGAACCTACAAAAGCATAGAAAAACAACGGGGTGAGCACAACTAATGCTCAGTAAGTAAGTCCTCTACTTGTCTATCCCCGTAACACAAACTCTTAGTTCTTTCCTTACACTATTCTTTTCTCATCTCTGTTCTCTTTCTGTTTTTGTTTCTCATATTCTTTGCTATACACCCTCTGGTGTATGTCATGACCTCATCTTACCGGAGGCACGGCCGGGAACTCAACCTGCTCTTCGTGACTTTACTCTTTTTCTCTTTCTGTTCTTTCTATTCCTTTGTTTCTCATTCTTACTCATTGGAATGTCACGGCCTCGTCTGACCGGAGGCACGGCTAGGCGCTACCACTCTACGTGACTTCTATTCATTTCTCTACCGATCGGATTTGGTCATGCATGGATTCGGAACCCTTGGCCATGTGAGTGTACATTCTTTCTCTATATCTCTGGAATGTCACGACCCTTTCTTACCGAGGGCACGGCTGGAATCTCATGTTCCACTCTACGTGACGGTCACGGCCCCATCTTATCGGAGGCACAGCTGGGAATCACAAAGCACCCACTCTCGTGACTCTACTCACCACTCACGGGTTCCCCATCACACAACTTACTCTATTCCATGGGCTTAATCCCTACCATAGAAGAACACTCCCATAATATATACTCAATCTCATCTAACTTCATCTCAACTCATCACACATCCACACTTCTCATAAAGGAAAAGTATCCAACAAACTCAATATGAATACTTATTTCAATTTCATTTCTCAACAAGTAGACACATATCTTTACTCAATTTCTCAATAACATACATAAAACATGCATACATCATTTCTACTAAATCTCTACTCAAGAGAATTCTCAAATCTCAACTTGGATTAGGATTTACTTACCTTGTTATGTAGAACTCTCTCTAGTATTTGCTTTTCCTTTGCTTGCTTAACTTTTCTCTACCCTTTAAACAATAAAACCATACAACTTTAATAGACAAATATACACAAAACCTCCCATCCAAAGCAAGAATCCTTACCCTAGGATGACTTAACTTGATTTTCTACTCCAATCACTCCAAAAAGCCCTTTAAAAATTCTTGAACTAATAAAGAAGGAATTGAGAGGAAGTAGGAAAGGAGAATGGCGGTGGAGAAGAAGATGAATGAATGGGTTTCTAAAGTTAAACCCTTATTAACTCATATTTTCTCCATCCTTTCCCTCTTTCTTAAGAATTCCACTTTTGCCCTTTTAATTCTTTACAAATGCACCCCCATAAAAACTATTCTCCATGCAATTTCCTTGCATTTCACTCCCCACTTTTCCTGCTAATTAGGGGTAGAATGGTCATTGTGCCCCAAAGGAAGAATTCTCTAGAAACTTTATTAAACTTTTTGTTAGGCTCGTCGCCTCGGCGAAGAAACTTCTGTCGCCTCGGCGAAGAAACTTCTGTCGCCCCGGCGAAGAAACTTCTGTCGCCCCAGCGAAAAGTTACAGAGCCAATGTCGCCGCGGCGAAGACTATTTCTTTGCCCCGGCGAAACTTCATCGAACCAACACCGTGGTTGCAGGGCCTCATTGCCGCGGTGACGATACTTCTTCGCCTCGGCCATGACCGCAACCCCAAAATTCCACCAAGTCTCTACAATTTCAGGGCAACCACTCAACCAAACCAACATACAAACTCAATTAAAACTGAATCAATGAACATTTAAGCAAATCTTAAGTACGTACCTCAGGCGGGGCGTTACATATATGGTATGCAACTATTGCAAGCATCATCCGAATAGACTTCAACATCGTGATAGACTTCAACATCGTGATAGACTTATAATTTTATATTTTTATTATCCTTGCATTTTGTTTATTTGGCATGTTTAATATCTTATGGTGTCTATTTGTGATGATTTTTATGTATACGGCATTTGTGGTTAGGAGTTAGTAAAATATACGTAAACTCAGAAGTTTCCAGCATTTTTACTTTTGGATATTTTGGGATGTTTGCAGATTTTTCATGGACTTGGAGTTGCAGTTTGATTTTTAACCATCTATGAAGTTAAACTAGACATCTTAAGCTTTCCAAGTTGGGGTAGCATGTCCACAGAAGACTTCGTTTGGGCCTCCAATTGTTGGTGTAAAGTCAGAGTTGAAAACTGAAATCGAATCCTAATTTGAGTAGGATTTCTGTCCGACCATTAGAGCTTTAAAAGAGCATAACTGGAGTTTTCGTAACTCAAATGAGACAATTTAGAAGCCAAAATTTAATTTCACATTCTGAAATAGAATTATTATGTAGGGGCCGAAGTCCAGAAAGCTCTTTGTCCTGTCCAAAACTGGCCTGGAAGTTACGGCTTTAGCCCAGAAGCTTTAATCCTTAGCCGATTTGGATTATTTTTGTATGCCTGGTATAAAGACTTGATACAACTTCAAGAGGGAGTTCAATACAAGTCTGGAGGGCTGGAAATTCATGTGTATGAGCTGGAATTTCACTTGCACAAATTAAGGGTAGGTTTGAAGAGAGAGAAAGAAGTGTTTTCCTAAAAGGGTTTGGTTATTTGCCTTAATTTTAGGAGTTGGCTTTTAAAAGGGAAGTTTTGATACATTTCTTGGGGAGATAAAAAACAAAACTTTTAGGTGGCTAGGGTTTTAGAGTTGGAGATAGAACGAAATTTGATTTTTCCTTTTCTTTGTGCCTTTCATCTCATCATGTTGGGCTAAATTCTTTAGTTCGATTCCAGGAAACACCAATCCGGTTAGCATAATTGTGAGACTTTGTTCTTAATTTTAGTTGTTCTTATATTCGTATATCTGTGTTTCTTTATTATTTATTTATTATGGTTGCATGGTTTAATTGATTAAAGAGGCCTGTTAATTGATTGATTGTGCGATTGATTGCGCGATTGATTGCTAAACTGAATTTGTAATCTGTAATTGTTATAATATTCAGCTAGAGTAGTAACTAAGCAAAACAATTGTGATCCAAGCTTTTGTTGATTGTTTAAAAGAAACATGGAATGAATAAAATAATTTGATGCTTGTTCCATTGTTATTCATCTTTAACTACTTTCTAATTCGTAATGCTATCAGTAAAGTCATAAGGATTGCATAATATCAAGTGGTTTATTGATAAGAATTAATTTGTGTGCTGGGCTTAGATTAATGAATTAAGGAAGATAAAGATTGTTTGGCTTCTTGATAATCTTTGGTTAATTATTCAATTAAAGAATAATATATATTAGAAGTCAGTGATCAATTTGCAACTGTGGGTAATTTCCTTGAATCAAAATCTTTT
Organism: Pistacia vera; assembly: GCF_008641045.1. Lineage (NCBI taxonomy): Eukaryota > Viridiplantae > Streptophyta > Magnoliopsida > Sapindales > Anacardiaceae > Pistacia > Pistacia vera. The sequence goes on along the minus strand of NW_022196692.1, from coordinate 300,631 downwards.
TTTTTTTTTATTAAATTCTCTTTACTTAATTCCTGTTAGTAGTAATTAATTTTAGAAAAAAAATTTCCTCCTTTTTTTATTTCATTAATTCATTATGATATTAATTCGGGTAATCTGATTAGCTAGTCTCCATGGATTGACCTATACTTACTGTGATTACAAGCTGTGAGTAGAGTAATTTAATTTTTGGTTGCGCTTGGCACACATCATCGCTATTGGCGAAAAGGTTTCATCATAGTTTATGCCATGCTTTTGCTTGAAACCTTTGGCAACCAGCAGTGCTTTATAGATATGCACATTATCTTCCATGTCTGTCTTCTTCTTGAAGACCCATTTGTTAGAGTAGGTGCACTAAAGCCAACATTTAGCTCTTGTAAACTCATTTTATAAATGAATAAAAGGGAATGTTGTTTATGAGCACATATACTATAGCATCTATTTACTTCATGTAAAGAAAATAGTATATGTCCTTAGAAACGTTGAAACCAGTGATGAGGGAATTAAGTGTTATAAATCTTAATTATGAGAACCCTATGAGCACAAATGTGGCCTTTCTTAAATCGTCTGCAGTCATAGTATAAATCTGACCAAGGACATAGATTATACGGAGAGACTATCATCATGTTGAATGACCTTATTGAAAGATAGTGACAGATCTCACATGTCAAGGTTGTGGGCACCAATCTGGTGCAACGCATGGGTGCTTGCTTGTGCAAGTCCACTGGACTGACCCATAAGAAGATTCCATACAAGATGGTTACCTAGTGTCTATGGAATAAATCCTCTTATAGATGGTGGTGCATGTGGTCCTTCGATTTGAGATCACCAGAGCGTTGTGTGTAAATATTGATGTTATTTGACACCAATCCAATGTTGTCTCTCTTAAGGATTACCAAAACGGTGGTGATTGGTTACAACGAGAAGTAAACTATGGCTATAGTAGATCAACAAAGGATTCATCACTCCTGGTTACAGAAGATCTTATCTCAACGAGATGTTTGGTTAAGAACTATGACCTCATATCTGTGGCCATGGTGGAATCAAGTTGGTGCTCGGATCCAATTTTATATAGTCGTCAGATTTGAGAACCAAATATAGAATACGTCAAGATAGCATTTTGAGGTGGACACTATTTCTGTACCTCAAACCTTGATGAGATATAAGATGATGAAATTGATCGAATTCCATAGTAACCATGCCGTAGACAAGGTAAGCCTAATCACTGATTCTTTGCTTACCAGGGAATCATGATGCCTTGCTAGAGGCCTATCTTAATTGGTGTACGAAAACACTAATTGGTTGATATCTAAATAGTTATCGGGACACTGCTGGCAAAGTAAAAAGCCTTCAAGTCACACATATAGAAGGTAGTTAAGTAAGAAATGCAAATGGAAGGACAATCTTGTCCTTGGGTCGAAAAGGGTATTTTGGTAATTTGGGAGTCTAAAGAGATATTATCCTTTCCTTTTAGGATTAGTGCAATCCTTCCAAGATAGGAATTCAAGGATTGCAATCCTAGTTTAATTCCTATTCGGAATAGCACTATAAAATGAGGAGGGTTTTTTAGTTTGTAAAGGTGAATTCTTTTTGGCAAAAATAGTTTAAAAGAAATTGAACTGTTTTTCTCTCTCTCACTCTCTCAAATACACACCTAAACTCTAGCCACCAAGGGAGTTCTCTCTCTCAATTTCTGCCACCTTCACATAAGCCCTCCGATTGATCTAGCAGTCAATCTTAGGGTGATCTTAAGCCTTCTTTCTTATGGGTATCGATGGACTCGATCCTACATTGGGTCGATAGCGACTAGTTGGAAAAATCCAGAGAAGGAGCCGCCAATGAACATATAAGAATCTAACCTTGTATATTTTTATTTTATGTAGATTAATATGTCAAAATTGTGATCTTGGGTAAGGGGATCGTGCCATGGAAAGAAAAAATTTTGTTATTCCGCACTTGCCACGACATAATTCCTACAAATGGCATCAGAGCTTTGATTCGACTATTAATCTCATATATGTGATTGCATGTTGGTTGGCATGTGTAGGTTTTTAATTTTATTATTTTAAACCTACTGTTTTAATTTTAATTTTGTTGAGGAGTTTTCTTGAAGATTAGTTGGAATGGGGTTTGCGAAAACCCTAAATTTGGTGGCTGAATTTTGGAGACTAAGCATTATTGCGCACGGCCCCTGCTCTTTGGCTGCATGTTGCCATGCAGCCGCCCTGACTAGGGCTATGCATGGCCACCTACAGCCACTTGACCAGAGCTATGTATGGGCATGCACAGCCTTGAGGCAACCTGCCCCTTCAACTATGCCTGGCACGCGCGGCTGCCCCTTGGTTGCACTTCTTCGCACACCACCAGGCCGTCTCTAGGGGCCTTTGGCTATGCCTTAATGTATGGCTAGCCTCCCATAGGGCGTGTGCTTCATAGTGCACTTCCCGGCCTAGATACCCATGGCGCTTGCCGTGCGCGCGGGGCTGCCCTTGGCTGTTGTGTGCGTCCTATACTATGCGCTTGCACACGACGACTATCCCTACCATGCGTGTGAGCGCGTGACAATGTCTTGCCACCACAAGCCCAGGGTGGGTGTTAATGTGCCCAGCCCCGGGATTTTTGGGCCTCGCACTACATGTGTAGGCCTAGTTGGAGTGGTCCGTTTTGGGCTACTAGGTTTGAAAAGGGTAAAGTGAACTTTTTAGTTAGTTTTCCAACTAGATAGGGACTAGACATAATTTTACAAGTTTAGGAACCAATATGAAACTTTGAAAAATTAAAGGGGTAAAGTGAAATTTACCCAATAATTCAAATATGGTCAATTTGAATTATATGATGCATTATATGATTGGTGTCTATTATGCATGGTGTTTGGTACTTGACCGTCAACCTAAGGATTTTATTATTTTATGGATTTGTAATTTCAAAATAGGGTATGTGTGTGCTACCTTACCTCTTATTCTCTCAATGTAAATTCTCTTCTCATCTAAATCCTTTCGAATATAACTCGAGGTTTCATTTAATTCAATGTAAGCGTGCCTGCTTTGTCTGAGCAAATTGTTGTGGCGGATCCCATCGTTTCGCAAGCTGAGAGTTTCCTAACCAATGCATTATCTGCCATCATACGCTTCATAGAGTATGCCAAAGTAAGAGTAACAGCCAGAGGCAAACCTTCAGGGATTGCAACCACCACTGTTGTGACTGCTGCAGCAATAATTCTCAGAACTACATTCATTACATCTGTTATATTCTGATAGTTAGCTGGAAATGTAGCAGTTTGTCAACTTGTTTTTGAACATGTTATGGCACCAAAAATGTATTGCAATCTGCCGTCTGTCATGTGAGGTAGCCTTGGTTGATTCATTTTGTAATTGTTTAGATTTTGTACTGCCAGGTTATATGGGATGTGTTTATATTGTTTGTTGTAAGTTGGTGTTACTGTATGGCTTTAGATTAATGTTGGGTAAAATATGTCTGCAAAGTGGTTGTCAACAGTGAACCTTTTGCTTTATTAGTTGATGTAAAACTCATTTTATAATATAGAACAGATCACCTTTCATTTCATCAGTTGCTTTTCTTTCTTTTCTTTGCATTCTTTGGCATTAGCAACAACAACATCGTCAAACTTGGACTTGTCGCAGTTGAATTCTTTGTCTCCTCTTTCATCTATGGTGTTGCCTGTGAAGTAACAGATCAACATAACGAGAAGGACCAGCACAACTACTGCCAATCCAATCTTTTCGATATAGGAAGTCAGCTTTTTTTAGGTGAACTTGCAGTGGAGTCTACTGATCCAAGTCACGGCTAATAGAACTCATCATCTCTCCCCATGCCATTTTCATACTAACAGAAGTGATGAGCATAGAACCATATCCATCTGTGACCTTTGTGCTAGAAAGCAAAAAAGGATTCTTGCTGCCATTATCTCAACATGGTCACTTTCACTAGTCATGCTAGATTCATCCAACTTCAAGGAGTGACCATTCAAGTGTTGGTTATTTGAGCATGTAAATATGGTTATACGAGAGAGAAAAGAAAGAAAAAACAAAAGAGAGGAAGGACTTGTATTAGTTCGATATGATACAGAAAATACAGTAGAGTTTTATACACATACAGACATACTGTTGTATCGAATCATAAAACACATTTTAGTCCAAAATAACTTCTTAACCATACATTCTGAGCAACTCTGATTACATCACATTAAATTGATATAAAGTTGGCAGCCAAATGCAAGCTGAATTCACCAAAAAATATCACTTTAGCAAGCCTACAGACTAGCTATGTGAACTGCTCCAGACAGATTTCACAACTTCAAATTCTACCCTTTTGCCTCTAATTCCCAACTCTAGCATAATCAAAATATTTGTTTCAAGCAAAATATCACAACTTTGAACATTCCTCCTTGATATTTTTGCTTGAGACACCAAATTTAAGTTTCAGGTCTTCAAACTTGGACTTACATAAGGACTTTGAAAAGATGTCAGCCAATTGAACTTCTCCTTTGTAGTGAGTCAATCTGATTTCCTTGCATTGCTCAGCCTCTCTTACTACATGAAACTTGATTTTAATGTGCTTAGTTCGACCATGCATGACTAGATTCTTTGCCATAGCAATAGCCGATTGATTATCACAAAAAATTTCAGTAGGCTCACATTGTTTTACCTCCATATCAGCCAGCAAATTCCTCAACCATATGGCTTGATTTACTTCAACAGCAGCTGATATGTATTCAGCCTCTGCAGTGGATTGAGCCACTATTTCTTGCTTCTTGGAAGACTAGCAAAGAGCTCCATAATTTCGTAGGAAAACATACCTTGATGTGCTCCACATGTTATCACAAGAGCCTCCCCAATCACTGTCTACATAATATGAAATTTTCAGATTTCTTGAACCAGATTCCATGATCCGCAGTTCCTTTGATGAATCTCAGCACTCTCTTGGCTGCTTTAAGATGCTTCTCACTTGGTTTACTCATAAATCTTGATAGGAGACTAGTGGCAAACATGAGATCAGGTCTTGTTGTTGTTAAATACAACAAACTCCCAATCAACCTTCTATAATCTGTCTCATCCACTAGGGCTGCTCCATCCTCTTTGCACAGCCTTTGATTTTACACCAAAGGTGTGGCAACCGACTTACATTCATCCATCCCAAACTTCTTCAGCATCTGATTAGCATATCTCCTTTGAAAAAAAAAAAAATGCCATCTTGAGATTGATGGATTTCCATTCTAAGAAAATAGGTCATCTCTCCCAAGTCAGTCATCTCAAACTATTTTTGTATTTCCTTCTTAAACTCTTCAACCTGAATAGCATTGCTTCCTATCACCAGAAAATCATCTACATACAAGGAAGCCATGATCACGTTTTCATTAACTTTCTTCACATAAAAAGTAGGCTCATTTGGGCTCCTTGCATAACCTAGGTTGACTAGGTAATCATTGATTCTATTGTACCAAGCTCTTGGAGTTTGTCTTAGGCCATATAAGGCCTTCCTCAGTAAGTAGACATGGTCTTCTTTCCCTTTGACTTCGCGTCCCTTAGGTTGTTCAACAAAGATCTCTTCATCCAGCCAACCATTCAAGAAGGCTGATTTGACATCCATTTGATAAACTTTCCACTTGAATTGAGATGCCAAAGCAAGGACTAACCTGATTGTATCATGCCTAGTAGTAGGAGCAAATGTGTCTTGAAAGTCTACACCATGTTGTTAAGCAAAGCCTTTCACAACTAACCTAGCTTTGTGCTTCAAAATTGAACCATCAGGGTTCAATTTTTTCTTGAAGATCCACTTTACCTGGATCACCTTTCTCTCGGCAGGCCTGACCACAAGCCCCCATGTTCCATTCTTTTCTATCATGGACAACTCCTCCTGCATAGCAAGCCTCCATTCCTCTGACTTCGTTGCTTCATGATAGGATGTTGGTTCAAGCATGCAATATTGCATCTCCCATAAATCTCAACAAGAGGTCTAGTTCCTCTGACTGATACTTCTTCTTCTGTTTCAGAATTTGCCCCATCAACTTAGTCAGCAACTTGCTCTCTTTGCTGTGGCCATGAATTAACCGAAATTTTCTTCTCTTCCCAGTTCCACATTTACCTCTCATCAACCTTTACATCCCTTGAAACCATAACCTTCTTAGGCTTCGAAATATAGACCCTGTATGGCTTGGATTGGAGGTTGTAACCAGCCAAAATTCCAGCCTTTGCCTTGTCATCAAGCTTTGATCTTTTGATGGCTAGTATGAGGACATAACATATACTCCCAAAGACTCTAAAATGGTCCACTTGAGGCTCAACTCCATACCATGTTTCAAATGGAGTTTGATCTTTTAAAGCCTTAGTTGAAAGCCTATTCAGCAAATACACACTGGTATTGATAGATTCTGCCCACAACTCCTTCGGCAGCCTTTTTTCAGTCAGCAAACATCTTGACATCTCCATCACTGTCCTATTTTTCCTCTCACTTAATCCATTTTTTTGAGGAGTGTATGGACATCTAAACTGATGCCATATTCTAGTCTCCCTGCATATTGATTCAAACTCACTTGAGGTTGATTCAAACTCACTTGAGGTGTATTCACCCCCATTGTCACTTCTCACAGCCTTGATCTTCACACTAGCTTGGTTTTCAACTTGAGCTTTAAACCTCCTAAACACAGCAACAACTTCTCCTTTTGGCTTTAGGAAGTACACTAAAGTCATTCTTGAATGATCATCAACAAACAAAGTGAAATATTTGGATCCACTTAGGGATAGAGTCTACATTGGTCCACACACATCAATGTGCACCAATTGAAGCTTTTTAGTAGCTCTCCAGGCTTAGTTTGTTGGAAAGGCTTGTCTGTTGGAAAGGCTTGTCTGCTAAGCTTCCCTATTTGGCATACTCTACACAAACCCTCTTTCTCTTCCATTTCAAGTAAGGTATGCACCATATTTTTAAGCTTCATTTGCCTAAGGCCAACATAATGATAATGACCATATCTTTTATGCCATAGGTTTGTGTCATCTGAATTTACTGTCATAGCTTGAAATTTTGATTTTTTAAGTTCAACTGGGAAGCTCTTCCCCACCATTTTAACATGCATCATCACATTTCCTTCATTGTCTAATATTGTGCAGGATTTGTTTTCAAAGTGTAGGATGTAATTTCTTTCAAGCATTTGCCTTACACTAAGTAGATTTTGGTTGATTTTTGGAACAAACAACATATTAGAAATAAGTTTTGTACTTATCAAGGTCTGTACAGCCACATCTCCCCTACCTTTAACCTTCACAAATTCACCATTTCCCACCGTTACACTTGACTAGTATGCTTGATCCAGCTTCACAAAATTCTCCAGATCAGGTGTCATATGGTTTGTACATCTATTATCAATCAGCCAAGCTCTAGCATTGAATTGAACAGCATAGCAAGATGCCAAAAATAGCTGCACAGATTCTGAATTCTGCTGCAGATCTTCTACTGTCTGTGCTTGTTGTGTAAGATACTGTGGTTTGTTTTTGTAGACTTTTTCAATGTGGCCTAGTTGCCTACATGCCCTACATTGAACATTTGGTTTGAACTAGCACTTGTTGTAGTAGGAACATGGTCCAAAACTCCTGAAACCTGCTGGTTTGTTCCACTAACTGCTTGCTTTTTCCTTTCCTTTCTTATCTCCTATAAACCTCTTGTTTCCTCCCTGAGTTGGCTTGCTCTTTTGCTGGACGACCAATGCAGCTTCACCACTGTCCTTCTGCCTCAGCTTTCTTCTTTGCTCTTGAGCTTGGAAACATGAACAAGTTCGGTTAAGGTAATTTGAGACAAGTCTTTGGAATCTTCCAAAGAGGAGATTTTTTATTCAAACATCTCAGTAGGCTTACCAATACCTTCTCTACAATTCTTTTATTAGTTATCTCCTCCCCTAGCAACCTTATCTTGTTAACCATATTCATTAATCTATCTACATACTCCTTAACCACTTCAGCCTCTTGCATTTTCAATGTCTCAAACTCTCTCCTTACGTTCAAGACTTGCATGTTTCTGGTTTGGCAACTCCCTCCAAATTCTTCCTTAAGTTTGTCCCAAGCTTCCTTTGCTATCTCACAAGCCATTATCCTAATGAAGACTTGATCGGTGACTGCAGCATGTAAATAGGACAGAGCTCTTGGAACTTTTGCAATCTCTTCTTCAAGGAATCTTATTTGATTCAAGGTTGGATTTGGTCCCAACTGTGGCAGATGCTTCTCTTCTTCTACATGCTGTCATAGACTCTGACCTCTCAAGTAAGCCTTCATCTTAACAGCCCATATATGGTACTGTTCTCCATTGAAGGTTGAAGGCAAGAGTGAGGCTGAACTTGATGCCATGAAGCCTGGTTTTGGTGTAGTGAGGACTGACTGAGAGAGTGACAAGCTGAAGGTTTTTGTAGGCACCTTAAGATCAAAGTAAGGCTCTGATACCAGTTGTTGGTTATTTGAGCATGTAAAGATGGTTATACGGGAGAGAAAAGAAAGAAAAAACAAGAAAGAGGAAGGACTTGTATTAGTTCGATATGATACAGAAAATACAATAGAGTTTTATACACATACAGACATACTGTTTTACCAGTCATAAAACATATTTTAGTCCAAAATAACTTCTTAACCATACATTCTTAGCAACTCTGATTACATCACATTAAATTGATATAAAGTTGGCAGCCAAATGCAAGCTGAATTAACCAAAAAATATCACTTTAGCATCCCCACAGACCAGCTATGTGAACTGCTCTAGACAGATTTCATAACTTCAAATTCTGCTCTTTTGCCGCCAATTCCCAGCTTTAGCATAATCAAAATATTTGTTTCAAGCAAAATATCACAACTTTGAACATCAAGAACAACCCATCAGCTAGAATTTGATCGCTGATTGATGCGTTGTAATTATAACATGCAATATGTAGCAAGTGCACTAGTAGCAAAAAGTAATAAAGAGATGAGTGAGTATCGTTCCCACGAGGATAGTGTTACTAAGTACAAAAAGGAATAAAACCTCAAAGAAAGAAGCAACAAACAACCAAAAACACAAAACAACAAAACTGGCAATGAACAAACAAAAATTAGATTCAAACTCAACACAAGAATTGCTGGAATTTATACAAGTCTCAAAGGTTGTTGAAAAAATTATTACTAGAAAATGTTCAGCACTCCAAGAAGTTATAAGTTGCATAGACTATTTTCTCTATTGGTCCCCCGAGTAGGTGATCCCCATTCAGTCCACAATTCCAACTTCCTGGATTATTTTATGCAGAAATGTAAAGTTTATCAAATGATAGCAGACTTCATAAGCCTAACTATGGAATACTCTCCACTAAGTAGACTAGACATTGCTAAGGATCAAAAGGTCTTTGCAAGCTTATAACATTAGGCATCGGGTAGTGGGCTCTAAGGAAAAGGATATGATAAACAAAGTAAGATAACCGATTTTTTTCATGCAAACACTAAGAGCTACATCAATCTTCGCTTTCTTTCTCAACCATCAATCAAAGTGTCAAACTTTTTACAACCGCAAAATTATGCATTCTTATTTTGATTTTGAATTGAACTAAAGAATTTTTCTTCTCTTTCTTCTTCTTTCTATTTCTATTTTTATTTTTTATTACATATATTTACAACACCATTGAGGTCTATTGCCCTTCTTCCTGCCCTTTTTGCAACCCCAAACTTAAGATTTGCTCTATCACTCATTCACACACCTCTCAAAGCTCTTTTGTATCATACATTAGGTCCATAATTCTTCAAAGGGTATGATAAAGTGTTTAGGGTATGGGGATATGAACAAATTTTTTTTTTTTTTTTTTGTTTGCAAGAAAAATAAGGCAATGATAATCTCAGAAGGCTCAAATAGGGAATAGGGAAAGATTCATTCATGGGTTGGCTGGAAAGGCTCAAACGTTCCGAAAAATGCCTAAATCATTTCCTCACAATGTCTAATCCTAGAATTTTGCCTCAAGCACTCTCTACTAGGTTCTAGAGTCCACAACATTATCAAACTTCACCTAACCACTAAAATGAATCTAAGCATGCCGAAATAATAAAAATGGTGGCTGAACCACTCAACAAACCTTAATCAAAATTCAGTCAATAAACATAAACTTGAAGCAATGCTTAACATTTTCCAAAAATAATATCCTAACAATTCGTTTATCATAGACTTATGCAATCATCTAGGCAACAACAACACAACACACACAAAACACACAAAACAAATACAATCAAAGAACTTAAAACAAAAAGAAACACAATTTCGAGCTAAAACACACAAACAAACTAAACACAAAATTTTGAACATTTTCTAACCCCAAACTTAAATGACATTGTCCCCAATGTCACACCATAAAGAACAAGGAATAGAGAAAAGAGAAGGGTTAAGAAATACTCCCCTAATTAATCCGCCAAGTGGGTCCTCTATGTCAATGCCCAACATCCATTCATTATCTTCAGCCATAAGAATCTGTCAAAACAAGAAAACTCATGTTGCACCCAATTTTTTAAAACACAGTACAAATTAGTAAGGGAAATATCAAGCTCATCAAACTAAAATCAAAGTTCTAAAATTGAAAGAAAAAAACTTAAACAAAACAAAAATAAACTGAAAACACTTGGGTTGCCTCCCAAGAAGCGCTTTATTTAAAGTCAAAAGCTCGACTTCCCAGGTCCTCGTCAACTCCGGATCCTTGTGGGGTCTTCACTTCCCTTTGCCACCTTTGGTCTTCCCTTGGAATTTGGGCATGTGCATAAGCATCTTTCGGAACTCCAAATTCGTATATGCGTACTTGAGATGAGATGGTGATTAGTTGAGTCCAATGTTTGGAGTCTCTTCCAAACACCAATTTTGACTTGTGCGCATTTACCAAATCCTTAAATGTTCCTTGTGAGATGAGTTGCTTGGTTGGAATTCCCTAAGTATCTTGCCACACCATTTTGCTTTGAGATTTTCCTCTTCATTAGTCTTGTCTTCATGTTCTTCCAACTTTCTTCATTGTGAGGTTGCTCCAACACTATACCTTCCTCAATATTATGACATTTGATTGTTCTTTAGGATTTGTGACCGTTGTGCTCAGCAAAGAACCTTGAGATCTCTGTCAATTGTTCAAACAATTTCCCCACTTGAACCTCCAAATTTCGAATGAACACTCCTTGATTTTTGAAGTTTGAGCGTGTCCATTCATAAAACTTGTGGTTTGCATGAACTTTTCGAACAATATCTTCCAATTTTGACACTCTCTACTCTACCGGTTGAAGATTCACCACTGGTTGATGGTTTAGCACTGTCCTTTGATTTAATTGATTGCTTTGATTGCTCCAAGACAAATTGGGTGATTTCCCCAACCAAGATTGTAAGTGTTGGAGAAGGAGTCATTTTGCAGCCCTTGTGAACACACCATGTAATTCACTTGCTCGGTTGTGAGAAGACTAACTGGTTTGCATCTTGACATTCCACACTCCCATGGTTTCCTGCACAAAATTCACAAGTTTAAAAGGTGAGTGAATAGAACTTACATTCATACCTCCCAATTGGCTTTGAAGTGATGCAATTTGTGCAGATACTGTGGCGAACACATCGACTTCATGTAGACCCTTGTTCTCTTCGGTATTACTCTCTTATTAGGTCTTTGGTAGTATTGTTGGCCATCACCTCAAGCAATTCATAAGCATCTTCTGGGGTCTTGTTATTTAAGGCTCCGCCTGCTGCCACATCTACCATAGGTTGAATGTTTGTAGCAACCCATTGTAAAATGTTTGGACTTGTATCCAAAACGGTAGACCATGTGTGGACATTTCCTTAACACTCATGTACCTCTTCTAAGCTTCATAAAGTGATTCATCATTGCCTTACATGAAAGAGATAATGTCATTTCTCATTTTGCTGTCTTCTGGTGGGAAGTATTTGCAAGAAACTTCTGAGCTAATTCGTCCCATGTGGTGATTGTCCCAACTGGGTGTGACATGAGCTAACCTTTGCCTTATCTCTCAATGAAAATGAGAACAATCTTAGCCTAATTGCATCATCAGTCATTCCATTAACCTTGAATGTGTCACATATCTCTGAGAAAGTAGTAATATGCACAATTGGATCCTCATACGAATTTCCACCAAATTGGACTGACTGTTGATACTGAATTATTGTCGGCTTAATCTCAAAGTTCACTGCAAAAGGTGGCCTTGTAATACCATAATTGCATCTTGCATCGTTGGTATGGCATAATCCATTAACCTTCTATGTACTTCTGCCATGATCTCCACATGCACTACAAGAAACAGTTAATTAACCTTAACTACAAAATAAAAATAAAAACTACAACAAAAGAACTCAAGCTTAAGACTATACAATATTTACGATTAACTACAAAAATGAAATAAAAGCTTCAATTAGCATTACACAGATAATATCAATATTAATATCAACATCCCCGGCAGCGGTGCCAAAAACTGTAACCAATCAATGAAGTCATTTGGGTCAAGACTTCCATTGAATTCGGGTAAGTCTACTTTAATATCCCTATCATCATCAAACCTTCTCCTCCTAGGCACTTCGGATTCACTAGATGAATCATTACTATCTCCTAGGCTTTCCATATACAACGGTGTCCTAAGGATGGTTCGTTGGTGGTAGTGTGGGCGACCATCCCGTGGGGTGGTTGTGGGGTTTCCTCAAAGGTGGGTTTGGGTTGTGAAAGATTGGCAATGTCCTTAGACATGTTAACCATCAATTCCATCATGCTTGACATATTTCTCTTTACTTCATCAAGTTCTTCTTGAATTTTTTTTGTTGGCACTTTCCCATGGTGTTGGGGGTGGAATTGGGGAGGAAAGGGACTTATTTGCCATGAGAATTGGAAAAATTTAGCTACTGTGAACAGTAACTCTGGATGAACAGTAACTTTTTGAATGTTAAAGAAAAATGGAAAATGGGAGGGAAAGGTCAAGTGTATGAGTTTTGGTGATTTTGGTTAAGTGTAAGTATTCTGTGAATAGTGTTCTCTGAATAGTGTTCTATGAATAGTGTGCTGTGAATAGTGTTTTTGTAATTAGGCTAAGGAATGGTGTTTATGGAGANCTCAATCATGAAATTAAAACTCAAAGTAAATCAATTCATATAAATTTGAATCATTGTATCAAGGTTACATCAAACCCTAGCTAAACAACTCAGTTCATACTCAAAAATGAAATAAAATAACAAAAACAAACTTAATCAAGATTCATCATTGAAAAACAAGCAAAAGATGGAGAAATCTTCTCTAATTTGAAGCCCAAATCTTCAATAATCTTCTCCTTCCATGAGCTGCCTCCAAAATGACGAACCAAGACTCCTTTTTCTTTCCTTTTCATCCTAATTTATACCTCTCTCACTTAAGGACCAAGCCCTAGAAAGCCAAAACGCGTCGTTTTATTTTTACAGCTGATGCAGCTTTCATCGCGGCGAAGCTTTTTCCTTGCTGCAGTGAGGACTTTCGGGCCAAATTTGAGCATGATAGAGAATGAATCTGGAAAAGTGTTAAAAATATTAATTTTATCTCTTTCAATTATATTTCTAGTAGTTCAAGAATCAGCACAATCCGAGGTCTACAGCTCAAGTTATGGCAGAAATATTAAAGCACGTCCAAAGACGTTTTTTCTTCAGTTCCCAGCGTACTTTTCACGACTTCAAGCCAAGTTTTCACCCTTGTCCAGTCCGAATTAGGGAAAATCCAAAACATGAAAGTTGTAGCTATTCTTCTTAGATTTCCAAAGCTTCTAAATTCAGGTCATTCCGAGTTTTCAAGCTCAAGTTACATAATTTACACTCAAAATCATCGTTTAGGCCTGCAAAGACAAATTAATAGAATTAGGTAGCAATTATGGCCCAAATTGCATGAAAAGTATCCTAAATCCTATCAAAATTTATGATCCAAATCCAACCAATTTGCAACAACAAACAACACAAAAATATGCCCTAAACTCAAGCTTAAATTCGGCCAAACACAAATGGAGGCAATGTTACACTTACTTGCAATTTTAGGTTAAGACAAGAATGAACACTTCAAGCCTAAAGGAATTCTCCACCAACTTGAATCGATTCACCACCAAATCTCCTTGCCAAGACTTGGATAAAGAAATCTCAATAAGAACATAAAGTTCTCTCAATGGTTAAACCAAGTTTTTGATATTTCATGAACTACTTTTACAAGGAGAATAGTTGCCTTTATATAGGCAATTACAAGGTTAAAAGAGTAATCAACAAATACAACACAAGAAAATGAAAACTAATAAATATTACACAAAAATTACAAGCCTTCCATTCAAAAATAAGGCCATACCCATTTAATGCAAAAAGGGACATGATTCCCTAATTCTAGGGTTCATGTCTTTAACCACCCCATTAGTTGAAAAAACTCACTTTATTAGCCCAAAACTTGATCAATGATCCTAATCAAGTCTACTAATAAGGGTGTAAGAGATTGGGCCTTGAAGATCTTGCAATTGGATCCAATAAGGGTTCAAGTGGACTTTCCCCTTTGGAATGAGAATTGGGCCGAATGGGTTCACTTCAACACTCGGGCTTCTCTCTTGGTGGACTTGAGCTTCCTTTGTTGGGCTTGGACTTGGAATGGTTTGGGCCGAAGTTCTTGGGCTCTTTCTCCCCTTGGAACTTGCTTGGGCCGAATCTCCTCCAATGCTTTCCACACTCCACAATCCAAATGTTTTAGGACTTGGAATGAAACTCTTTGATTCAACCGAATTAGCAAGTGTTTTAGGACTTGTAATTCCTTGTCCACTCATGTTTACAAGTGTTTTAGGACTTGTAATTCCTTGTCCACTCATGTTTACAAGTGTTTTAGGACTTGTAAACGTATCAATTTAATGCAAAATCATAGTGTAAAATTTGATTATCAAATACCCCCAAACTTAAGATTTGCTCGTCCTCGAGCAAAAAGGAATAAAACCTCAAAGAAAGAAGCAACAAACAACCAAAAACACAAAACAACAAAACTGGCAATGAACAAACAAAAATTAGATTCAAACTCAACACAAGAATTGCCTGGAATTTATACAAGTCTCAAAGGTTGTTGAAAAATTATTACTAGAAAATGTTCAGCACTCCAAGAAGTTATAAGTTGCATAGACTATCTTTCTCTATTGGTCCCCCGAGTAGGTGATCCCCACTTCAGTCCACATTCCAACTTCCTGGATTATTTTATGCAGAAATGTAAAGTTTATCAAATGATAGCAGACTTCATAAGCCTAACTATGGAACTACTCTCCACTAATGTAGACTAGACATTGCTAAGGATCAAAAGGTCTTTGCAAGCTTATAACATTAGGCTCGGGTAGTGGGCTCTAAGGAAAAGGATATGATAAACAAAGTAAGATAACTCGATTTTTCTCATGCAAACACTAAGAGCTACATCAATCTTCGCTTTCTTTCTCAACCATCAATCAAAGTGTCAACCTTTTTACAACCCGCAAACTTATGCATTTCTTATTTTTGATTTTGAATTGAACTAAAGAATTTTTTTCTTCTTCTTCTTCTTCTTTTCTATTTCTATTTTTTATTTTTTTATTACATATATTTACAACACCATTGAGGTCTATTGCCCCTTCTTCCTGCCCTTTTTGCAACCCCCAAACTTAAGATTTGCTCTATCACTCATTCACACACCTCTCAAAGCTCTTTTGTATCATACATTAGGTCCATAATTCTTCTAAAGGGTATGATAAAGTGTTTAGGGTATGGGGATTGAACAAATTTTTTTTTTTTTTTTTGTTTGCAAGAAAAATAAGGCAATGATAATCTCAGAAGGCTCAAATAGGTGACTAGGGAAAGATTCATTCATGGGTTGGCTGGAAAGGCTCAAACGTTCCGAAAAATGCCTAAATCATTTCCTCAACAATGTCTAATCCTAGAATTTTGCCTCAAGCACTTCTCTACTAGGTTCTAGAGTCCACCAACATTATCAAACTTCACCTAACCACATAAAATGAATCTAAGCATGCCGAAATAAATAAAAATGGTGGCTGAACCACTCAACAAACCTTAATCAAAATTCAGTCAATAAACATAAACTTGAAGCAATGCTTAACATTTTCCAAAAATAATATCCTAACAATTCTAGTTTCATCATAGACTTATGCAATTCATCTAGGCAACAACAACACAACACACACAAAACACACCAAACAAATAACAATCAAAGAACTTAAAACAAAAAGAAACACAATTTCGAGCTAAAACACACAAACAAACTAAACACAAAATTTTTGAACATTTTCCTACCCCCAAACTTAAAATGACATTGTCCCCAATGTCACACCATAAAGAACAAGGAATAGAGAAAAGAGAAGGGTTAAGAAATACTCCCCTAATTAATCCGCAAAGTGTGTCCTCTATGTCAATGCCCAACATCCATTCATTATCTTCATCGCCATAAGAATCTGTCAAAACAAGAAAACTCATGGTGCACCAATTTTTTAAAACACAGTACAAATTAGTAAGGGAAATATCAAGCCTCATCAAACTAAAATCAAAGTTCTAAAATTGAAAGAAAAAACTTAAACAAAAACAAAATAAACTGAAAACACTTGGGTTGCCTCCCAAGAAGCGCTTTATTTAAAGTCAAAAGCTCGACTTTCCCATGGTCCTTCGTCAATCCGGATCCTTGTGGGGTTCTTCACTTCCCTTTGCCACCTCTTGGTCTTTCCCTTGGAATTTCGGGCATGCTCATAAGCATCTTTTCGGAACTCCAAATTCGTATATGCGTACTTGAGATGAGATGGTGATTAGTTGAGTCCAATGTTTGGAGTCTCTTCCAACACCAATTTTGACTTGTGCGCATTTACACCAAATTCCTTAAATTGTTCCTTGTGAGATGAGTTGCTTGGTTGAAATTCCCCTAAGTATCTTGCACACCATTTTGCTTTGAGATTTTCCTCTTCATTAGTCTTGTCTTCATGTTCTTCCAACTTTTCTTCATTGTGAGGTTGCTCCAACACTATACCTCTCCTCAATATTATGACATTTGATTGTTCTTTAGGATTTGTGACCGTTGTGCTCAGCAAAGAACCTTGAGATCTCTCTGTCAATTGTTCAACCAATTTCCCCACTTGAACCTCCAAATTTCGAATGAACACTCCTTGATTTTTGAAGTTTGAGCGTGTCTCATTCATAAAACTTGTGGTTTCTGCATGAACTTTTCGAACATATCTTCCAATTTTGACACTCTCTACTCTACCGGTTGAAGATTCACCACTGGTTGATGGTTTAGCACTGTCCTTTGATTTAATTGATTGCTTTGATTGCTCCAAGACAAATTTGGGTGATTCCCCCAACCAAGATTGTATGTGTTGGAGAAGGTGTCATTTTGTAGCTTTTGTGAACACACCATGTAATTCACTTGCTCGGTTGTTGAGAAGACTAACTGGTTTGCATCTTGACATTCCACACTCCCATGGTTTCCTGCACAAAATTCACAAGTTATAAAAGGTGAGTGAATAGAACTTACATTCATACCTCCCAATTGGCTTTGAAGTGATGCAATTTGTGCAGATACTGTGGCGAACACATCGACTTCATGTAGACCCATTGTTCTCTTCGGTATTACTCTCTTATTAGGTCTTTGGTAGTTATTGTTGGCCATCACCTCAAGCAATTCATAAGCATCTTCTGGGGTCTTGTTATTTAAGGCTCCGCCTGCTGCCACATCTACCATAGTTTGAATGTTTGGTAGCAACCCATTGTAAAATGTTTGGACTTGTATCCAAAACGGTAGACCATGATGTGGACATTTCCTTAACAACTCCATGTACCTCTCCTAAGCTTCATAAAGTGATTCATCATTGCCTTACATGAAAGAGATAATGTCATTTCTCATTTTTGCTGTCTTCTCTGGTGGGAAGTATTTTGCAAGAAACTTCTGAGCTAATTCGTCCCATGTGGTGATTGTCCCAACTGGGTGTGACATGAGCTAACCTTTTGCCTTATCTCTCAATGAAAATGAGAACAATCTTAGCCTAATTGCATCATCAGTCATTCCATTAACCTTGAATGTGTCACATATCTCTAGAAAGCTAGTAATATGCACAATTGGATCCTCATACGAATTTCCACCAAATTGGACTGACTGTTGGATAATCTGAATTATTGTCGGCTTAATCTCAAAGTTCACTGCAACAGGTGGCCTTGTAATACCATAATTGCATTCTTGCATCGTTGGTATGGCATAATCCATTAACCTTCTATGTACTTCTGCCATGATCTCCACATGCACTACAAGAAACAGTTAATTAACCTTAACTACAAAATAAAAATAAAAACTACAAACAAAAGAACTCAAGCTTAAGACTATACAATATTTACGATTAACTACAAAAATGAAATAAAAGCTTCAATTTAGCATTACACTAGATACTATCAATATTAATAATCAACTATCCCCGGCAGCGGTGCCAAAAACTTGATGCGTTGTAATTACAACATGCAATATGTAGCAAGTGCACTAGTAGCAAAAAGTAATAAAGTGACGAGTGAGTATCGTTCCCACGAGGATAGTGTTACTAAGTACCGATTTTTCTAGTAATTCTCAACTCTGATGGTATATATAAACATTGTGAGGTGGTAAACGAATGGTAATTATAGACATCTATATATTGATTATTATGCATAAGAGAAGTAACACCATTTTAAAAAGATTAAAAATATAAAAGGGGACGAAATATGGATTTTGTTTAATGGAAAGCTGATGTGGCATGGGTTTAACGAGATTATTTGTAATTTAGGGGCAGAAACATATTCTAAAGAGATTAAAAATATAAAAATGGGCAAAATTCCTTCAAATGAAAGGGAAGAGAAGAAACACAGAGAGGAAGAAGAAAGAAAAGAAAAAGGGAGAAGAGAGTGTGAGGTTCAGCTGAGAGGTAGAGTGAGAGTGATCTGGAATCAGTGGAGGAGAGCAAAAACCGAGCAAGATTAACCCATATCTAGGCTCGGGATCAGAGGAGAAAAGTGTTTGAAGCTTACTGGAAGTTTGGATGACCTGAATGGTTAGTAGATCTAAATAGTTTTCCTTAAAAAATTAAACTTATGCCTTTGCATGTTGATGTTTTTGACTACCGTTCATGTGTTGCAAAAAATCTTTACTAAGCATGATGTTTGGGAGATATTGATTCTAGGTTGCTTTCGGCTAGGTGAGTTGAGACTTGTTGGTTGTGTTGGTTGCTGAAATCTTGTTGTAAATATGAAAGTTTGTTAGTTTGTCTTGCTACATTTGCTTCGACTGAATGCATAATAAGGTTTTGGTTGAAAATAGTTTGCTAGAAATTGATTAGGTACGAAGCTTGCTGAAACTTTACCTTTTCATGTCTCGGCTGAGCCAATTTTTGAGTGAAAGCGTCTCAGATCTGATTTCAACAAAGCTTATTTGTGTTGCGTGTCACCAGATCTTTCCTAAAAACATAGTGTTGGGGATTTGTTAACACACTTCGGTGTTAAGTACCCATTTTAACGTGCAACGGAATATTACCAAGTTGATTAAGAGATTTTCAGTTTTTAACCTCAATAAACATAAGTGCAGAAAGTAAAGAACACAGACATATACATGGTTTGGCTAAATCCACATTTAGCCTACATCCATGGGACCTTGTCCAAATCGAAGCAATCCAATAAGTCAAAAACACATTACAAGATATAGTTCAAAGCTAATCAAGTTACAATAAAAAGAACTCCCTTTTCAACTTTACACTTAGCACCACACTCTGAATCCTTAACGTGTAGCAACTCCTTGGAGTTTCTTCTCACCGGGTACACACTTGAGAACAACTTGTAAACCACCAAGCTTCAAGCACTGATGCCACACACCAGCATCAGTAAAGGAAGCACGTTCCAATAGTCGTCAAGTCTATGTTTGATATGGTGAGGTTTTTGGCACAACAATGGAAAAGGAATCTTGAACCTTAAAAGAAAGAATACTCTAAGAATTTCATAGTACAATGAAATAAAAGATCAAAAGGTTGGAAATGGCATTATAAAGAGGAATTAAAATGTGGCTAGTTAACATGCTTTATTCCCTAAGACCGCTTAAGGATATTATGACACATGTAAAAGGTCTTAAATATCAAGAGACAAAGATAAACAATATCTTTTTCACTTTACCAGGCATGCAACTTATGTTGGGTTGCAAAATATCTGAAGCAAGAGTGTAAGCTAGACTGTTGTGCACACACACTTTAAATGAAACAAGCCAAGACACAAGTCTGGCAAACAGTGTGCACTAAGAACTGATGTGCACACACACAACAGATGAAACAAGCCAAATAAATGGATTGGCAGTCAGTGTGCACACACATAGCTCATAAGTTTGACAAAAATGAATATTCTATACATAGGACTCATGTTTGCATATTAATATCTTGTTGAGAGTCTTGTTATTTTGTGAAACTATTTAAAATTCTCGCCTTCATGCGTCGGCTAGGTTTTTACCAGTGTTGGTGTAACTAAATAAATGGCAGTTGTGTTGCTGGATAATATACTTGGGTGTTTTGGGCTGGATAGTAGACTTGATGGTATTGGAAGCATGCTTTAAATAATAAATAAATGGGTGTGTTCTGATTCTTATTTTTCTTATTTATATACATATAACTTAGTTGAATATTGCACTAGTTTTGGTCTGAAAATGTGAGACTGCATGCAGCATATTCTTTGGTATGAAAAGGGATGGTTTTGTGGAATTTTATAATGGAATATATGTGCTTACAATGAGATGGAAATGGCATTATAAAGAGGAATTAAAATGTGGCTAGTTAACATGCTTGGAAAGGCTTAAATTTTGCTCTGGAATAGAATAAATTACAGATGTTTTTTCTGCTTGTTCTTGGCTGTTACATGTAGCAATATGGGGAAGTTTTTAATTGTAAATGAAGTGCTGGAATTGAGGTGTTTGGCTTGGAGTAATATAGGTGATTAAAAGGCAAGTCAAGGGGAGTTATATAATGTCCAAGAAGATTTTATTTTGTTTTGTTTATTTTATTCATTTATTTGTGAAAATACCCGTGAAAGCACAAAAGAGAATTTTCAGTACATTGTTTATTCATGTTTATTTTATTCTAGTATGAAATATTCTTATATATTATTTTTTAGCTCTTTGGTTTAACTATAATTATAATGTGTTATATGAGTTTTGGCTTTTAAAAGTGATATTTGCTTATGATTAGTGTTGGACATTTGCTATGGTAATGTGATGTTGAACTAATTTTTAATCTGGATTAAACTGTCAGATTTGAAACAGGTTCAATTTCACCCCTGAATGTGATTTTTGAATATTATGTCATATATGCATGATTTATAAGCACATATGTGATATGTTCTTGACTTATATGTTACTTGAGATTAACATGAGATGCATGATTAAATGAGAGTTTAGTGCTTTTGATAAATGTACTAAATGAGAAATGAAAAAGGGTTGATTTGTTAGTTTGGAGACATGTTTATAAATCTTTATTTTCACCCCTGTGGCATAAAATATCATATTTTTCAAGCAAAATATACATTTTTCATGAACAAAAGTATTTTAGACTAAGTATAAGAACAAAAGTGGTTTTCAAACCACCCTACGAAGTACTCATCTCATAATGATACAGATTTTGGCTCTATCCGAGTGATGAGTGGTCCATCGGGTATGATAGTTTCAGATTTTGGCTCTGCGCATGCATATGATAGATTTTTTTGCTCTACTTGGGTGTTGAGTGGTTTGTCAAGTATGACAATTTCAAAGGTTTTGCCCGTGCGATGATAGATCTTATCGAGTATGACAGGTACATCCCTTGTTCTGCCTGTGTGCAAGATGCCCACTAGGTATGACAGATTTCCCCTAAGATACTAGTTGTGGTGAGAGTTTTCAGTTATTAGTATCAGAATCAGTTTTAGAATGTTCAGAATCAAATTCAATTTACAATATCAACTATAGCGATAGTCTCAATATGAGTTTTCAGAATATTACGAGAGCTTTCAGTATTAGCCACAATTCTAGAATAAGATATCAGCTTACGGTTTTCAATATTAGTAATAGCTACAGTTTAAAGTTTAGTTATCAGCATAATGTTTACAGTGATCAGAAATTAGTTTACAGTATTTAGAAATCAATTATCAGTGCCTATAAGGTTTAGGCCGAAACCCTTTAATTCAGCAAAATTCAACCAAATGCTAACATATAAGGTTCTGTCTAAATTGCTGAATCTAGCCAATTGACATAATTCAGCCATATTTGGCCACTTTAGTGTTGAAGGGTGAAGTTGGCCAAATATGGGGAGATGCTTTGTTTAAGGGGAAATATTAGGCAAAGGGACTAAAATGTAAAAAACTAAAACTTAGCTCAATACGGTGCATTTCTATACTCAACGATCTTTATATAAACTGTCCTCTATAAACTGAAATCAGTTAGTGAAAAATTAATGAAAATAATTTCTCTTTCGTTTTAGCTCAACTAACGTTCTCTCTCTCTCTCTCAATTTCTTCATTGTGCTTTAATCTTTCTTTCAAATCCACCCAAGAACCTTCAAGAATCTTTATGGTATTAGAGCCTATTGACAAGCTTCCATGGCTAATCTGAATTATGGATCCTTGAATTCTAGCTCAAAGATAGTTAACGAGCAAACTGATAATGCAAGCACAATGAGTTCAATTGCTCATTCTTCTCGTCCAATTCTGTCATTCAAGCTAAGTGAGAGAAACTACAACTATTGGAGATCTCAAGTTCTACCTACGTTGACTTCATATGAGCTTGATGGCTTCATCACAAGTGCGAATGTTTGCCCTTCCATGTTTTTAATTGAACAAATGTTAGATTTTGAATGAATAATCAAGAAACCTAACCCTAAGTATTTTGAATGGAAAAAGGCCGATCAATTTCTAGTGAGCTGGTTAATTTCATCTATTTCTAAAACTATGTTTAGGCATGTTGCCAAATGCACAAGTGCATATGAAATTTGGAACACTTTGCAGTTGTATTTTTAGTCCTTCTCAAAGGCTAGAACATTACATTTGCGGAACTTGTTACAAAACACTAAGAAAGATTCTATGAGTGTTAATGAGTATATTCTGAGGATGAGAGAGATGGGGGATGAGCTGATAGCTAGTGAAGTTCAAATTGGAGATGAGGAACTGCTACTATACATCTTGGATTGGTTAGGACCAGAATTTGATGCTATGGTGGCTAACCTTATATCTAACAGCAGTACTACCACTCTTCAAGAGGCTTAGTTGCTTCTCCGTAAACATGAGATATGAATTGAGAGACCTAATAGTGCATTGTTGAATTTCCATGACATGACTTCTACATTATTGGCTACAAAACAACCAATTTCAACTGATACTACTGGTGTGCCACAATTTCAAAGTCCTATGGTATCATCATTTCAAAATACTAGTCCTAGAGAAATCACATTTCAAAATCCTGTTCCTTTATCTATGGTTCAACCAGTTGGTTTTCAGGATACTAGTTCATCACCTATGGTTCAACTAAGCATGATGGGTTATGAACACCATTAAATATATCCTAAACAACCCTTTAGTGTAGCCATGTATACTACTGGATTTCCTCACACTGCCATTTCTCAATATTCAGCTCCTGGTGGATTTCAATTCAACAACAATAATGGATTGCGAGGCAGAGGTCAAGGCAAAGGACATTTTAGGCCTAGATTGTTCTGCCAAGTATGTGGCAAAACTAGTCACTTGGCCCTTCAATGCTATAATCATTTTGATCATGATTATCAAGGTTTTCAAAACTCAAATTACAAAAATTTTAATCCCTTTCAAGTTCAGCCAACATCCCTTCCATCTATAGTCAATAATGGACAATCATACTCAGGAGTTTCACATGAATCTGCTACTTAAGCTTATGCTCTTTTTGCGGCAAACTATCTACCACCGAAGCATCATCCTCAATTTTATGAAGCATTCCATGATTCTTAAGGTGCTGGTGTGTTCAACAACTCTTCATCAAACCACATTAATCTAAATCCTCAACCACACCTACCTGAACATTTTACACTAGCTCACAATACCAATTTGAGTTCCACTAACAACGCAGCCTTATAGTCAGTCAACTCTACGCCTATATCATCAACTGTCGTTTCATAGAATGTTGCTACACCACAAACTCTTATAGCTCAGTCTTGGTATATGGACTCTGGTGCATCCAATCATATGACAACAGATGCTGCTAACATGGTTATGAAGTCCAGTTATCAAAGGGCATCTCAGGTGCAAGTTGGCAATGGTCAGTCCATTCCTATCACTCATATAGGTATGTTATTGCTACCTTCCATTGATTCTAATAGAATTTTATAGCTTCACAATATTCTCTGTGTTCCACGGATTGCTAAAAATTTGTTAAGCATATCTCAAATCACTAAGGATAACCATGTCATAGTTGAGTTTCATGCTGACTGCTATTTGATAAAGGATAAATATAGAAAGGCTACTCTTCTTCAAGGAATAGTAAAGGATGGCCTCTACCAACTTACCTTACCAACAATCGATTTCTCTTCTGCTGGTTCTCAAATAAAATTTGCCTTTCATGCTTCAAGCTTCCCTTCAGCTTCTAACTTTCATGCAGTTAATTCATCTATAGCTAATAAAGAAAACTCCTCATATAGTGGTTTAAAGTCTGTTCTTGAGTGTACTTCTACGGATAAGTCTTTACTTGCTGAGCCATCTAGCCATGTTGTTCAATGGCATGCTAGATTAGGCCGCCCTAATACGAATGTCTTGAATAATGTACTTGAAAGATTGCATGTAAAAAATACTACTATTGGAAATAAAAGCTTTTTTTGTAAAGCATTTTAGTTTGGTAAACTATAGCAGTGTAAGTTTCTTGTTTCCACTTTAAGAGCTCAAAAACCTTTAGAAAATCTACTCAGATCTATGGGGTCCTAGACCTATTATGTCCATTAAAGGATATAGGTATTACGTGATCATTGTGGATGACTTTAGTAGGTATACTTGGATCTATCCTCTAAAGCTTAAATCTGAGGTTCTTGGTGTCTTTACTCAGTTCCATTATTTTGTTGAAAAACAACTCGATGCAAAGCTGAAGTGTTTACAAGCAGATTAGGGAGGGGAGTTTAGACCCTTTAGTTATTTGGAGGAACATGGAGTTATGTTTAGGTATCCTTGTCTATACCTTCACCAACAAAACGGTAGAGTAGAAAGAAAACATAGAGCTATTATTGAATTTGGCCAATCTCTTCTAGCTTATGCCCTTTGAAATTCTGGTGGTCAGCCTTTAGCACTGATGTGTACTTATTGAATAGACTTCCTTCGGCTGCTCTTGAGCTTGTATCTCCATTTGAAATTCTCTTTAAACAAAACCAGCTTATACTGATCTTAAAGTGTTATAACTATGGGTGTTATCCATTCTCAGTGTAATGCTTTCTTTCTAGCCAGTATACTTGTAAAATAATTAATAAAACTCATTAACAATATATATATGAAAATACACATATATACGAGTAATAAAGTATGGGCCCATATTTAATTGTTCTTTATATACAAATATACTCAAAAAAAAAAAAAAAAAACAACGTGACAGTGTAGCCCAACCCATCCCCTATGCGACATTCCGTGCTACTGCAACTCACCTATTACCTGCAAAAACATTAAAAACAATAGAGTGAGCACTAATTGCTCAGTAAGTAAGCCCGCTATGCGACCCTTCTCTCTCCGTTGCTTAAATTTCGAATTTTCTTTCCTTACATCACATTTCCTGATTATTCTCTATTCTTTCTCATTCTTTCTCTGTTTTGCTCTCTATTTTCTAATTTTTTTCTACTCAAGATAATGAGCATGGTATTATACATATTTATGATGCAAATGCACAAATGCATAAAGAATCATTTGCTTTTCTATCTTTCTTATTCTGTTTTCTTTTTCTTTTTCTTTATTTATTTCTTTCTTTTCTCATCTTTCTTTTCTATTCTTTCTTTCTTTTCTATTCTTGCCGGTCGGACTCGGTTGAGGCATGGATTTGGAGCCTTGGCCGTGTGAATGAATTCTCTAATTCTAGGTACAGTCCTCATCCACATGCACTTCTAACGGACTGTACAATTCTTCTTTTTGAATTCTAAGGCCGCTCACTAAAGGTAGCGTGCATGTGGGACTATGTCACTCACGACTTCCCATAACAACAACCTTCTCTATTTTTATTTTTATTTTGCACTTCTTTAGGTAAAATTTCAGATTTGAATACCTTTAATATTCTCATTTATTTGTATTTTCTCTTTAACATATTTTAGGGCTTTTTCATGCTCTTATGAATATATTTGCATGTAGATGGTTTCATGCTTATAATTCTTTCTAAATTTACATGTTTAAATGCAATTATGCATTATGGAATGCAAACATGCCATTCTCTACTATCTACAAACTCATCCCAAAGTACACACAATCCTACTCATACATGCACTTCTCTTTGGCATTTCATCAAACAATTCATGTGCACAATTCAACACTAATTTGGCTACACTTCTATCTCTATTTTAGGCCACCCAAAATTTGGAATAAACTCCTCCATAATTAACTTCAAATCTGCCCAAAATACATACTTCAAAATTTTCACTTCAACTCTTCCAAATCTCAACCAAACATTCATCAAGTATCACATACACCAACCCAACTTCTCATGGATAGGTTCTAATTATTATTCAACACCAAATCCATCAAAAATTCTACATATAACACATATATATGCACAAAGAATATTCTCTATACAACATAACTTAAATCATACTTAGGGTAGGATTTACTTACCTTTGATATGAGCAAATTCCACCATTTAAGAATTTTTCTTGATCAAACTCTTTTCCTCGTAAATCCTATAAACATAAACTATCAAAATCAACACTTTAAAAACTAAAATTAACTTCTTAGTGTAAGAATCTTGCCTATAAAAGCTTAAGATTAAAAATCCACTCAAAAATACCCAAAACCTATGAATTTGCTTTGAAGAAAAATTGAAGAATTTGGGAGAATATGGAGGTGAAAGTGGCGTGCAAATGGGTAAGAGTGGCTAGGCTTTCAGTCTTTAATTTGATATAACATAAAAATTAAATATTAGTTTCCCATTTTGCCCTTATACTTTCTTTAAAATTCCATCTATGTACTTTAATCAATTACCATAGTGCCTTCATTTTTATTGCATTCTTCATGAAATTCGATCTTTTTTCACTCCCCACAATTTCAACTAATTTTGAGTGAAAAGACCATTTTACCCTTAATGCAAGTTTAAGGCATTTCCTTCACATTTTCTCAAAATAACTTTAGCAAAAATCAACTAAAGGTATAAGAGCATAAATAAAATTACATACCTCCATGTGGGCGTTACACTCAGACCTTACCACAAGCACAAGGTGTCTTTCTACACAAAAAAAAAAAAAAAGTGTTTTCCTAGGGTACAACTGTTAGAGTCATGAAAGTGACTCTATTTTGGTGATAAAAATACCCATGTGTGATTAAATTGAAGTATATTGAGATAATTAAAGAATTTATGAATTTATTCACGAAAATCGCTTCCTAATATTTTTCTTATGAATTTAACGTGTTTGGAATGATTTTGGAAAGTATATGAGTTGATATTAGGTTGTGGTTTATGGATTAAGGGTGATTTTGTCTCATTTATGCTGTTTAGGGGGTAAAATGTCATGTTTTAAGGGGCTGATTTTATCACTTTTCAATTATGCAGGGATCAAACTGATATTTTACAATTTGTTCTATAAAAGAAAAATGCAGTTTCGCATGAACAGGGGGGCTGTTCATCCATCATTTTCTGGCGACCCTTCACCTTCTCCGATCAAGCTTCGGCGACCCTTCATCTCCTTTTCTGGCGACGTTTCAGCTTCCCCTTGCTCCGGTCACCATCATCCCTTCATCACCACCATGAACCAAGCGCACCACCGCGGCGTTTCATCTTCCCACCGCCTCGTTTCGTCTTCCCGGCCAGTTTTGGCTGTTTTCCGATGACGTTCCAGCTCCCCAAGAGTCGATCTCCCTTCCCCACAGCTGGATCTGCACGTCCTTAGCTTCAGCCGCCGCGAAAACCGTCGGAATCTGCGATTTAGTTGTCGCACCTCTTCATCTTCCAGGCCAGATCCTACTCATTTCTGATGACTTCTCACCTCCCTAGGACCTGATCTGAACTCCCCATCACCAGAGCTTTCCATCGGTACCTTCAGATCCCATTTCCACCACCGTTTTCCGGAAGACCCGTCGAAAAATTAACGTTTTCCGAAGAAGTGCGGCTCTTTGTATTCCGGGCTGTCCGTTTGTCGTTTTCGCCCCTTCTTTGCATCATATCGCTGTCGGTTACCTCTTCTCCGCCATGGTCAGCTCCGTTTCCACCGTTTCGGCCTCTGTCATCATGACCATGAGTAGCTAAGCTCTCAGTTGTCTGTTACGGCATAGGAGAGATCGGGATTGACTCCATGACTCTCCTCATCAGCTCTCGACTAGTTGGATGAGCCCGATTATAGGACATTTGGTAGTATTGTGCTTCGGATTATATTTGTTTTNGTAAATTCATAAGGATTGTGTAATACCAAGTGGTTTATTGATAAGAATTAATTATTTGTGTGCTAGGCACATATTAATGAAATTAGGGAAGATAAAGATTGTCTGGCTTCTTGATAATCTTTGGTTAAATATTCAATTAAAGAATAATATATATTAGAAGTCAGTGATCAATTTGCAACCATGGGTAATTGTCCTTGAGTCGAAATAATTTCTTATTAAATTCTCTTTACTTAATTCCTGTTAGTAGTAATTAATCTTGTGTCAATTAATTTTAGAAGTAAAATTTCCTCCCTTTTTTATTTCATTAATTCATTATGATATTAAGCTGGGTAATCTGATTAGCTAGTCTCTGTGGATCGACCTGTACTTACTGTGATTACAAGCTATGAGTAGAGTAATTTAATTTTTGTTTGCGCTCGATACGCATCAGAACTACAGTTTTGGAGTACTCAACTGGTGTGCGTTACTGGTGTATTACTGGAGTATTAAGCTGATCTGGTATATTGATGTGAGCTATGTCTGGAAGATGACCTATTGAGTATTGATCATTTAGTTGAAGTCAGTAGATACGGAGGTGTGTACAGGTGCTACATACAGAGTAATATGAAGTACTGATCTTAATTGTGAAAGGAGAGCTACTCAACTATGGTAATGCTACATTTCGTTGAGGTCTGTAGGTATGGAGATGAGAATTCAGTTAAATTTTCGGCTATGGAGATGCTTCGTTTAAGGGGAAATATTAGGCAAAGGCTGAGAATAGGAGATGCTTTGTTTAAGGGGAAATATTAGGCAAAAGGCTAAGAACAGGAAATGCTTTGTTTGAGGGGAAATATTAGGCAAACGGACTAAAATGTAAGAAATATAAACTTAACTCAATATGGTGCGTTTCTGTACTCAACGGTCTTTATATAAACTGTCCCCTGTGTACTGAAGTCAGTTAGTGAAAAATTAATGAAAATAGTTTCTCTTTGGTTTTAGCTCAACTAACTCTCTCTCTCTCTCTCTCTCTCTCTCTCTCAATTTCTTCATTGTGCTTTAATCTTTCTTTCAAATCCACCCAAGAACCTTCAAGAATCTTTAGGGGGTGTCAACCGAAACTTGTCTTCAACTTCCAACCAATTTTTCATCCTAATCGTCCGATATTGGCCGATAACCATACCCAAATTTGTATAACCCACTCATTTTCAAAATTTCAAGACCAATATAAGCTTATATGACAATGAAAACAACAACTCATCACAAAAATAGCGTATTAAACATGTTTTATATACATATATGCAACATATTCAATGATTTCTTATTTAACAACTTTTAAATTGAAAAACTTACCGAATGCTCTCTTCTAAACTGTTGAATGATCTTTTACTCTAGAACTTAAACTGATGTCGTTTCAACTAAATCAAGAAGCTCAAAATGTTGTCGTTTCAACTAAAGTCAGCAATAGGGATAGGGGTCTCCGGCCCCAACCTGAAAGCCCAAGGGGATTCCCCGATCCCGGCCTGAAGCCCGTTCGGGGAATTCGAGGAATCCCTGAAAAAAGCTCGTTCCCCAAACGGGGAATTCGGTTTGGGGGTTTTTTTGTATTTTTATATCCTTAGTTTTATTATCCTTTTCTCCAAATTATATACACCAACCAAAAAAAAAAAAATTAAATAGCCTATTATGTATTAACGTAAGATTATAGATAATAGCATATTATGTATAAATAATGTACAACATATATATATATTATATACATTATACTTATATAGTATATACCATATATATTATACATTGTATAATGTATAATATATAATGTCAAATGTATACCATATATAATGTATAATATATAATGTCGAATGTATAACTTTTGTTTCATAGCATTAACATATTATGTATATATATATATTACAAATATTTATAATAATTTATTATATTTAATCTAGTTTTATTTATTACCTATTTGTATATAGTTTCATAAAATACTTACACAATTATAATTTGTCATTGTATAATGTATAATTGATTTTCAAATATTAAAATTATTATAAGTATATATGATTGATTTTTAATTATTAAAATTAATATATATATATATATATATAGAGTAATACTACACTTACAAAGAAATCTTACAAAGATCTCTATACAAAGTGATGTGACAAAAAATGAATGGAAGAGGGAATATAATGAATTTGACTTTTTGTTTTATTCTTCCATTCATTTTTTGCCACTTCACTTTGTATGAAAATCTTTGTAAAAGTTCTTTGTAAGAGTAGTATTATTGATATATATAATATACGGGCCGGGGCAAAACCTATCTCGACCCGTCCCCAAATTTCGGGGCCATTCTTGGGCTCGATCCCGGCCCAAAGCCTGAACGATTCGGGGAAAATCTACCCCGTTCGGGCCGGGACGAGGCGAGTCCCCACGGGGCCGGGCTTTGTGCCCATCCCTAGTCAGCAAGCTCAAAGTGTTGTCGTTTTGAAGCTCTAAAAACAGTTGTGTTGTAATCTTCTTTGTGGTTATCGAAACTTAATAAAAAATTTAGCTTGATTTTGCTCTCAATTCTTCTACAATCCCTAAATTGTACATAAACTCTTTAATAACCCAATAAATTGTTTAAGTCCGTCCAATAATAGCTCCTTCAGATCACAAAAAAAGTTTTCCCCTAAAGCTTAGGAATTTGTCAATAGGAGCAATTTCGTCTAAAATTTTTGTATAAGATGAGATTGTACTATTTATTGAGATTTTCCGAAAAGTGTTAGTTTTCAACTTAAGGCTTAAAATAATACCATTTAATATTGTAATTTGTCAAATTTTATTGTAAGAGTTTATGGAAGATACAACAAATA
The DNA here is from genome assembly GCF_008641045.1 of Pistacia vera. Classification (NCBI taxonomy): domain Eukaryota; kingdom Viridiplantae; phylum Streptophyta; class Magnoliopsida; order Sapindales; family Anacardiaceae; genus Pistacia; species Pistacia vera. The sequence goes on along the minus strand of NW_022196692.1, from coordinate 269,237 downwards.
ACGTCCAAAGGAACAACCCAAATTCGACACTTTAGGGCTTTTCTAATAAGTTTTTGAAATTTTTAGATTTGCAATGTACAAGCATCCCATATTATTTTTAAAATTTATACTTTTGTCAATTTTTTTTTTTTTTTTTTTTTTTTTAAGATATACCTTGTGTTGTTGAATTTGCAAACGACTTTATTATAGATTCACTAAGAATTATAAGTTTGAAACACATTAATTAATTAAAAAGTTTTAGGGTAAATTTGTAACTTGATTATTTATATTTTTATCAAATTCAATTATAATTGAAAAAATAAATGTAGATTAAAATAGTAATAATTAAATTAAAAGATAAAATAGTCAGCATTGTCATCTTAATCCAACGTCTATAATGTTGACGAATAAACGTTTCCTCATGGATTTTATTAAGAGTGATGTTATTAGCCCTCACATTTTATTTTTCAAACCCCATTAAAATGTTTTAACATATGCAAATGTATTTATAAACCGCATCTACTTCCAAAAATGTCCTTTTATTGTATTTTGAATTTTTTTTTTTTTGTTTTTGTTTTTTTTTTTTTTTTTTTTTGTTTCTCATTTGAATGTAACGATGAGATTTACTTACAATAATGGGATCTAAAGAGATCAAATATAGGGGCCATGACATCACTCTTTTATTAACCCTTTAAATAAAAGTAATTAACTAAAGAAAACCAATGGAATTATGATTGATAAAGTGTTAGATAAATTTTGACTCTTTTTGCTTTAAATTGTTTTCTTATAAGTTTTGTTTTCTTTAAAACAAAAACAAAAACAAAAACAAAAAAAAAAAAAAAAAAAAAAAAAAAAAAAAAAACCAGTTAAAATATCTCTAACAATTATTAATCCTTATTGCATTGGTTTTATTCAGGAAATTACTTTTATTTAAAGGATTAATGATATGCATTAGGTTTAGGGTTTATTATATAGATCACGAGTAAGATATTATTTAACTTTCGCGCCTTATAAATTTTACTAGTTATAATATTATTTTTTTTCATTACAGATGGCAAACAGAAGTATGAAGAAGGAAAAAACCAGAACAGTGAATTACTTTCCTCAGCCCATTGTCCATGAAAATTTCCTGAGAATTCCTACAAAAAGTCTAGTCAGATTTAAGAATGTGTACAAGTTTTGGCACACCAGGATTTTTGACTCCGCATTTAAGGAGACTCACCGTCAACAACAAATCCCAAAAGTCAGGATTATAGTCGTCCAATTCAAACGGTATAACCGTATAAGGATTTATCCTTACATCGTTTAGAAGAAGGCATGATTGAGAGGTAGAAAATTAGCCACTTTACCCTTATTCCACTTTGATCTGGGTGAAATACGAAATACTGAAATACATTAATACTATATAAGCGTAGTTCTACAATCCTAAGTTTTTATGATACTATCACTGGACGTCACAGGCTACTGCCTTCTATAAACTGAAAAAATTCATGCTTAGAAAGAGTAAAATTAGTGTAAAACATGGTATACAGTCATATGACAAGTTATTGAAACTAAAATGGTGAAATTCTTAACTTTTATACTCTACAACTTTTGTAACTTGAAAAGGAGTCCAAGATCTTCAACAAATTTGATGAAAATACTCAAAGTAAAGTCCACCCCAAGATAAAGAAGAGAGAGCCGACCATGAGAGCTCAAGAGATAGATTTTCAATCAAAATGAAAATTAGATTAAATTGGGGAATATCACTTATTTATATAAAAGGACCATTTTGCAATAATTTGAAATTGTTCTCAAGTCCTTGAATTAATATGAATCCTATATTAACACTTAATACAAATTCAATATTATTTTTAAGTCCTTGAAATAATTTCAATTTAATATTAAATCATTATTGATCCTAAGTCTTTGAAAAAGTTTCAATTTATATTAAACCCTTGATTTAAACAAATTTATAATCAAGGCATATAAAATAATCTCATTTAATATTTAACCCATTATTGAATCCAATTCAATAATATATTTTAGTCCATTATTAAATATAATCCAGTAATGACCAAATTACCTTATTACCCTTGGTAAGTGCTAGTTTCCCATGAGTAATCATTTCTTACCAATACATAATTTCGGATGCACATGTTTACAACTGAATATCATTAACCTTTAACGATATGTATTACTCTCTCTTCTCATACTTGACTTTTAGGTGTGACCACTTAGGTTTGACCACTTAGGTTCACTGTAACCTAGCTGTGGGCCCAACATTGCAATCCAATATGTTTCGTCATAACTCTTTATGATCGAAACTCCCATCGATCATGGTACGCATCTAGCAATGCTCCATAACCCCTAAGACACAATGAAGTTAAACGCCAATTAAACTTTTTTCCTGATTATATGTTTTATGTAGTAAAATCCCTATATCGTCTGATCACGATTAAGTATATATTCATGGTATGTCAAAACCCTTAACTTTATCTTTATCCGAATCGTCAATCAATACAATGGAATGTGTCATCATGAAACTCCTTTTCATATGACTATTTTGTACTCTGGCCAGAGATTTCCTTTTTCCAATGTTTATTGACATTCGTCTGGGAACTCAGGACCAAACTACTTCGAGTCAATAGATCCCATCTTGACCATCACTTGTCCTCGCACATGAATAATATATGACCAAACCGGCTTCTTACACAAGACATCCTAGTCTCGTGTATATACAACATATGAACCATATGCATCATATGTCGAGTCCAACTGTGATATCTCAAGTCTAAGGATCAGTAGTACACTAGCACGATCCAACGATGTATCATTGACCACATTCTAAATATCCATGTAATTCATCGTAATCAGTCACATTTGATAAACAGTTCACCAACTTTTTATCCATGCTAATGCCCTAGTAATATAAATCTTATAATCACCCATAGTAATACCATCACATGATATTCAATGAAGACATTCAGTATGCCTACTATGCAATGTTATTGCCCAATTAACATTACTTATATAGCAAATGTTATTTGATCTTCTAAAGATCTATATCATCCGGACATTTCATATGCATTATAAATAATATAAATGAAGCAGTAAACAACATGTGAAATCAAAGCTCTTTCTTCCATTCTTAAAAGAGAGTTTACAAGATATAATACCCTGAAATCGACAACATGATTGGTTTTCAAGGCATACACTAACATAAACTACTACTATACACTTGGCAAATTAGTCTACGATGCATCAAACCAAATTAATTGAGTTAATGGAAAATAAGTGTCGTGGATGCTAATTTTACATCCAGGGGATACCAAAAACAAACTTGTGGTAATACGCTTGATATTGAAACTTCATACAAATCGGAATTAGAGAGGTAATATGCTTGATATTGAAACTTCATACAAATCAGAATTAGAGATAGATGAGAGAGTATCAATCGATTAATTTTTATTAATTGTTTAGTGATATTTAACTACACTTTCTATTAGGTTGCACGTCGTATTGTTTAAAATTTAAAATCATATTTTATAGATTAGAAGCCTCTTTAAATATTAATCCTTTACGAATTTAAACTTTAATAAACATGTATAGTATGTAGTTGAGAATATAAACATCTCAAAACCCTATAGAATTATTCCAAAGTCACAATACGGAGGAGAAAATGAGAAACCCTAAAATTCTTAAAGTAAGGGTTTCACTTTCCTCACGATATTGTCAATGATATCTTTTTAAGACTTCCTGCAAAAACTATTGTGAGATTTAAGAATGGCTGCAAGCTCTGGTTTACCATGATCTCTAAGTCTACGTTCAGGGAGATCCACCTTCAACAACAGATGTCAAAAATCAATACTTGTTTAGAAGATCAAGACAGTATTCATACAAGAAAATTATATATATATATATATATATATATAGATATATAGATTATATATTATATATATAATTGTTGTGTGTGTGTGTGGTGTGTGATACCATCACCAAATGCCACAAGGTACTACCTTCTTGTTCTATCGTCTTCACTTGTTACTCATTTGGTACGGTGCATCATCCCAAATTTATAAGGTGTCGCGCGTCTTTAGAGGTCATGGCTTAGATAGGAGTAGTAAGGAACTCATATCCTGCATCTATTCATTGGACCATAAAAGGTGGTCAGAGGATGAAGAGTGGAGCAGTTGAAAGTTCCAACGTCCTATACTCTACTTTTATTGTCCAAAAGGATATTATATTGGCTCTTGCAAAAGTGATGGAACTAATAATTTAGATAAAACTTTTATACAACCTCAGGAAATTGCGACAGAAAAAGTTCCTGAAAATCATAGAGCTTCCATGCTTAAACCATCTTTTGGGAGCTGGAGGGAACTACTCTGGCTGGAGATGAAAGGATCAGTTTTGTGTGTGAATCTAATCTCTGAGACTAAGATAGACATATATATGCGTTCTTCAAGATTCAGTCCGAAGCCTTAGGATTAAGCAGTATACAATTTTTTTTTCTACCATGGTTGATATACCAACTACAATAAGAAAAGTATTTGTATTTTCTTTAAGTCCATTCCTGGTTTTGGAGAGTTGCAACAACAACTTACATGGATCTTGCTGAAGGCCTTAGGGCGGTTCTTCTGTACAAAAGTGATAGTCATGAGTTGAGGGCCATTGACATTGGATTTAGTGGGTGTTTGACTAACTTATAAGCTGGTCAAACTAGCTTATAGCTCTAAAATTAAGCTAACTGTTTGTTTATAACTTTTTGAGCTTATAATTGAGTTTATAAGCCAAAAAAAAAAAAAAAAAAAAGTTGGGGGGAAAATACTTTTTTATTTTTGCTTATAAGTAGAAAGGGAAAGTACTTTTTTTTTTTGCTTAAGCTAGTTGACCAAGTATATTACCACATTATCCTTATTAATTTTAAAATTCCATAATATACTCTTGTTTAATGTAGTACCCTTTTTAATCATTTATAATAAAATATAATTATAGTCATATTTTGCCAACACGTCAACACTTATCAGTCACTTATAATTCTTTAACCAAACACTTAATTGCTTAAATTTCAAATGCTTATAAGCTAAAATAACTTATAACATTTGTTGCTTATAAGCTATTTTCATAAGCTAGACAAACACCCCCAATACCTTTGTGGGAAACCATTTCGTGAGTATAGGGAGGTACAAAAATCCAATTATTTATTTATTTTTATTTTCTAAATATATTATTTGTGTTGGATTGGAATATGGGTTCAATGGATGTTAATTTTATTTTCCTAGGTTACTTGATTTGATCCTTATTTCAATTTTTAACTTATCTATTGACGAAAAGAATAATTTATGATACAAAAAAATAAATAAATAATAAATTTGGAATAGAAAATGAACAGAAATATATTTTAAAACTCTTTAAGAAAAAAAAATTATTTATTCCCTTATACGTATGACTTTCTTATTCCTATTTCTTATTTATTTTAGTAACTAATTAAATTAGATCTTATTTTAAAAGTTTTCCATATTAAAATAAGATTTGTTTTAATTATTAGGTTGATTGCTTTCTTAACTAGTTAAGTTCAATTCTAGTATAAATAAAGGTCTTTGTAGCCTTAAGGCAATAGTTTGAATAAAATATAGAGAACCTTTTGGGATTATTTCAATTAATCTAGTATCTGAATTTGATACAATTCAGCGGTGGTTTATCGTATCACTTTTGTTTTTGGGTTTTAGTCATCTTTTTGTTGTTTTAGCATCATTTGGTATCACAGCATAGGTTGGTTATCGATGGTTGAAGTATCGCGATCGAGGTCTCCAAGGTCACGACAAGGGTGAGATAAAAGGATGACGATATGAGGAGCAAGTTCAAGATCTCAACAGCGGCTTAACAAATCGGGCCCCAATAGAGAAGAACAAGGAATAGAAGTTTGAAGATACTTTTGGTGATGACGTTTAGTTACACTCGTGCCACTTTGATACATGGAGCAATGAACAAAAGGAATCTCATCACTTCAAATGCCAACAGTACCAGCATCATTTTGGATTTATAATAAAATTTCTCAAATAGTTCCTTCATGAATTTTTTTGTTGTGAATTCGACATCTTCTCGTGGATTCGAGATTGTTCATGGATTCAAGCCCTACATTTGAGCATATCTAGTGTCTATCCAAATCATGTTGGCGTCAAAAACAAACACATCAAAATTTGATGATATTACCATGGAAGAATTTAATGTCATACACAGAGTAAATAAATATATGCAGGTTGTCTTTCTGTTGGAAGGGCATTTGAATCAATTTATCAGTTTCACATTAGCTGGTACAATTCTATGTTTAACACAAATAACAGATGAGTTATTTAATAAATAATTAGAAAGCCATAATAGTGTAAGTTCAATGACCAGTAATTAGGAATCTAGCCCAGCCATCGTTCACCTGGGACTTGGGGCCCATGAGTAGATTACAAATTTTTTTATTCATTCAAAACCCTAGAAATTAGGACATTAATCTGTGAACAATTGAAGGCTATAATTTTAGGGCTTTTGAAGAGAAATGGTTGGTGAGTGGGATGGTGGCAACGAAGGTGATTTTTGATGATTGAATCGATCGAAAATCGCAAAAATAAGTCTCTAGAAAAAGCCCACTGTTGCTGGGGATTTGGGAGGCTACCAAAGGAGGGGTGAGATGGGTTTTGGTCAAGAGTCTGAGGGGAATGTTTTCGTGGTGATGGGGAGTGTTGTCATCGCCGGAAATAAGTCATATTTGCCAACACATACGATAGTGTTTGGGGTGTTTTTGTAAGATTTCAAACCTACAGAGACTTATATGTAATTTTTAGGGTATTTTTGTTGGATTTCAAATCTTTATATATCTGTTTGATTCACCGATCAAACCGGTTAAATCGCTTGAGCCGGGACCGGTGGTCTAGTCGAGTCACTGCACAGGTTAGGTTTCTAATCACTACTAATGACTCATTAACAGTTCTTTAACGGTCGATAATAATATTCTTTTTATTAAATATTAGTGTTGGGTTATCATTTATCATTATCAATTTGAGTTTGTCTAGGTGAAATAATTTCTTACAATTTATGTCTTTAGACAATCTCTATTAATTGATTAAAACTAGCTAATATGTAAATAAATAGTTATAGTATACATACATTATATTTGCTCTTAAGTTAAATTCTTCTCTGGATAAAAATATATGCTCATATCTGATCATCAAGAACTACAACTATTTATGCTCTGGACAAGCCATTGGGGAGGACTTACTAAACCATCCAGAACTGTTAATAAATGATGCAAATGTTGGAATATTGTGACTCATTTTCCTATTTGTTCCCATGTAAAATTGTATGTCTTTAGGAAAACTTTTTAATAAACAATACAATTTTAAATAGGAATAGAATTATAAGAGTCCTATTAGGAATTGAAATATGAATCCTATTATGAATAGAATATCTCATATACTACCTATAAATATAAGGGTGAGAACCAATTCAAGGTTATGAGAGAATGTGAGAACACGGGGTATTTAATGTAAGGGTTATTAAACACCATGAAAAGAGTGTGTAACGCCCCACTTGAGGTATGTAGTTTAATCGTGTTGTATTATTTGAATGCTTATTGTTTTGTCCTTATTTGAGTTGGTTTGTTGTTGTTATAGTTTGGTTGGTCCTTGGTTGAATTGATATTGTGAGTTGGTTGAATGGTTGCCCTGAAATTTGTTAAGACTTGGCGAATTTTTGTGTTACAGACTTCGCCAGGGTGAAGGAGAAGCTTCGCCACGGCGATGAAGTCTTGCAACCTACGGTGTAGGTTCTGTAAGTTTTCGCCGGGGCGAAGAAAGATCTTCACCGCGGCGAAGGGCCTGACAAAAATGTTTATTAAGTTTCTAGAGAATTCTTCCTTTGGGACACAATGACCATTCTAACCCTAATTAGCAAGAAAAGTGGAGAGTGAAATGCAAGGAAATTTCATGGAGAATAGTTTAATTAGGGGTGCATTTGCAAAGAATAAAAAGGGCAAAGATGGAATTCTTGAGAAAGAGTAAGGGTAAAATGGGAAAGAAGGTGTAAAATATGAGTAAATAAGGGTTAAATCTTAGAAACCCTTTCATTCATCTTCTTCCACCGCCATACTCATTCACCATTTTCTCTCTACTTTCCATCCAATCCTTCAATGATTTTAAAGGGCTTTTGAGTAGGTTTTGGGTAGAGAGAGGTGATTTAAGGCATCCTAAGGTAAGGACCTTTATTCTAGNTATAGATAATAAGGTTGTACTTATCAAATTATCTCTAAGTAGTTAACAGTTCGATAGGAATTCTTGGGTGTATTATTCAAGAGGTCCTGAGTTTGAGTTCTTCTTCAGGTGCTAATAGGGATAGCCACTGGAGTTCTTATCCGACTCCTAGTTCTAGAGTTTCAGGGAATTAGTTGAGGTAAATATAAACTGGTCCAAAAAGTCAAAAACCCTGGTTAAAAAAAAAAAAAAGGTTGTGCCTATCATGACTATATCAATAATTGAGGCTGCCAATGTTTATGTATCTTTTTTCTTCCCCTCGTTTTCTGTGTGGTAGTCGATCGATCCCCATCAAATTCTAACTTTATTTTTTTTTGATGAAAATAGCTACATTAATTCATATTTGGGAAGAAAAGGAACTAACATTGGCGATTTTCTTTTCTTTTTGGCTATCATTTCATCTGGTTTAATCTAGATCTCGCGGATAAAATTGTCTAAATTAATGCAGTACTTAAAGTCTTTATTGCTCTTGGAAAGGTAATTAAGAATGACTTTATTGATAAATGAAAACCAAATAATTAATCCATTACTTCTATATTTTTGCGCCTGAGAATTCTATACCTTTGCTATGGTCCTAACCTCCGACAAGACTCCTGGTAATCATTCTCTCCCTAAATTCTTATTAAATAATCTCTTTCAGTCTTGTTAACTTGAACGTCGGAGTGCTTACAGCAAACACCACCCAAGTGTTTTTCGTAAGCTTCACTCTTGTCTCTTTGTGTGTGCAAGTCAGCGGATTGTCAGTAGCCTCAACCTCACGGGATCAGACCCTACTTCTATAACCGTAGATTTTTTACATCTATAATTTGGCGCCCACCGTGGGACCCTGAAAATCACCAACAACGACTTGCAACATAAGAAGAGACACATAACTCCCTCCAACGAACATCGTTAATTAGAAATTTTCATCACGATAAGAAATTTTTTTCTTTACTTTCCTTCATTTGTGTTATTTATTCATGTGTCGTATCATACTATTGAGCACACCATAATTTACTTTATGTGCATTATATCTATTCATCATATAATATGATAAGCATCAAAACACATCTCCCATCTCATATATAATTTGTTTTACGCATTAGTTGGAATACTACCCATTTTTTGTTATGTTCAATTTCTTTTTTGGAGGGTAACTCAAACTTAACCAATGTTAATCCCAGTCCCAGTTCAACTTCACAGAAATTTGCCACCATTTTGAAACTCAAAACCTATCCACCTGTTCTCCTGAAATTGTCCGAATAGCTTCTCCAACCACACAACTTTAATCCTAAAACACAGTAGAACCTTCTCAAAACACCAAAAGTTATCTGCTAAACATAAAGAGAAACCTTACCATAGAAACGCGAAGAACCCACAAAACTTGTTCAACCTCCTATCGACATTGCAGACCAACTTTCCTTTCTATTTCTCTTCTTCTTCTTCAAAAACTAGCCAATCAAATCCTTACCAAGTCCATCACCAACATCTTTCCTCTCTGCCTCTCTTTCATTGTTGTCTATCGCCACCTTTTCCATCTCCCTCACCTAACCCCAAGCCTCAATCGCCCAATCTAGAGCTTGCATTGCCGCCATCTCCATTACCAAATCCTGAATCTACAGTGCCCCCGTGTCCATGCCTAACACCGCCTTCACCATCTCCCAAGCGAATACCAACACCTGCTCCTCCTACTTCCACTCTACTCCAACTCCCCTCTGACAAGTCTTCACTCAATCAAAGAGCCATAATCTCATCTTTCCCATTTAGGATATGGCAGTTCCATTGAACCTTCAACACCATCACTCGGTCACACTCCCAAGCGAACACCAACACCTGCTCCTCCTACTTCCACTCCACTCCAACTCCCCTTTGACAAGTCTTCACTCAATCAAAGAGCCATAACCTCATCTTTCCCATTTAGAAGATGGCAATTCTATTGAACCTTCAACACCATCACTCTTTCACACTTGATCCAAAGCCACACTATTGTAGCCGAGAATAAATACAATTCAACCCATCATGGCCCCTTTTTCACACTCTACTCGCAGTTAGATTCTCACTTAGCTCACTCCCTTGCAAGAAAAACTCGCTAAACATCTAACTTCAAGATCTCATTCAACTCTTTAACACTACGTTCCGCTTGCCTAACATGAAGGGCCACATTGACACCTTCAACAATGCCCACCATTAACACTTGTCTTTCATCTCCGTTTTCATCTTCTTCCCTATTTTTAATCAAACTATTGAGAGAAGCTCAAACCAAATGCTCTTTCAACTGGAAAAAAATGACCAAAGTCTGTGCCAAAGATAGTCTCTTGAAGCTCTTGATTTGCCCTCCTTTGGGTTATGTTGTCAAAGATGTTTGGTGAGTTTCTGGTGATTTCTTGGGAGTTTAGAGTTCGAGGAGTTGTCATTTTTCTTTTCAGTTTAGCTTTTTTCCCTCCAGGATCTTTTGGATCCTTCATCTTCCCCATCACCTCCAGTATATGGTTATCTATCAACTCTACCACCGTCACCTCCTTCTCCTCTTACTCATCTTAAAACTTCTCCTGCTTGTCCACCTAAAACAAAGCCTCCTGTTTATCCTCCATCTTCTCGACCTACCTCTCCACCTCCACGTTACCATCCTCAGTCTCCTCCACCAACCTGCCTATTGGCTTTTATAAAACTGAACCTGTAAAACTCCATTCAGCCCATCCTCGTCAGCCCCCCATGTCATGGGAGCATCCTTAGATTCAGTATCCTAAAATTCTGTAATAGTTCTTCCACTGAAGATCACTCCCCTCTATCAGACTTTGACCCATTCAGCCACCAAAGCGAGCCATGAGTGGAGTGTCATTATACCTTCACCAAACGCGGTCCTACTTGAAGGCATTCACTCCAGTAGGATGAGTGAAAATGCTAGCAATCCCTTACAAATACTTCCCAATTGGTATGAACAAAACCCCTCGCCCCGCACCCCAACCCACCCCCCCCCCCCCCCCCCCCCCCCCCCCCCAAAAAAAAAAAAAAAAACTCAGCAAGGGAGGTTGAACCGAATAATCTGAGTTGAGTATCCTGAGATGAGTGGTCCTCTGTATTTTCTCACTTCTTACTCAGCTCTACCAGATCAGTCCATAAACCAATGCCCATGGTTATCGCTTGGCCAATTTTGTTCTCACTCAATCAGCATGAAAGACGACTGAATGATACATGACATTCACCAACTCCATAGAATCCTCATGCCGCTTGACTCGTTGGCAAGAAAAAAGACATTGCCATTCATGGGGCACACCCCACTCAACCAAACATCTCCATTGGGGATAGTGATCCTAGTCGAGTGGTATTAGGAGACGCTCCTTGCATAAACGCACTTAAAATTGTCTAGAGATCATTCAACTTGGCTCGATATGGATGTATGAACAACATCAACACCATCAACTTTGCTGCGTGAGCCAGCCGAATGGCTTGCTCACTTTCACCCCTGTCCAACTCTTGCTAGAAAACTATTGATTTGATTTGTGTCGACTAAAGCATTACAAAGAACCATTCACCCATAGGCTCGTGGGTACTTTCGTATCACCTTTTCGAATGTTTAAGAAGTCAAATATTTCACTTGGTCTAGCAAGTACGAGTGGCAGCACTTGAAGGGAAAAAGTTTGTTACTTAAAACATGCATGCCATGTATACCACTTTTCCTTTTAGCTTACTCAAACTCTTTGCTCACCATGTGTTCCTCAATCATCAAGAGAATTTTTTGTTAGTTTATCGTGTTCCTCAATCATCAAGAGGATTTTTTGTTAGTCTATCTCTCCACTTTGCTCTTCCAACTCTTTTCCAAATGTTCATGCCTGAGAAATTTCAGCGACTAATTTTAAATTCAGGAATAGCGTTGCCTCTAGATGATCTTAGTGACGAAACGGGTACCAGCCTTACATATTCAGTCAAATGGTTGGATCAACGCTAGCAATAGGAGAACTGCCAAGTTAAAAAACAAATAATCCACTTAGTTCAACAAGTGTGGGTGGTAGCACTTGAAGGGGAAAGCTCACTCTTCATTCGGTCCATAACACATGCACATCATGCATATTGCTTCCCTATTCGACTTGTTGCTTAAAACATGCATGCCATGTATGTCACTTCTCCAGGTAAGGTTATTCTTCCCTTGGTCTTGCATCACTTCTCCATATGGTTTGTTACTTGATACATGCACGACATTTTCCATTTGAGTTTTATCTTTCATTTGGTCTCACACATGAACACCATTACTTCTCTTACTCAATTTATTATTGATAACCGCACACCATGCATGATACCATATGAAGTTGTTTTAAGTTGTCTACTGTGATCACCTTGAATCAATTTACATCGACTTGGACGTGAGGCTTGAATTACATCGACAGTCAGTCAACCGACAGGGCCTTTATACTTAGCATCTGCAAATTTTTTCAACTACAATTGATATACATTGACTCGGATGCGAGGCCCAAATTGCATCAACAGTTGGTCACACTGACAGGGCCTCGGTACTTAGTATCTACAAATCTTTCAACTACAAGTGATTTACATCAACTTGGACGTGAGACCCGAATTACATCGACAGTCGGTCACACCGACAGGGCCTTAGTACTTAGCATCTACAATTTTTTTCAATTATAATTGGTTTACATTGACTCGGCCACAAGGTCTGATTCCTTGATTTTTCAACTACAAGTCAGTCACACCAACTCACTATAAGGCCTAATACATCGATTTTTAACTATAAAGTCAGACACGCTAACTCAACTACAAGGCTCGACTCCTCAAATTTCAACAACAAGTCGGTCACACTGACTTGGCCACGAGGCTTGACGCCTTGAGTTTAACTACAAGTCGGTCATGCCAACTCGATCATATGACCTAAACGCCTAGGTTTTCTATTACAAGTCAATAACTTCTCCCAACCTAGGTTGGTTGAGCGAGTCTTCATATTTCTCCTAACCCCGGTTGGTTAGGCATTCACCTCCCAACTCAGGTTGGTCGAGCAAACTTCTCTCAACTCAGGGAGTCAACCAAAATCCTCACAACTTGGGTTGGCCGAGCAAACTTTCTCCAAACAATGACCCATCTAACCTAACAAGCTGCTAACACTGATCTGCTCAGTCTATACTCATTTGATTAAATCTACTCTCTAACTCCTTTAACTTAGAGAGTGGGGGGCTAATTGTATGGGCAAAAAATTGTCTTGGGCCTGATGAGGCTCAATAACAAAATAAACATGTCACAGCCCAATGCCTTAGCTTAATTCCAGTTGGGCGTACGATTAAAGTCACCTTGTGAATTGCCCACTCTATGAGTTGGGCTATCCTACAAGTTAAGCTGAATTGAGTTCTGGCCTATTAGCCTACAATAGTCCATAAATAGGAATATTATATTTCCTCTTCTGCTGAGATTCTAAATCTTACTCAAACTAGTGAACTTAATTAGATAAAGACAAGAAATTTTATTTCTTTCCTGATAGGGATTATCTCTCAAAATAGGGCTTAGTGTCCTACTAGGATTGCAACCCCTTGGATTCACTACAAAAATAGAGGCCTACCCTCTCATTATTCATTGAATCTCAAATATTCAATTTCCATTACACAAAACCACCTACTTACTCCTAAATTCTTGCTCTTGAGAATTCTATACCTTCACCGTGGTCTTGGTCTCCAACAAGACTCCTGATAATCCTTCTATCCCTAAATTTTTATTAAATAATCTCTTTTAGCCTTGTTGACTTGAGCGTTGGAGTGCCTACGGTAAACACCACCCGGTGTTTTCCGTAAGTTTCACGATTATCTCTTTGTGTGTGCAAGTCCAGTAGATTGTCAGTGGCCTCAAACTCGCTAGATCAGACCCTATTTCCATAACCGTAGATTTTTTGCATCTATAGCTATATATCACTCATTTGAAGTCACAGAGAGAGCTAAGTTATAGAGCATTCAGGGAAGAAATTACATAAAGGAATTCTTAATAATTTGCCCTTCATCATGGCTCTCTTATTAGGTGGATTCATAAGACCATGCTCCAACCTCCCACTTCAAGTCATACTAGCACCCAAAAAATGGGATCATGTATGTGATTTCTTTCCATTTGCTTATATAGAATCTTTTGTTTTAATTCTTTCCTTTGCATCTTCACAAAGTCCACATATATATTTTCTAGATTTACCAAGGTATCATATCGTATCGTACATGAACTGATGTACATAAGATTCTTCTTTGATCTGAGTTTTTATCTTTATATATATATAAAATCTTCAAGGGTAATTAAACAAAGGGAATCTTCCCTTTACTGATAGTAAGGATCTTGACAACTAGATCATCTCATCAATATCAATCCAAACCTTATTTGTTGAGTTATTGAATTATTGGTACAGTAACATCTGAAAATTTCTTTTCTTCTTGTGTTTCCATGCCAGAAAGTGTTCTAAACCGCAACTAAACCATGACCGGAGTCAGGGAAACCTCCACAAACAAATGGTGAAGAGAAGATGACTTCTCTCAGTAGCTCAAAGAGGGATTCAAAACAGCTTGATCAGAAAAGCAACAAAGCCAAAAGTCAGGGCTCTGCAAACAAATCTAATTAGGCTTCATGTTAAGTTGTATTACTACATATTAAACTCCTAGCTAGAAATCTCAAAGTGTTTGGTGTTTAATTAGAATTTGATGATCATGCATGCTGCATCTTGATGTTTGTTTAATTACGGCATAGTGTGCAATGAGTTTGGTGTTGTAGTTGGTGTGTTTAATTTGTTAAGAAGGATAAAAGTGAACATATTGCAAGAAAATAACGAAAATTTGTATGTGTGAGGTAACCTCTTTCTCTCCTTTCATAGTTCGATCAAATACAGTTTGGACTAAGTAGTATTATTTGTTCTTCGACCGAACATACAGCAAAAGATTTACATCAGATAAATTCTAACTTAATTGTTTGATTATCACTAAATTATGTTTATCTCTCACTAACATTATCAGTAGAGAATCTTTGCACGTATATAAGGTCAGGTTAGGTTTGAGATTGCATATACATATCATTTTCAAAGCGTATTAATTATATAAATTATATTTAATCTATATTATCCAAAATATCTTAATTTAATAACGAAAGAATTAAAACATATTTTGTATCAAAAAGTGGTATCTTCGTACCTTTGTTATTTCTGCTATATATCCTACGTACACGGCTAATACAAACAAAGATAAAATTTTATATGGTACATACAAAGATATTCATTAAATATAACTGAGTAATGACTAGCTATATGCCTATAATTGAGGCAGTTACCTTTTTCTTGTTGCCCTCTTTTTCAGAGGGAGTCTCATCAAATTCCAACTTTCTTGTCTGATTCCAAGCAATTAATGACGCTCATATTTAGAGAAAAATAATCAAAGAACAAACTATTGTTGATTTTCTTTTCCTTCCAGCAGGCTATCATTTAATTGGTTCAAGCTCTCAATAAGATGGCCAAAAGCAACCTTTGAATGTCTTTTCTGGATTTGTTTATTGGAAAGTTAATATAGAATATGAAATTGAATTTGTTTATTGGTAAGTTAAAGATGGAATGAATTGATAATTACAAACCTAATTTGACTTAAAGTCAACTGATAACAGCAAGCTCGATCGCATTCATCTTTAAGACAATCAAATTTATATTGCTCAATAATTCAATCGACAAGCATCATCAATGACTCTTGATTAATAACTTCGGTCACATATCTGGTCATTCGATTAACCCCTAGTGAATTGTTTGATTCAAATAATTACTTCCATATTTAAGTTTTTATGTAAAATTTTCTTCTATCACTAGAAATTACTCGAAATATCTTCAAAGATTATAAATCTTCCAATTTCTCTCCTTTATCATTAGTTTAATTTGGGCAATATCTTTTTGGTAGCCCTACCAGTAATTATTATGTTGCTAGCAGCACTAAATGATCCCACTTGCGCATTGTATGTCAACCGCGTGAATCTTGCATGTATAAATTAATCCTAATATTGGGATTACTTTCATACTTTGAACTCGATCACATCTAGTTAACTTAGTTATATTTATATATAGAGCAGTTTGTGAAGAAATTAAAGAAAAAAAAAATTAATGTATTAGTTGCTCTCTTTTTATTTGGTCGCTTCATGTTGAACTCCGTGCTCCATACCAGCAAGCAACAAAGGTGATCAGTACCTTAAATTTTCATGTAATTTTTTCGATATATATATATTGCAGGTTTTTACTTAGCAGTTATCATATTTTCGAGGTAATTGCAGAGGCCAAGCTACACAGACGAATAAAGAACAATTTTCACTAACCACTTAGTAATGAATGTATATGGTAATTAGTTAGTTTCAATTACATGCAGTGAATGGCGTAAGCCACCTCCACCGCCAGTAAAGCCAGGGAAAGCTCCACAGATGAATCGTGAGGAGAAGATGAGGACTCTCAAGTCTCACCACCTCAAACAATACGATAAAACATTCAAAATTACTTGACGAAATCGTAGCACAAGAAGGCGGCTCTCTGCAAAGAAGTATAAGGCTTCAAATTATTGCATGGCAAAGAAATTGTAATATTAATAATCTAAGCATCTTGTAATGTAATGCTTAGATCTAAGTGATTATGTATGCCGTATCAATTATGATGTATGATTAATTAGAGTTTACAATTAGTAAGTGTTGTGTGCTTATAGAGTATGTAGCTTCAAAATAAATAAAGGGTGATCCCTTTTTCTCTTTGTCGCATGCAATCAGAGTTCAGCTTAATTAACAATTAAGGGTTGTGTTTGTTTCTCTATTTTTGCCCGATCTTATTCTTATCATTTCCAAAATATACATTTATTTATTTATTATGAAAATACTATTATATTTTATTCAATTATTTTTAAACCTCCTAAGTTTGTTAATTTAATTAAACACTTTAAAAAATTTAAAAATTGACAAAAACACCCCCATCCACCCACATTTGCCAAATTCCGACCACCATCGTCGGAATGTGGCCAAAATCTAGTATAAGGGCGTACTATCGATTGGATCTGGCCGGTAATGCACCAATATAACCTTTTCCGGCCAGATCTACAGCCAAAGATCTGGTCGTTGAAGGCCAGAGACTAGATCCTTGGCCATACCTAGTCGTCAATGACAACCATATTTTTGGCCATGGCCAAACATGGCTAGATCTGACCTTTTTCGACCAGATCCATGGTGGATCTGTCTAGAAAATGCTATCTCGGCTCATGACCGGCCAGATCCAATCGGTCATGTGTCGATATAACGAATCCGGCCACCCTTTAGTGGTGGTGGCCGGTTACTAATATTTAATGGGTGGGTGGGTGTGTTTTTGTAATTTTTATTGTTTTTATTACAAGTGTGTTTGGTAAATTAACAAACCTATGGAGTGTTTTTTTGTTAATTTTCAAAACTTACCTTGTTATTATCACCTAACTCTTACTTTTTTAAAAATATTATCCAAAATACTAAAACAAACGCACCCAAGAGGTGGCTAAGTGGTTAATTATGATGTTTAGGTGTATTATTCAAGAGGTTTGAGTTCAATTTATCTCGACCCCTAATAGGGATGAGATGTTTACTAGAAGCTTACCCAATTATTAACCTTAGGGCATTAATTGAGGTATATACATATTGGCGCTCGGACGAGAAAAAAAAAAAAAAAAAGTTCAGCTTAATCAAACCATCATCAATAATTAATATTCTTCAGTAATCGAATTTCAAATGCTTGTTAAATGCTCATGTCTAATAATTTAAATTTTGATTTCATTGAAATATATAACTACTCATATCAAATATTTATCCCAAATTTCACATCCTAAATAAGGTATTATCACGTGGGCAATTCCATATCATTTAAATGCTTAATCAATTTTTTTATATATTAATGCCNAAGGATGTAAATGCTAAAATCTACGGTTACGAAAAGAAGGTCTGATCCTGTAAAGTTGAGATCACTGACAATCTACTGTACCTGCACACAAAGTAAACAAACGTGAAACTTATGTAAACACCTATGTCGTGTCTGCCGTAGGCACTCTGACGCTTAAGTCAGTAAGGCTAAATGAGACAATTTAGTGAGGGCTAAGGGAATGAAGGGTTACCGGAAGTTTAATCGGAGACTAGAACCACAGTATAGGTGTATAACTCTTAGAAGTAAGAGCTTGGGAGCAAGTAGGTGGTATTGAGATTAAATGCCTAAACAGAGGTGTGACCCCGTTTATATAATAGTCATAGGATCTTCGTATCCTAGTAGGATTTTGAGTCCATAATGGTAGAGGTTTAGTGAATAAGAAAAGATTCTTATTTATTTGCCTCAGTAGGATTAACAGTCTTAATTCTCATAAGATATGGAATCTTGGGCGAATTAGGATAGAACCTAAATAGGAAGAGTCCTAATTATCTTGGACCAATGGGTCTGGCCGTAGGTGGGCTAATGGTGATGCCCAATCTGGAGAGAGGCTAGGTTTGGGTCGTGCATTTTGGCCCGTGACATGAATTTTAATGTTGGCCCAATCAGAATTGGGCCTACATAGTAGAAAATATCTGCTTGGGCCTGATAAGGCCTAAGACAATTTTTGGTCCACACAGTTAGCCCCCCACTCTCTAAACTAAGAAGTACTTAGCTTGGAGAGTATTCAGTTTGAGTGGAGATTTACCAGGTCAGACAATGGTATCCCGAGCCAAGTGAGTGTTTCCTCGAGCGAATGAAGGTGTTTTGTCCTAATGAATGATGCAAAGTGCCTTTATAATAGATGTCCCCACTCGGCTGGCCGAACCGAGTCATAAGATGCAAAATGCACCCTTTTGTTCGGTTGACCGAGCCGAGTAACAGGATGTGAGGTGCAACCTTTTGTAGCTATGCCCACTTGGCTGACCAAGCCAAGCGAGAGGATGCAAGGCACATCCTTTGTAGATGTCCTCACTCGACTAACCAAGCCAAGTGCAAATATGGTCTGCCCATGAACTTTGAGAGGAAGTATTCATCACTTCGAGGACTGGAGCTCGAGTCGGCTTGTCCGGATGAGGTGAGTTCTATCTGAGTGCGATTTAGTGGCACCGAGAGAACAAGACAGGTGTAACGTAGGGTTTCATAGACTTTGAGTAGGAAACGAAAGATTGCAAATCTTGATGTGAATCTACTGCATGACACATGCACGATAGGGATTTCATCTTCATTTTGAGCAAAAATTCGAACAATCATACCTAATTGGAAGCAACCACGTGCCACCTCTAACAGGTTGGGCGATTAGAAAGAAGGGGAAAACGCATTTGGGCGACCATTCGTATCTTCGCATCCCTGTTTCCAAAGAGAAGACGCCTCTGCAGAAAACTTTTTTACTTGAGATTTTCCTTCACTTTTCACGGTAAATCTTTGATTTCTTTCCATGTTTTTTTGTTCTTGCATCCTTTTTTACTCTTCTTCGAATTTTCAGAGTTTTAGAAACAATTTAGGGTGATTTTGGGAGTCTTTAGAGTGTTTCTGTGGTGAATAGGTTGGGGTTTCCTGGAATACAGTTTTGGGACCTGTTTCTGGAATTTCCAACTGATTTAGGTCATAAGTGGCGTCTATTTGGTGTGTTTTTTATGGAGAGAGAAACAGATTTTGAGAGGGGAGTGTTTTTTTAGTTGAATAGCCTCGAAGTTCTAGGTTTTCTAAGTTTTGGAGGAAAGAGAAGCCAATTACCTAGTGTCTCCATTCGGCTCATCTCGATGTTAAGTTGTGCGTTATGGGGCTAGTTGAGGTTAAGGTTGACTTGGTCATCCAGTCGGTCTACTAAACCGAGTCGGGTGAGGTAAGAAGTGCTACACCGGTTTATTTAATGTCGCATACCGAGTTGAGTTAGGAGAGTCAGATGGAGATGGACACGAGAGGTTAGTATGAATGTGCTCCCACCATGGTGGTATTTCCAGAAGAGGGTAACGTACCTGTGGGAATACCCAAGGGGTTAAACGTGGTTGTCTCCAAGCCGGGTGACGCAACTAACTCGAGTAGTGATAGTTTTGAGAGGAAAGGGATGAGTGGGGAAGAATCGGATGATGAGCCCGACATTATGAGAGTAAGGCTTCGATGAGTGGGGGATTAATGGACAAGCCGAGTAGACCGGGTAGTGGGATTTTGGGCACCGACTATCCGCCTCTACTCAAGGAGCATGACGAGTGGCAGATTAAGATCTAGTATCACATTCTTAGCTCAGTAGAGATTAGGATACCCAAGAGCTACAAAAGGGTTTACTGGGAGGCAAAAGGATGAGTGAGTGTGTACGAGTTGTGGTTTCATGATGGGCTACATCAACCCATACCCCGACTCGTCTGGGAGGTGGTGAACCACTTCATGATCGCACCGACACAAATCATGCTGAATAGGTGGAGACTGCTACTATCTTTGTTGGTGATGTACGTCCAAAACCAAGTGATGTTTGGTCTGCATGAGTTGCTATATTCTTATTATCTGAAAGAACACGACCAACAGAATGGTAGGTATGCCATCACCCTAAGGCATGATCGCATCCACCTGGTGACCAACTTTTAGTCGAGTGATAAGAATTAGAAGGAACAGTTCTTCTTTTAAAAGGGCGAGTCTATATTCGGCGAGAAAGGCCGGGGTGAGATACCATGCACATGGAGAGCCACGGGTGAGAGATTGATTCTAGTTTATACTTGTGATTACTAAGTTTTATTCTCCTTTTCTCTTGTAGATCCCAACTACAATCGAGCCGAACAGAACGGAGACGATTTGGATGTGATAACAAAGGAAGTTCTCGCCATTCCGAAGGAGTAGAGAGACTGGAGAGAGGTATTAAAGGAATCCAACCTGAGAACAAGTGGTCTATGGGTTGGAGTTGAGGTTGTTCATAGAGGTATACCATTCCCCTCATTAAGCAAGTGTGGCACGTGCTATTGATTCGCTATTATAACCATATACTCTTTCGGCATTCGTTTCTTCATCCACTAACACCACAAGAGTTTTCCATTGTAGAGAGGCTGATGAGGAATCTCAATGTGGACATACCAAGTGTGAGTAAGGTGGTCGCACAACGTCGAGCCAAGAGAAAGAGGGAGTCTGTCCCGAAATGAGTCCAAGTCTAGCAAACCAAAACGACCCTCTAGTTGGACAGTCGTCAATCGGAGCTGGTTCATTGAAGGAGGTCTAGTTTGATGAGGATGAGAAGGTGACAATCACCCTCCCTACCACGGCCTCAATCTATTTCAACGCAATCGAGATGAAGCATTTGGTCGATTCCTTTCTGCTCTCTACTAATGAAAATCGATTGAATTAGATGGGGATGACTGTTACGGCTTAGTGGGCAATGACTCAGCAACTCTAGGTATATTTTGACTTTGAACTTTTTTGTTAAGTTACAAAGTTTAATTACATACTTTTTTGTAGACTTTAAGCAGGAGCCTCTACTTGAAGAAGGCTGCAGTCGCTCAAGATACGAGAATCCAGGAGCTGACCAAGTCTAACACCGGTCTGAAAAACCGGGAGGCCCAGGTGCTGAAGAATGCAAAGAAGAGCTTCACTAAGTAAGGGTAAACCGAGTTGAAGTCGGTCGAATTGAAGAAGGTGCTGGTTGAGACGGAAAAGGTGTTGTCCGAGCTGAAGAGGGAATTGGCCGAGAAGGAGGAGGAGTTAGTCGCCCTCAGGGAGCGGTGCAAGTTCATTGTTGAAAATGCCATGTTTAAAGCCTGTGCCAAACTGATGAGGGAATATAAGGCCAAGAACACCGCGCACTGGGACCTTGATAGAGATATTGAGCTTTGGGAGGAGATTGAGGCAGAGGCAAGTAAGGGAGATGACCGAGTGGAGGAGGATCGAGCCAAGTTTGATCCCAAAGACCAAATTGAGGAATTTGTTGAGATCTAGAAGGCACTCTGGCAAGGTCAACCGAAGTTACTTAGGATGTGACAGTTGCTAGAGGGTTAACCAGGCAGGAGAAGGAGATTGGGCCAACTGATGACCAGTCGGCTTGGGATGATCAGTCGGGTCATGTACACCCTTAGTTTTATTTTTTTTTTACTTTTGTAAACTTTGAGGCATTAGTGCCCTTTTGCTTTGTATTTTCAACTCCCAACCGTTTGAGGCTTTTAATAAACTTCTTTAATATTTTCAATTCGGCTCATTATCGAGTGTTGCTTTTTCTTCTTTCAATGTATGAATTGCGGATACTTAGAATGTTTGATTTTCTGAAGACTGGTACGCTGAGGTCGAGTCAATGTGATTGACTAAGTGCATAGATTTACTTAGTGCCTTAAGGCCGAGTCGGTGTAACCGACTGAGTGTGTAAACATGCATTAATAAAAGTTAAGTACCTTGAGGCTGAGTTGGTGTGATCGACTTGCTTTGACTCGTTAGAAATACTCACGTTGATGTTGCGAGGCCGTGTCGGTATGACCGATTAACGTTGAATCATTAACCTAGAAAATTACAATTATTTGTAAATAATAAAACAAGTGTCGAGTAGGCCAAGTCAATATGACCGACTGAATGTGAAGATAAAGGCACTAGGCCTTCTGAGCCGAGTTGGTGTGACCGATTGACAGTGAAAGTAAAGCCATAAGCCTTATGGTCGAGTCGGTGTGACCAACTAGTAGTTGACATTCAAGGCGTTAGGTCTTGTGGCCGAGTCGGCGTGACCAACTAGTAGTTGACATTCAAGGCGTTAGGTCTTGTAACCAAGTCGGCGTGACCAACTAGTAGTTGACATTCAAGGTGTTAGGCCTCATGGCCGAGTCAACGTGACCGATTATAGTTGAAAATTAAGGCATTAGGCCTTATGGGGTGAGTCGGTGTGACCAACTTTGTAGGTAAAAATTTTAAGACATTAGTCCTTATGTGCCAAGTCGATGTAAATTGATTGAAGATGAACATAGTTTTTTGCTGATTAATACTTTTATTGATTCGAGGCCTAGAGGCCAAATGGCGATGAAGGAGGTAGACAAGCCCACTCATCTTTTTTATCAACAAAAACAAAATACAGCTAAGATGCGATCTATCAGAAGTGATAGCGCTTGAGGTGGATGACATTCCAATTGTGGTTGATATCTTTTCCTTTAAGAGACAGGAGTTTGTAAGCGCCCTTACCAACTTCCTTGGTGATCTTGTATGGCCCCTCCTAGGTAGGGTCGAGTTTGCCAACATTGATTTTCTTAGTGTTCTGGAATACTTTGTGGAGGACCCAGTCGCCTTCTTTGAATATTCTCACTCGGACATTGCGGTGGTAGTGCCGAGCAACCCGCTACTAGTAGATGGCGTTTCTGATATGGGCTTGTTCTTGAAACTCATTGACGATGTCCAAGTTGTGGCATAAGTTCTGACTGTTTGACTTTTCACTCATCCATTAGAGTCTACGTGATGAGATCGACACCTCGGTTGGGATGACTACTTCCGAGCCGTATGCAAGGGAGAAGGGTGTCTCATCTGTGGATGAGAGGGCGATGGTTTTGTAAGACCATAAGATTTCTGGGAGTTCATGCGCCCATGTGCAATTTGCTTTCTGAAGGCGCTTCTTCATTGTTTGCATTACAGTCTTATTAGATGACTCGGTCTGGCTGTTCGATTGAGGGTTTCGAGGTGTTGATAAGCTGAGTTTGATTCTCCACATTTCACAGAAGTCCCTAAAGCCATAGCTAATGAACTAGGACCCGTTGTCAATACTATCTCTTTCGGAATCCCAAACCGACAGATGATTTTTTTCCAAAGGAACTCTTTTACCTCCCAGTCTTGGACTTAGGCGAATGCCTCTGCCTCAATCCACTTTGTGAAGTAGTCTATGACTGCCAGCATATACACTCACTGACTAGGTTCGATTGGAAGCTTGTCAACGATGTCCATTCCCCACTTCATAAATGACCAAGGGATGAGGATGAAGTTGAGTCATTCAGGGGGGAGGTGCAAGACATGAGCAAATCATTGACAACTGTTACACTTCTTGACATATGAGGCTAAATCTGAGCACGTAGTGGGCCAATAGAATCTAGAGGTTATCACTCGGTGTGCCAGACTGCATCCCCCAACGTGGTTCTCACACTCGCCCTCATGGAGTTCTGCTAATACGTACTGGGCTTCTTTCAAAGTGATGCACTTAAGGTAGGGATCAGAGAATAACTTTTTAAGGAGCTGACCCTTGTAGATGGTGAATTTGGCTGCCTTGGCTCTCAGGCAGCATGTTTCATTCTTGTCAATTGGGAGCTCATCATTTTCTAATTATTTGAGGATGGGGATCATCCATGAGTCGACCAGCTCAATGTCCATAACCTCGGAGTGTTCTTTGGGAGTCAGTTCTATTTCAGGTTGAGGTTCCTTTTAGTCGGCCAACCATTGGAGAAAAAGTAGTGCGATGGATGAGTCAGCAGTTGACAGCGTGTTGTCAACACTACAAAATAAATAAACTTTACTTCTAATTATTAACCAGTAGATGGTGAGAGTAAGGGTCGATCCCACAAGGAAGTAGTAGAATCTAAATTCCAATTATTTAAAAATAAATCCTAGAAAACCAAATTGACCTAAATAACAAAAATATAGATTAGGGGTTTGTAAAATCAAGGAAACTAATTAATTACCAAAAACAAAATTATGAATGAAAATCAATATAAAAACAACTTCAGTTCTTGGTTCAATCTCATCCTCACACAATCAATGTATATTCTCAATTGCAACGCAATCCTACCCTATCATGGAAGTATCAACCCTAGGCAGTAACAAGCTCTACTACCCGAAATTCCCCTTAATTCTGACTAGTGAAACATGCTCTTCAAAATTCTCTAACCATTAGACAGCCTAGAACAAGCTCTATAGATTTAATGTAATGGTTGCTTAAGTTCTAATGAAATAAGTTAATTTAAACAACAATCTCACAAGCTTGGATTATTAAACTTAGGTTTTGTTATTCAAGTAATAAAATAGAAAGTTTGTTCACAATCTTTTATTACTAATTGCTATTACGTGATTAGGAATAGATTGATTACGTAATACAATCCCTAATTCTAACAATCAATATCAATTCAATCAATCTACTACGCCTAAAGTAAATTAAACGAATCAAAAATCAGATTCCATTAAAACAAAATAACATAAATCAAATCCATAGAAAGGGAAGAAATTACATTACTTTATCAATTATACCATCGACATGTGTTAGGAATTGAAATCCCCTTGAACTGAATTGAAAGAATTTAGCCAAACATCGTAAATTGAGAACAACAAGTGTTTCTGAATAAATCTCTGTGTGTGTTCCCTTTCTCTTAAAAACCTAATGTTATATTTACAGCCCCTTCAAACAACTCTAAAAAAGTGTGTACAGCCTCCCAAAAGGTTTACAACTCAAATTCCTAAATTGTAGGCATTGAGTCCTACTCAAAACAAGATGACTAGTTTTCTTCTAGAACTTGTGAGCTGATTTCAGGTCATAAAAAAACTGAATTCGGGCTTGGGATCTTTATAAAAGTTGTACCCCTGGTTATAATATTTCCAACACATCTTCAAGCATCTCAATTAGACTTCTAAAACTCAAGTTATAGCCCAATTACTGAATGGTGGCCAAGTTGTGACGGGATTGGAACTTCTGACTTCAATGTAAACTTTGAATACCCAAATCTACTAGGATTAAAACGCATAAGCCCAATTTAGAAAAATTAGGATGTCTACTTAAAATATCAAGAAGACTTCTTTCTCATTCTAGAACTCTAAGATTGTCAAAGTCTCCACTGAACCTTCAAAGGTCGAATCTGCCAATGTCTGAAAACTGCACATTATGCTCCACTTTCATTCACATGCCTTCATTCCTATCCTAATTCAGAAAGTATATTAATCAGCTCAATTAATCATAAAATATATCGCAAAAATTCGTGTAGATGAATTGAAAATATCAATTATTGAACACTTATCAGAAGTACCTTAAAAGGCTGAGCTGAGGTTGGCGAGTGCATCAGCATGGGTGTTCTTAGTTCTAGGGACTTGGTAGATTGTGAACTCGTTGAAGGCCGACTGGAGCTCTTTGACCAAGTTTAGGTATGTTGTCATCTTTGAGTCTCGACCTTGATATGTGCTTTGTAGTTGATTTACTACAAGTTGGGAATCAGACTTGACTTCTAACCTTGTCACCCCTATCTCCTTCGCAAGTGAGAGACCAGCTATTAGAGCCTCATACTCAGATTCATTATTTGTACACTTGAAACCGCACTAGATGGCCCGCTAGATGACTTCGCCATCTAGAGTAACCAATATTGTACCCAAACCACTTCCATTTATATTACTTGACCTGTCGACCAAAAGAGTGCACTTCAAAGGTGTCTTGCTTGTCAGGCATAATAGCTCTCTCTCAGCCTGAGTAGAAGTGTTAAGAATGAAGTTTTCTATGAAATCTGCTAACACTTGAGACTTGATACCAGTGCGCGGCTGGAAGGAGACATCGAACTCACTCAACTCGACTATCCACTGAGTGTGGCGTCTCGAGAGCCCAGGTTTGTGTAGGATTTTCTTAAGTGGGTAAGTGGTGAGGACAACAATGGAGTGATACTAGAAGTAGGGCAAGAGCTTCATGGATGCGTGGATGAGTACCAGTGCCAACTTTTCCAATTGACTGAACTGAGTCTCAATGTCGAGGAGTGACTTACTTACATAGTAGATTGGCAGTTGTTTCCCATTGTCTTTTCTAATAAAAACCATTGAAATTGCCGATTCCAAGACTACTAAGTATGTATACAATTTTTCCCCAATTAGTGGCTTAGAAAATTGAGGGGGAGAAGTCAAGTACCTTTTGAGTTGTTGTAGGACTTCTTCATAGGTTAGGGTCCATTCAAACTACTTTGACTTTCGAAGGGCCGCGAAAAAGTGGTGGCATTTATCGGTTGATCAAGAGATGAATCGGCTTAGGGTTGACACTCTTCTAGAGAGACGTTGGATGTCTTTGATGCATGTAGGTGAGATAATGTTCAAGACTGCTCAAATCTGATCAGGGTTAGCCTCAATCTCGCGCTAAGTCATAATGTATCCTAAAAACTTACCGGAAGAGTCCCTGAATGAGTAGTTGGCTAGGTTGAGCTTCATATTGTACTTCCTGAGGACTGTGAAGGCCTGACTGAGGTGGTCCAGGTGCTGATCGGCTATCAAGGACTTGACAAGCATGTCGTCGATGTATATTTTCATAGTGTCCCCTAAGTGTTCTGCAAACATCTTGTTGACGAGTCGTTGATAGGTGGCCTTAACATTCTTGAGTCCGAATTGCATCAATTTCTAGCAGTAAGTGCCCCTCTCTGTGATGACAACAGTTTTCTCTTAGTCACCTAGGTGCATGAGTATCTAATTGTAGCCAGAGAAGACATCTATGAAGCTGAGCAACTCATGACTGACTATAACGTCAACCAGCATGGCAATGTGTAGGAGTGGGAAGGAGTCCTTGGGGCATGTCTTGTTTAGGTCTGTGAAATCTATGCGAACTTTCCACTTTCCATTCTTCTTTCGAATCATCACCACATTAGTGAGCCAATTGAGATAGTGAACCTCCAAGATGAGTCCATTACTTAACAATTTTTCTACCTCTTCATTGATGACTCAGTTTCACTATAGAGCAAACTTTCTTCTCTTCTGTCTGATCAGGTGGCAATTAGGGTCAACCTGTAGGTAGTGCACAATTGCTTTAGGGCTGATCCTTGTCATATCTATGTAGGACTCTACAAAGCAGTCATGATTCTGCTTCAAGAAGTTAATCAATCGTTTTCTTATTTCAAGACTCAGTCGGGATCCAATCTAAGTCTTCCTATTAGGATAGTCTAGGTGGATTTGGACCTCATCCAACTCTTCCATAGAGGGCTAGTTTGGCTCGAGTAAACAAGTTGGATTTGTCTATAGTTGCTATAAGGCGTGGGATTTGCCTTTGAAGGCATTCTTGTAACAATCCCTTAAGGCCTTAGGATCGCCTTTGATTTCTCTCAATCCTTATCTGGTGGGGAACCTGATTGTCTGATGAAAGGTTGAAGGGATAACTCTCATGTCATGGATCCAAGGTCGACCCAGGATGATGTTGTAAGATGAGGGACAATCTAGCATAAGAAAGGTAGTCTGTCAGTTTACTTCGCTGGTGTAGACAGGAAAGGCTATCTCCCCGATGGTGTACTTTTGCTCGAACCTAAAACCGACTAAAATGGTAGGGCGCCTATTTATATTTGACTCGGCCAGACCCGTCGTTTTGACAGCTTTCAAGAAATGATGTTGGCTGAGGAGCCTCCATCCACGAATATCCTCTTGATTAGGATATTCGCTATCTATAGGGTGATCACAAAAGCATCATGGTGCGGTGCAGTCAGGGTGACTGGCTCATCATCTCCAAGCTAGATGACATGTTGAATAAACCTGGCAAAATGGGCAAGTGGGTCAGGTATGGATTGGGTCCAAACAAGTATGGGTCCTAAACAGGTCGATCTAAACGAGTCCAAAATATTATACCCGCATCCTACCCTATGCGGGTATGGGTGGACCCATGGGTACCCGTACTATTCACAAAAGTTTTAAATTATGATTGTTACACCCCCAAAATTCCTACAGTTTTCATTTTTTACAATTACACCCTTATAATTTCTGCACATTGACTTGAAATAAGGGCAACCGAGTAAATGGGTAATGATTTTTTTTCTTTTTTTCCTTCCCTTTTCTCTCCTCTTCTCCTTCTTCACTCCACAATCCATTTCCTTGCCCTTTCTTTTTTTTCTCTCTCCTCCTCTTCTTCTTCACTCCATCGTCCATTTCCTTATTCTTCTTTTTGCTTTCCATTTCCATTTCCTTTTTTTTTCCTCTTTTCTTCTTCTTCTTCTTCACTCCACTATTCCTTTCGTTTATCTTTTTTCTTTATTTTCTTTTCTTCTTCACTCCATTATTTTCTTTTCTTTATTTGAGTAAATGGGTAAGGATTTCTAGGTTGCTTTTGTGTTTGTGGTTGTTTAAATCTAAAGTTTTTTCATTATTTGTGGATGGGTCTATGATTAATAGTTGGCCGACTCTTGACAATTTTGGCTGCCATGGTTTAAACAATTTTGGCACACTAGATCCCTTTTTCTTCCTCTCTTCGTTCTTCTTCCTCAATCCTTTCTTTTTCTTTTGAGCACAATTTCGAATCTGAACAGTTTCGGTAGCATTTCTTTTGACTTCTTAATTGACTTTTTTGGGAGATTTCTTAATTGATTTTCTTTTTTTAGATGAGAAGATAATGAGCAGAAGAGTCGAATTTTTTAGTGTTGAATCGAAGAGAGTTGGATAATGAAATTTTAGGAATTAGCGATTTAGCTAAAAAAAAAAAAAAATTTACGGGTACCCACGAGTATACCCGATCTGCCCATTTACAAAATGGGTAAGGCCGGGTACAGGTCCAAAAAAATGAGTCTAAAATGGTAGACCCATATCCTATATTATTTACCCGAGTACGAGCCAACCTATGGGTCCGGACCCGTTTTGCCAGGCCTACTGTTGAATGGGCTTCTATATGGGTGGATAGGAAGAGCGGGCTTCAAGGTGATGGAGTAACTTACTCCACTGATTTTTGAGCCGCCGGCTCAACATTAAGATTATACTCAGGAACCATGAATGGAGTAAAGTTGAAGGGTATGTATGCAGGTCGGGCTGGTGGGCGGTCATATGGTTTTCGATTACTTCTATTGGGACCGCGAGCTGGAGGTGGGTTGTTTGTTTCATACTATCGAGCTTTTGGGCGTCTGTCGCTTCGGCTTTATAGGTGATCATCGTAGGGTGTATACCTTCTACGGTTTGCCTTATCCTCCTCCCACCTTATTTGAATGATTGCTCGGGCCAGAGCGTCCTCCATGGTATTGTAACCCAGTTTAGTAAGATCTTTGTAAAGTTCCCTATTAGGGATGAGCCCCTTCCTGAAGGCAGCCACTGTTGTTTCAGGATTGCAGGATGGGATATATATCTTCTCTTTATTGAATCAATTGACGTATTCTCGCAACGGCTCTCCTTTCTTCTGATAGGCCCTGTATAGGTCAGCTGACAGCTTCTCAAGTTTTTTCATGCTCGCAAACTACTCAATGAATGTGTCGGTGAGCTGGGCGAATGAGCCTATGTAGTTGTTGAGGAGGTTTGTATACCATTGAAAAGTTGGTCTTGAGAGGCTGGAACCGAAGCTCTTACACATGGACACTTCCCTGAGAGTGGTATGGAGACAACAAACATTCTCTGTTTGTAGAAGGCAATGTGATCATCCGGGCCAGTTGTATCGTCATAGAGTCTCATGTTTGGGATGGAAAACTTTTGAGGCATCTCGGTTAGGGCTATGGAGTCAACGAAGGGTGAGTCGGCATAGCTATAGGGTATACATCTCATCATAGCTTCCATGTCGACCAACTTCTTTGCTAATATTTGTTCAAGGGGAGTGGCGGTAGATAGCATGTCTGGATTGACGGTTTGGGGATGGGTGTTTCTCTCACTTAGTCTAGTAAGGCGAGTCGAGTCATTGGGTGTAGCTTGGTGCCTCGTTGTTTGAGTGTTGGGGGCTCCATTCATCCCTTTAGGATGAGTCATCCTGAGCATAACGATCCAAGTGTTTTTGCCAGCATGGATGGTTAAAAGTGTGACCTGGGGGCCGCTCGACCCATAAGGATGAGCCGAGTTAATGGGTGTTTAGTAGGGGTGAGTGCTCAACCCATGAGGAAGAGTCGAGCTGGAAGGGTCTTAGATGTAGTGTGGGTCATTCATACTGATAGGATGGTTGATGTTGGTGATATTTTGTTGCTAATGGATGGGGATGGCTTGAGTGAGTTGGTCACGGGTGCTTGAGGAACTAGCTGATAGGGGTCATGTTTGCATGGCTAGGTTTGTTGTGTCTGTAATGGCGGGTGCCAAGCCATCCGTTATGGATGATTGGAGTTGGGAAGACTATGGGTTTGAGGCCGAGGATCTGGGGTCTGGTGTTCATCGGGACGCAGAATCGGTTCTCCGGTATCAGGTTGAATGGAAAATCAAGAGAATAAAATTGAGTTACCTTTTTCTTATAAGTTCTGATTTTCAGCTCGGATGTTGTTGTTTTCGGCTTCTAGTGTCGTGACCTTATCGGCCTGTTTACTGCATCAGTGTTGAGAGAGCCTCAACCTTAGCTACAAGATCTATTGAGGCAGTGTCTGTGATTTCAGCCATAACGTGATTCTCTGTAGAGTAGGATGTTGAACGGGAATTGATTGCCAGAAGCCCCACGGTGGGCGCCAAACTGTAGATGCTAAAATCTACTGTTACGGAAAGAAGGTCTGATCCTATGAAGTTGAGGTCACTGACAATCTATTGTTCCTCCACACAAAGTAAACAAATGTGAAGCTTACTTAAACACCAGTGTGGTACCTGTTGTAGGCACTCCGACGCTCAAGTCAATAAGGCTGAATGAGGCAATTTAGTGAGGGCTAAGGGAATGAAGGGTTACCGGAAGTTTAGTCGGAGACTAGAACCAGGGCGTAGGTATATAACTCTTAGAAGTAAGGGCTTGGGAGCAAATAGGTGGTATTCAGATTAAAAGCCTAAACAGAGGTGTGACCCCGTTTATATAGTAGTCGTAGGATCTTCATATCCTAGTAGGACTTTGAGTCCATAATGGTAGAGGTTTAGTAAATAGGAAAAAATCCTGATTTACTTGCCTCATAGAATTAAGAGTCTTAATTCTCATAAGATACTGAATCTTGTGCGAATTAGGATGTAACTCAAATAGGAAGAGTCCTAATTATCTTGGACCAATGGGTCTGGCCCTAGATGCACTAATGGTGATGCCCAATCTAGAGAGAGGCTAGGTTTAGGCCGTGCATTTCGGCCTGTGACATGAATTTTGATATTAGTCCAATCGGAATTGGGCCACAGCTTTGGGCCTATATAGTAGAAAATATCTATTTGGGCTTGATAAGGCCCGAGACAATTTTTAGTCTATACAAACGATGTTAAAAAAAAAAAATTGAAATTAATAATTTATGTTAACAAGGGAAAGCGTGTGATATCACATCAAGCAATTTGAAGATAATCTCGAACCCCAAACCATATAAATTAAGATTAAGCCATTTAAAATGTTTCAATCGTCATTGCTTTCATCATTCAATTTTTATTTATTTATTTTTATTTTTATTTTTTGTTTTTTGTTTTTTTTGACAATTGTTAAGTGTAATTGGCCCGTAGATGGTCAAAAGCATTGTCTTAATGTGAGCCCATTACAGTTCCCTAAAATGAAATTTGATTTAATCTAACAATTTTTAATATTTCAAAACTATGATTGGGTCCAATAGAATTTACAAGTATAAAAGAAATTGAGCACTAAATTACAAGAGTTGACATTGTAGGTCCAACTAGCTAGAAATCCTTACGCTTGACTTTCCCTTGTTGCCTTTACTCTCGACATCTATGCCTCAAATCTGTATTTCATTAATTATAAATATTTCAAATAACGAAACTTGCTACTTTAAAATATACAATTCTAAGCCTATTTGATATGTGTGTATGTGTGTGTGTGTGTGTTTATATATATATATATAGTAAACCTTTTTATAGTGATACTCTATATATGAATAACCTCATGTAGTCATAAAAAATTATAGTCCCAACTTGGGTCAGTTATAAATAAAAATAAATTTTACATTATAATAAGTTATAATATTTCTAAATCCCGTCTTAACTAACTTGCCTCTATATAGTAATAATTATATATATATCGTAAAAAAAAATATGTTATGTTATATTAACGATTTAAAATGAAATAAAATATATATATCTAAAGTTATTTGAGACAATGATTTATACTTTAGAGTTGTTACTACATCTTTTACCTTACGGGTACGTAATAAGTTGCCAGTATGGACATCTTCTTGTTGAAGCCAAAACATTTATAGCTTCCCAAGCATGTTTAGAGATTCTTGATATGAAACTTTTTGTATTTTCGTACTATCATCCTCATGATTTTTTCTTTCCTCTTCTTATTTAATTCTAGTAATTATTTCTTTTTCAATTAAAGCCTACACGACTTGTTTCTCGTTTAGATGATTGAGGAAAACATTAATATCCATTTGATTAGTGTAGTAAAGTTGAATCTAATCATTTAATTTTACAATGACTCTATGATATCAATTTCTGTACTATCCTAATGCTGCTAAAATAATTAATTAAAATCCTAATACTATTAAAACTTGAATTATAAAATAAGAAATCAAAACAATAATTTTTGAATAAAAAATAATAATTCTTGTAACTACACTTCTATTAAATTATAATCTCCTCATTGTAATAAATTTAGTTGGTCCTAACAATATATATATATATCAATTTTTTGTTTTTGAAAATAAGAGATACAAAAAAAATCTTATGAAAATACATTATAAATAAGTCAAAATGCTTTTAAAGACAGTTTGGGAATTCAATCCTAAAAAGTTATTTAAAATAAAAAAAACGATTAAAGTTGTTTTCACTATTTCACATAATTTTTTAATATTATATTAAACATATTTTCAAATATTAAAATGGTATTTTAGTTTTTGAAAATTCTGTTCTAATCACAAATCAAACATATAGGCTGTTCGTTTGTTTCAGTTTTGGGAATACTACTTTTAGTATTTCCAAAAAAGTTAAACAGTAAAATACCCAAAAACTCAGATTTTTTGGAATACTACTCCCAATATTATTCAACTTTTTTTAAACCCTTTAAATTTGATAATTTAATTAAATACCCCTAAATATTTTTTTTTTAAATTACAAAAACACCCCAATAATCCACATTTACCAGATTCTGGCCACCACCACCGAAAAATGGCCGGAATCTGGTAGAATGGCGCACTACCGGCTGAATCTGGCCGGTAGTGCGCCGATCTAGCCTTTTCCGGGCAGATCCACGGTGGATCTAGCCAGAAAAGGCCAGATCTAAGGCCAAAGATCTGGCCGTTGACGGCCAGATCTTTGGCCGTAACAGTCGGTCACGAGGGCCAACAAACGGTCGTCGTTGACCATCAACGACGACCGTTTGTTGGCCGTCGTTGAGAGCAAATACGACCAGATCTGGCCGTTGACGGCCAGATCTGACCGTAGATCTGGCCTTTTCCGGCCAGATCCACCGTGGATCTGGCCGGAAAAGGCCATAGCGACGCATGACCAGCAAGATCCAACCGGTCATGCTCCCATAAGGCGACTCCGGCCACCTCTGGTGGTGGTCGCCGGCTGGGGGTGTTTGAGGGTGGGTTAGAGGTATTTTTGTTAACTTTTAATGTTTTATTATAGGGGGTATTTTGTAAAAAAATAAACATAAAGGGTATTTTATGAATTTATAAATTCTACATCGTAATACCGGTCCAATTCAACTTTTTTTTAACTTTTTTTAAAAAACTTTTCCCAAAACCCCCAAATTTTGAACCAAACAGAGCCATAGTTCTTACTGCGGTTATCAATATTATAATTGATAAGAATAATTATAACTAATCAATTTATTAATTCTCCCAAACAAAAGGAGTTCCAAACCTATAAGAGGGGATTATTAATTGGAGAATTAAAACGATCTTATCCACAAATTAGTTGTCCTAATTAATGTCGCTTATGAGTAAAATACTTTTTAGAAGTTAATTTATGCGATCAAATGGGTTCTTTTGTACTATAAACAATTTTTTTAAATGTCTCAAAGAATCTCAATGTATTCACACCTCGGCTCGTGGGGAAATGGTCTGGAATCTAATTAGTTTAATTAACCCGGTGATTAATTCATAGTGTCATCGGTGGTTAACAAAGAACCAATCCTCTCTGGCCATCATCACTTGATATTTGGAGTTGTAAATAAATAAATTAACTTAATTAAACCATTAAAATAAGTGTACTTACTATTTGTCTTGTTTTGATTGTTTTTTAATTATCATTTAGATCCATGATGGAATCCACCTCGTTCACACTTTTTTTTAATTCTTATTTATCTTTCACTGGTTTCAATTTTCGATAAAAACTACATGTAATCATTGTAGATGTAGATAAAATAATTTATAAAATTAAATCTACTCGCGAATGCTTTTTTTTTTTTTTTTAATAGTATCAGGGTGTGTAGGTTAACTTTCGCACACTTCAACTAATTTCTCGAAATTTTGAAACTATCGATCAAATAAGAGTCTTAATGATCACCCTTATTAATATCTAGAGCACTTAACTCAGGAGCTCGTGAATCTTCTTTTACTCTTTTATCATCACATTATTGATAGTTTATGAATGAATGCTATTTTCGAATATTTACATAATTAAAGAAAAGCAAATAATTATATTTTCTTATAAAAGTAAACAATGATGCATATCTAGCAAGAAAGTTTAGGTTATATCTGAGACGGGTTCATATATAATTTTTAAAATTTATCATATCATATAGTTTAAAATAATAGTGTTTTATATCCAAAAAATAAATAAATTGGAAAGAAACTTTACTTGTAGAACTATATTCCTATTCTATTACTAGATTCAAAAATGTAATTAAGGATTCAATTAGAAGAAGAAATGTTTGATTAAGTAGTGATAGTTACGAGTAGCCGTTGTTAAATGCTTAATTAAATTTATTAATTAAGTTAATTGTACTGATTCTGACATTACTAATATTTTTTTTTAAATATTTAATGGTTTTCCCTTCAGGTTCTTTTTTTATATAAAAAAATCATTATTTAATATTTAGTGACCAAGCTTTTAAGACTTTGGCCCAATCTATAAATTTTGGGTCCCATTCTTTGAGCCCATATGAAAAATGATGAATTATATATATATTTTATTTTGTTTTCATTTCTATATATAGTTTAGATGCTTATTCTTTTATTTATTTATTTATTTTAAATCTAGAGTTAGTCACTAGATTCGATATAAAATTCATTCTATTGACAGATTTATGACTTAGATTGTGAAAAATATTAATCAACAAAACCAAAATAAACTATAATAAATTATATATAATTACGTATACCATAGAAATTTGTATGCAATGTTTTCGCAATTACAAGTATTTTATTATATTAAGATCAATTTTGTTTAATATATATATAAATAAATAAATAAGACCCTTATCATACAATCTAATTGTTTTTTTTTTCTCTGTATGCACATCTCATTTAAAAGCTTAGCAAAGAGATTAATTTCTAAATCCCTTGAAAAAGATAGTACAACCACCATTAATTTTTTTTTTCTTTTAAGGAGATAAGAAAATAATTAATTAAATGGGTTATGTTAATTACCCAATAAACTGTTTAAGGATTATTAATTTTTACGTAAGCTCAAGACTTTAGAGATTGGCATAATTTGATGGTGATGCAAGTAGTGATTAAAAAAAAAAAAAAAAAAAAGAGTTGATCCATATCCATAGTTGAATTTGAGGGTAGATAATTGAATAAAATAAAGAAATATTCCTTAAATGAAATCTGAATTTATGTAACGCAAATCTTTAGATGTATTGATGAAATAAGAAAGTTGAAGAGGAACCCATTTAAAAAAATGAGTTGTACTGTTGAGAGCATCTCAACTGTAAGCATATTTAAAAAACTATAATAGGTCTTCACTTCATTTTCTTCAGGCATGGTCTATGGCTCAACAACCACCAACCAAATTCCAACTTGCACCTAAATACCCATTTTCTTGGTCTATTTCTATAGGAAATAATTTGTGGGTCTTATTTTATAGGGATTTAATCTGTCGTATATTTGTTCTTTAAAATAGATACATGTGTGTTTGTTCAATTACGATATAACATCTATTCTATTTAAAAAGTTTTTACGAAGTTATATCTATCTTAATATGATTGAATCGTCGTATACTCTTTTTTTTCTTCAAATGAATGTATGTATACGATATCTGTTTTAGTTAAAAGTTTTTATAAATTTCATATGGTAAAGGAAGACATTTGCATTGCTAATTTGACCAAAAGAAAAGGTGGATGAGAAATCATGAAAGTGATAATTAGAAGCATGTGGCAGGCACACACACAAGTTGCTATATCAAGAAAATTTAATTTGTAAAAATCTCAGTATAAAATGCTCTGTTTTGGAGTTGCTTACTGCAGTCATATCATATAATTACAGTTCACAAATGGTGTAGTCAAGTCTCCAAAAAGAGAGGCAATGAGTGGTCATTCTTTTCCAATACTTTCTTTATAATCTTTTTCTCATGGCCCATGCCTAACTACAGCCATGCAAGAAAATGTCTTCAAAAGAAAAAAAGTCACATTTTTCTCAACCCATCTGTCCCACACTTATCCTTAAAGCATCATCATAAAAGATCAAGAATTTGAAGAAAACTTTATACAATTCTATGCCCAACCCAGTGGATCAATATCATTCAAATCCCCATACCTAAATGCTTTATTTTTCATAATTTAAGAGCTAAAATTTTACAGGGGTTTTGTAACGTTCGGTAAAATGAAATAATAGATAAAAATATCGCAAATAGGCCATTGCCATACTCGCCCAATTTCCAAATTTCAACTAAATTAATGAGGTGATATTACCTATGGATTTTGACTTTGTTACAATAGTTATTACTAAACAATTTGGAGACATTTATTGGATATGTAAATATATCAAAGTATCTAGAACACCATTTTTTTTTTTTCTCTCATCTAATTTTATAATTAATGTAATAGATAATTGTTAAATTTAATTTATTGACTTATGTTCCCACAGTGAGATAATAACCAATAATTGCATTAGCTAGACTTTTAATTGGCTGCTTTAATTCAATTCAATCTATATATGGCATGATACTTTTAACCTTTTCACGATGGCCAACAATATGATAAATGTTCCCTGGCAGGAAAAGAGAAAATATATGATTGTTGTAATGAGCGGCCCCATAGTAGCTTCTGTATGATTACTGATACCTGAAAAAACTCAGCCAAGAATATCGGATAGATACGGCTTCGATCTTAATCTACTATAAGATTTTATTTAAAATAAGTACAGGAAGATAGCTCATAGATAACTCCAAGGTCAAATATAAGGTCACCGTCAGTGTTTTATAAAAGAAATTAATATTAAAGTTCAAACCAGAGAAGTAACATGTTGCAGTCCAGGAGTTTTTAAGTAACAACTGGGTTTGTAATATTCAATACAAATCACCATTAAAGCAAATTCATTTTCTATAAGCTATCTTTTTAACCTCAGTTGTGACCTCTATATATATCTCTATCTATGCAAATAAGTGTTGAAGAACTAGGAGATATAGAGGCTAAAATGAAGAGGAGAAGAGAAATGGAGAAGGGGTCAGAGATCAGGTCTGCCATTGAAGAGCTCTCCATGACTATCAAACTGAAGCCTAATGATAATCCTGATGCAAGTTCTCATGTGCCCACCAAGCCTTTCTTGCATGTCTGCAACTTGGTTCTTCAAGTTCTTGGTTAGTTTCTTCTTTCTTTTTTTTTTCTCTTTTCTTGCACCCTTTAATGATTAGAATTTCTTGGTCATGTGTTTGTTCTTTTGCAGATAAGATAGGGCCAACTATGCTTGTACTAAGACAAGACATTCATCAGAATGTTCAGGTAAGAAGAAAACCATATTCATCCAATGCACATACCTATCCTAGACTTTTTTTTTTTTTTTTTGTATGACAAAAACACCCTTTGATTTTTCAACTTTCTGGCTTTTCTTTCGTATCAAAACTATTGGTACTTCTTTCTGTCACTGTAATTAATTTACGAGTTCTTGTTTTGACTGTTAATTCAAAGAGATTGGAAAAGCTTTGTGAAGTGAATCCTTCATTGTATTCAAATGTGGTTGAGATGTTGAAGAAAGAGGCCAGTGAAGGCAATGCAAGAAAGGTTTCAAGTTGTAGCAGAGCCTTTGTTTGGCTAACCAGGTAAGCCAATGTATATTACTCTATCTTCCATTCATTGTTTTAACTTTGAGTTCTGTTTTCAAGGTTGACAAAAGCAAAGTCACAAAATTGGTGGCCTGGTGGGTTTTGGCAGAACCAAAAACCAGCTAGACCAAGTTACACTTGCACCAATGATTGTAGGATTATCAAGTTAAATGGCCTATCGTATTTTAATAATGCTATTCTTCATGTGAGATGCCAGTTTCTTTCGGAAATTAATCTGTTTTACTACAGATCCTTGGATTTTACGGAGGCTTTATTACAAAGATTAGCAAGGAATCCGGAGCAGAAAATGGAGCAAGCAGTGGAAGAGTCCTACAACATTACTTTGAAGCCATGGCATGGATGGATTTCCTCGGCTGCTTTCAAAGTAATATTTAACTCTTTATTTCTCTTCTACCATTTTATGAATATATATCTTGGTGATACAAGTCATTAAAGCAGTTTTTTTGAGCTGATACATAATGTCTAGATATTGGGTTCATCTTGCTAGTAACTCAAGTTAGATTTTAAGCACAACAGATCATTTTATAGAAGCAAGTGCTTGGTTGTTTTGAAGTGAAAAAAGTTTTTTATGTTAAATGGAATTGAACTCCTGAATTTTGCAGTTTGTTGTTGGTTCTGTGGAATGTTAACAATGAACATAATTGCAACTAGATCATGATCATACCCTTAGATGTTATGGTTCATCGATCAAGTGGATTTCTAAATATTAATGCTCCATTATCCCTTCTTGAGAGCTATTCTATCATTTAGGCAATTATTTATAATGTACTATGTGGCCTCAACTTCTTCAGATAATCAAGAGCTAACAAATATAGTGTTTGCAGGTGGCTCTGAAACTAGTGCCTGACAATATAACTTTCATCAATCTCCTCCTGGCAAAAGATGAAAACTATGACACCCTAAAAGAGGAAATGCAGACTTTGATTTCATTACTTGGGCCTTTTCTAGAAGAGATTCACAGTATTCTGGTGAGCATTTTTCTTTTGCTTACAACACAAGTCTGATGGTGTTACCCAGTTTCACTTGTTCATCCTATTTTTTCAGAGATTGCATCGCTTGGATATGTTGAAGTCCCCATAAGGAGAAAATTCGGAAACAGATCAAAACAGATGTACAGAGTTTGGTTTTATGTAGCTTTAGATTTTTACGACTACATTTTCTGTTTATGTAAATATAAAGCTGTAATTTTGCCTAACAGATATATCTATATATATCTTCTTATATTATAAGTAGAATTCTATGACTTGTAGGACATTCCTCTTATTGAATCTTTAACTTATTTACATTTGAAAATAGAATTCTCATATAATTCATAGGCATTTATGTAAAACTAGTCTTGTTAGTCCAACAAAAATTTACTTTATGATTCTGCAAATCATGCTTTGATTACACGTTTAAATCTG
This sequence comes from Pistacia vera, assembly GCF_008641045.1. Taxonomy (NCBI): domain Eukaryota; kingdom Viridiplantae; phylum Streptophyta; class Magnoliopsida; order Sapindales; family Anacardiaceae; genus Pistacia; species Pistacia vera. The sequence goes on along the minus strand of NW_022196692.1, from coordinate 228,762 downwards.
GAAGATCTGAGTAAAAGATTGTTAAGAAAATCATGCTGTGGTGAGTAACTGATATGAGGAAAAAATTTGGCATAACCGAATTTATAATAGAATATGCATCCATGACAGTGTTCTCAGAATTAGCTTATAAATGAAGATATAATGCTTTCATGGCAGTACCTAAACCCTAAACCCTAAACCACACCATCCTGACTCAGTATGAATTTCAACATCAAGTCAACAATATTTTTTACACAAACTGCCATCTCTTCATCTGCCTCTCACTTTGTTTAAAAGAATGCAGAACTATCCTCCATGAAACTTGTTTAAGATTATTTGTTAGCAGTCAGTTTTTCTTTGCATAACATCACAAAAGTTAGCCACAGAGCGTAAAAAGTTCTACGGACTTAAACTGGATGAATTTTTTCAAAGATACCCAACGGGTCGATGCCTAATTTGGCGACATTTGGATTCGAAGACTTGTGAGGAGGATCATGAAGTGCAATGAGGGCTGCAACTAAACCTGCATTGCTTGCTATGGTTGGTTCAGTGAACAATGGTTTGCCCCTTTCATCAGAGAAATTATCAAATTCATCTGGTCCTGCTACCATGGCCCCCAAAAGAACATTAGGATTTGGTTCTTTTGAGTTTAGCCATCTATCTCCCTCTTCACAAGAGTGATATTGTCCATCCCAAGGAATTGATGCACTCCTGTGGTGAACTTGTGTTGGATAGTGGTCTCCAAAGCCAACCATGTAGCTCATTTTCATAGGATTATCTCCTAATATGTAATTGACCTATAAAAAAGAGGGAAAATTAGAAGACCCTTTATGTAAAGAAGGGGAAAGTTTATTTTGCTGCATAATCAGAACCTGGAAGCCTGATATACTTAACCTGAGACATTGAGAAGCTCCTCAAATTTTCAAGGGAGAATCTATCACTGCTGCAAACACCACCCGATCGCCGCAGGAGCTCAAGGTAATCACTGTATAACTTACTGAGGAAAGATGCTGCTGCAGCAAACTGAAGTGGTTGACCATAAGCAGGCTTTAAGAGGATCAATCCACCTACATTAAGAAAATTTTATGAAGTTATAAACCATTAAATTTCCAGCCACTATATTGAATCCATGCATTTTCATGTAAAAAAGTGTACATATTCATATACAATTGATGAAGTTTTACCTTTTGTCTTATTGAACATCTGATCAGAAAGATAAGAACACATCAACTGCTCAGTCCTTTTTGATGAAGATCCCAAGGCATCTTCATAAGGGTAGCCAACATCACGAAAGAACTGAACTCTAGCTAACAAAACCTGCAATTCATACTTAGAAATTATGTCAGCTTTCACTCAAAGACACATTTCAATTCTTCAAAAACTCCATGAAGTCTTGATTAATTAAATTACCGCGTTAGCAGTGAGCTTGTTGTTCCAATAGAATCTCCCTTTCTCGGATATTTTTTCTTCATCTGCAGCTTCTTTAAACCTCCTGGTGGCATATTCAAGGTAAGAAATGTTCCCAGTAGCAAAGGACAACCAAGTTCCTCCCCAAACTAACTCATCTATGTAGCTAGTTGAGTTGTAAAACTCTCTTGCTTCTCCGCCACAATCTTCAACCTCAGTGTAAGTTCCTTGCTTGTGGCCGCCGTCTTCTTCCACAGTCGCCGCACTGTATAACGTCTCTGCCGCTTTGATTAATTGTCCAGAGTATTCCTTCTGTTCTCTGAATACCATTGATGCTGCTGATAGCGCTGCGATAATTTCCCCTGCAAGATCTGAAGCTGTGCTATCACACATCGAAACAGGTCTCTTATAGCTCATGTCTTCAGGTCTTTGCCAGCAATTTATGTCATTTCTGACCCCAGTGTCATTGCCTGCACCAACCTAAAATCACAATACAATATCTCCAGTAAATTTTCATTTCGAGATAAATAACAATGACCATAGAACATTAGATAAAAAGGCTTGCCTGAGAATAAAGTACTGTTTTATCAGAAGTGGAATTTGTGACCTTGAGCAAATAGTCACTACCCCATTTGATAATATCCTTGATATGGTCAAGCTCGCCTATATCAGCATATTTTTCATGGTATTCAATAACAGTCCAGCTCAAGAGTGTTACAGTATAAGCTGTAGGAAAACTGAACTTGATATTGCTTCCAGAATCATAAAATCCACCCACAAGGTCAATGTTACTCTTACTGCCATCTTTCAGTCCTGAATTTCCTCGAAATTTTACCGGACTGTTGGATGGGTAACTCCCAGCTGCAAAAAGAATTCTTTTAAGAATCTTAAGAGAAAAGAAGATGGTTTAGAAGAACAAAAGAGTGCAGAAAATTACACTTCTGAGCATCATAAAATGTTAGAGCTTGGCTCAATGCAAGTGTGAGATTCTTCGAAGTTTCATGGTGGTGATGTTTGCGAGGCAAGAAATGCAGCAAGAGAACAAGTAAAGGAATTAAAAAGAGTACCGAGACAGAGATGAAAACAAAACGTTTGAAGCACTTTCTATCAGTGATAACAAGATCATGATCGAAAGATTTCGAGTATCTTGAAGGGAGTGAATCATATCCACTGGAAGATTTAGGGGCAAGGTTGAATTCAATTTCTATAGAGTTCCATCTACTGGCTGAAGGGAGAAGCCGACCCGCCTCGGAAACTGAATGCACAAACCTGACAGGGTGCATTTCTGCATCAGATGCAGAGGTATGTGTAGGAGAACCTAGGGAGTATGGCATAATTGATGAATATGATGGTTTCCAGGAAAGTTTTATACAAGAAAAAACAAAAAGGAAAAAATGACAATTCCAAGGCTGAGATATCGATTGATTGTAACAATTCCAAGCTCTTTGTTACAAGCAATTGTTGTTCTCAGGCTACAAGAATTAGTGCACAGTAATGTTTCTTTCTTGAAGTAAATAAAATTTGTGTGTTTCTTCTATGCTCTCTGGGGTACCATCTTTTTTTTGTGATGAACTTTCCATTTCATACAAATGACATGTGCTGTTACGTATCCATTTGACAATGGATAACTGTAATCTGTAGATATTTCTTTTAGGACTTATCGTAGGATTTTATTTTTGTATTATTATACATACACGTTTCTGGTAGAATATAAGAGATATATAGTAATTTATTATCAGAAAATTACTGATATGTTTTCCAGGAGGCCTTGGGTTCTTTCACTGAACATGTAACTGCAAGGAGAGGCTGTTAACTTAATAATTTCACAACAGATGTCAGGTCAAAGTCAATTAAATTTATTAATGATCTGTCTTGAAAGAGGGTTAGAAAACTGCCATAGTTATTACGGTGAATTCAATGCAGATTAATTTGTCTCTCTTCATGGTTGCTAGCTTGTTCCGTGAGGGTGGGAGAGACAGAGAAGTTTTTATGATTTATTTATGTAATCCTGAAAGCCTCAGCCGTCCAAACCGCACAAAATGCCACTGGGAAACAAGGAACTTCAACTTCTCTTTAGTTGGAATTGTCTAATAGCTGCTGCCTTCAATTATTTTGTTGCCAAAAAGGCATTATTCTTGCATAAATTCCCATTGAATTAAACTGCCTAGGATTGCAGGCAATCGCAAAAATAGTTCCACTAAGCACAAAGATGCCCACAAAGGGCTGAAACGTTTAAAGGTTTTCTGTATAGACTATAGAGTCCTGAAAAAGTCATTCATTCTAACTTTAGATATTATACAAAAGCCAAAAAATAAAAAACCAATTTATTCTTGTGTGAAAATTTAATTATCAGACTCATCTGGATTATAAAAGATATCAAATCTTTTATAAGAGGTTATTAACATAGGTTTTTATATCTCAAAAATGAATATTAAATACCTATAACCGTGATAACATCATGAGATTACAACTGTATATGAACAAAGTACATTTTTTTGGGTAGACCATAATTGTTTTATCTATGTGTTTGATACAAGTCATCTTAATATAAGCACTTTCTCGTGTGTATTGTGGACCTCATTCAATCTGGGCCTGCAGTGAGTCATTAAGGCCCAAGTGCACAAAAATCTCTTGTCCTATTCTAGTCTTTGGCACCAAGTATGGGCTGAAGTGAAACAAAATTTGTTGGGCTTTCTGATCAGAAAATCCAAATCATAACTGCTACGTCTTCTTGTCCCCCATCTCCCACAACAACAATTACTCTCAAGTCTCAAGGTCCAGTCTTCTTTCCTATTCAAGGTCAAGCTGCTAACATAAAATGTAATGAATCAAAATGGGGATCCGTACTACAATTAACAAGCCAAACAACCTTCTTTGGATCTTCTCTCTACTCAAACCAAATAAACTCAAAACATCTTGGTGAGGTTTCTGTCCTCATTTTAGTCATATATTTAACCAATATCGCTAATGATCTGTGATCCATACGCTTAATGATTGTGATCCATTTCATAATTTTTTAGATTTCGTCTGGGTATGCTTGAATTTGCGATTTGCTAACCCATTAGCTGAATTAGCATTATAATGAGCAGTTTTTCATTGGGTCAAATTCAAATAGTCCCAAGTCCTTCAATGCATACCCAAGAGGTGATTTCGACATAGAATTAGGGACTATTAAAAGAACCCGGAAACCGAAAATGATCAAATCTTTCTCTAATCGCCTTCATACTTCAAGAAGTTGCATCACTTGTTGTGCTGTTCATTCATTGTCAATGCTGTTACTGTATTGATCATTTGACTGCATATGAGAGCCATTTTCGGACGATGAGCAGCTAAGAAATTTTGATGGGGATTGATAAGTATCCGTTTTCGACGCTAAAGAATCTTGTAATGGTTGCTGGACACTCTGTATATACTAGTAGTTGTGGAGTGAGATGATAAGGAGGATTCTTGGTTTTTGGAGCCTATCAGAAGTATCCTGGTCAGGCTGCTAGTTTTGTAACACATATTGAGGAGGGAGTCAAAATAGTGGCCGAAGATGAGGATGCTATACTTTTGTTTAGCGGTGGAGAGACTAGGAAAGATGCCGGTCCTCTAGTGAGGCACAGAGTTACTGGAATGTTGCCGAACAAAAGGATGTTTGGTGAGTCTTATGCTTTCTTTTAAATGTTTTTACTAGCATTGCCATTTGATAGTGAAATTAAAAATGTTTGTATAGTTATGTTGATTCACCATTTATTACTGAACTAGGAATCCAGAAAGTTGTTTGCAATAAGAAACGATTTCACATTGTAATTTCTGGATTTTTTTTCCTGTCATGACCTATATACAACTGTGAAGTTATTTTGATGCAACATTTATCTTTGGATGTTATGGAAGACCCACCAGTAATTTTCTTTCAGCCGTGTGGCTTGTTTGACATTTGAAATTTAGTTTTTTACAACTCAGGTCTGTGTCGAGTTTTGACTTCTTTTTTTTTTTTTTTTTTTTTAAGTAACAGTCTATTATCTGTGGTTGAAAGAAAAAGAGATGAGTTTTCCATAATATTTATTTAATTCCAAGATGTTTTTGGTTGGTTGGAGTCATGAAGATATATTTTACTCCCAAGTGTTTTTTTGTTTTGTAGATAAGTAATCTAACTTCATATATATTCTTGGAACTGGTTCCATTACATGAAGGTCTGAACCATCTGATGTTGATTCTTTGTTGCATTGTGACTTCTGTCAGGCAAAGAAGAAAGTGTGAAATGGAGGGCAATGACTGAAGAGCATGCAAGAGATAGTTTGAGAATCTTTATTTAGTGTCTGTCGGTTCCGCGAACTTACAGGACATATCTCATAACATAACTGTAAGTGTGTTGTATTAGAAGTGCCCTGTTTGTTTATTCATAGCTTTTATATATACGCAATATATTGAGATAGGGTAAAAGGATAAAAGGAGTTCTTCGGAATGTTGTTTATTTTCATTTAGGTACATAGTTGGCTCCTAGGATGAAATAGAGACAGTAAAATGAAGTGTCTTTATGGCCGTGTTTAGTAGTGTTACAAATCAATTTCACAAAATTTGTACATGAGGCTCCTTGTATGCACATTCATGTAGAAGATTAATGTAGAATTGCCCTTGATGATCAAATGAAACATTTATAATGTTGGCACCGTCCTTGTCATCATTAAGTCTGAGTAATTATATGATAAAGAGGCTATATATGCATCCTTTTCACTATAACAAAGATGATGGAGGAGGTTCACATCTAGAAGTTCCCAGCTTGCCAATCATTAATCAACCTTTCCTCTTTTTTATTTTTGGTTTGGCTAATGATAATTTGATCTCAAGCAAAGAGAGACCTGCAATTTCAATCTCCGTGATTCTCTTGAAGAGAGAGCCTCTAGGCCCACTGGACATGGATAGCCTGTCCTTTTTTTGTGTGTGCAAGCTCAGTCAATTTATCTTTCCTTGTGTGAATGTCTCCATGTTTGTGCGTTTGTGCACCTTAAAATTCTCACAACTTTAGCAAATAATAGCCGTGTATCTGGCATGTATTAATTCTGTGTTTGTACAGAAGCCAAGTCCATTAGTTTCTATGACAACTTGGTCTGTTCACGTCAGCTTTCTTGTTAATTTAGGTATATTAGGTTTTCTCCTTTAACTGTTTAGGTTTAAACGCTTCCAATATTGTTGCCTATCGACCGGTGTAAGTTATGATTTCAAGGAGGGTAGTTTTCACATTTGCATCGCTCCGCCATTGGCTTTCCTGAGTCAAGATTCTTTTACTCTGGCAACCAGCTCATCAACTTCCAGAGAGGCAGCCTTGAAAGGGGAGGCATTCGTAAGGTCTCAATTTGAAGAAGATCCATATGGGTGTCAGGTTCACTTAGACGTAAAAAAGTAGGCCGTGGATCCTCATCGGGCAATACCTTACCCAAAGGATGTCCTGAAATTGAAGGTTGTGCAGATTGTGGACCAGCTCTTATACTGGGTCTCTCCTTGGGCTCAGTAAATTAACCACTGCATGTTATTTCTCATGATCCGAATGTAATTAATCAACCTAAACAATCGCATGATAGATGCTTGAGCTGATAGTATAATGTCTGTTCAAAATTGTTCTTTTCTCAATTCAAATTATATAAAGGTGAATAGATAGAATAAATTTGGCTGCAGCTTAGAGAAAATGTTGTCATTATTAGAGAGTTAGTAATTGTATTGCTTGTTTGGGTCCAGAAATGAGAAATCTGCTTTCCAGAACATGTATTGTAGTGAATCTCCTGAAATTGTAGTTTATGTTACTACTAACAAAAGGCGAAATCATTTTTTTTTTTTAGAATGTTTTCTTTTTATCTGTCATTCCATGTTTTTTCATAATTTTGGGAATGAAATATTCATAAAACGCCATGATAAGACGAATCAGCTGATAATGTATGTCCTGTAAGCTTTAAATCAGCTTCACAAATATTCAATCTGAAAGTCATAACAAAGAAAAGAAACAATGCTTTACTTCATTCACCCAAACTGAAGTGCCCAGTTTGAGCATTTATTGTTTGTTATTAGTGTTACAAAAGCATAGTCTGGCAACATTAGCCATAGACAGGCTCTTGAATACAGGGCAGCTCGAAGCTGCTGCTTCAACCGAGCCGTCTATTTTAGCACGGCCGAACGACTTACACATACCCAAGGTTTGCCGAAACGATAGTTGATACCCAAAAGGTTTTAAAACAACAAATAGGTACTTTCCGTCTCGTTTGATAATAGTAAAAAGACTAGAATGTCTTTAAAAGTTTGATATTTTAGTTTTTTATAAATTTAAAAATTTCTAAAAAACCCCCTAGGTTTGCTAATTTGACTAAATACCCCAATATATAAAAATAACAAAAACACCCCCGCCACCGCAGTGCCAGATTCCGGCCACCACCGCCAGAATCTGGTCGGAATATTGCGTTACGACACAGACCCATCGGATCTGTGTTGTAACGCGTCGATCTGGCCTTGACGGCTAGATCTGGCCAGAAAATGCCAGATCTGGTAGGAAAATGCCAGATCGACACGTTACAACATAGATCCGATGGGTCTATGTTGTAACGCAATTTTCTGGCCAGATCTGGCCGTAGATCTGGCCTTTTCCGGCCAGATAAGTCACGCATCTTGCCGGAAAATGCCAGATCTACGCGTTACGACACAGATTCGACGGGTCTGTGTCGTAACACAATATGCTGGCCAGATTCCGGCGGTGGTGGCCGGAATCTGGCATTGCGGTGGCATGGGTGTTTTTGTTATTTTTTAAAAATTTTATATATTGGGATATTTAGTCAAATTAGCAAACTTAGGGGGTTTTTTTAGAAATTTTTAAATTTATAAAAAACTAAAATATCAAACTTTCAAAGGCATTCTAGTCTTTTCACTATTATCAAACGAAAATCACTAACAAAACATGACGGAAGGTACCTATTTGTCGTTTCAAAACCTTTTGGGTACCAACTTATCATTTCGGCAAACTTTGAGTATGCGTAAGTCGTTCGGCCATTTTAGCACCCTTCAGAGTTCAGAAGACCGCCAAGCAATTCACCACGATCGCAAAATATCTCCACCTTCACAATTTTGAATTTTCGTCTCTTCATCCGTCTGTTTTACAAAGAAAAGCATTAACCCATAGTGACAGAACAATAAAGGGAGAAATATTTAGTGTTACTGAAGTTGAAGAGACACCTCAAAAATGCCCGTGCCATAGAATTATACTAACTCCCTAGTGGGGGCATGCCCTTTAAAAGGACCTTCCATGTATCCCCGGTGCCTGAACTTGCAAACAATATTCGGAAGTCCAGAATAAACCTGGAGAATTTCCAAAGCAAACCCTCTAGGGAAAGTTGTGGTGAGAGCCCTATGTGATGATATTGAAGTTTCATCAGCTGGGTTTGTAGCACCTTTTACTCCGGCAAAGAAGTTTGCAGGAATGCGTTGTAGCCGCCAAGCTTGCTTATATCATCCAAACTTAGCGCTTTCCTTCCCGCAATTGCAAATGATGATAAAAATGTTTAAACAATTACGTGGTGACTCAAATTCATGTATTTCGGTTGGTTAATTACCATTTACACGCTGACAGTATACTCCTTTGGATCAAGTGTTTTAAAGTCTTCAATGTTTACTTTATGGAAATTTTCCATTTCCCATGTTTTTATAAGGTTCTGCACCTTTTCTTCAAGAGATCCAGGAGGCCAAATCTTCCAGGCAGAATCACAGGTTAGATATTTAACACTATTGGGCCATGAACATGAACTAATATATACATAAGATCAATTATAAAAGAGAAACAAAAAGGGAGAGAGACCTTAGTTCTGCCGTCTTCAGGAAGCTTATTGACAACTTCATAGTTAGGAGGTGAACCAAATTGCCATTTGGTATTCTTTTCTATATCTACTTGTAAGAGATAAGGATACTTATCGCCCACAATACCCGAAGTTGCCATCTTATTATTCTAAGCAAGCATAGAGTAGAGTAAACGACTTTTTCCCACCCCAATAATGGCCTAATGACACTTTTCCACCCAAAAAGTTTTAAAATATAACTTTATTACCCAAACGTTATATTTCGTTAATAATTTCCGTTAAATACAATGATATTCATTGCAAAGACAAAAACACATTCTCCCTTCTTCTTCTCTTATCAGGCCTTTTGTCAAACAGTTGGAGTGCCAACTTCAAAATCTCTGGTCTTCAATGCCGAAATCGATCCAAAAACCCAAAAAAATAACACCAAACACTTCTAAAACATTCCCAATCATCAATTCCATTCAAAAACTCCAAAACTAGCTCCAATCGAGCCCAATAACTCCAAAAGCGTAAAAACCCTAGGTGACAGTGGTGGACGGCGAACAGCAAGCAACTAATGCCAGGGCTGTTGAGGGTTTTGGTTGGGGGATGTCGGTGAAGCAGTAGGTGGTGAAGGGGATGATTTTTGGAGCAAGGAGCGACTAGAATTTGGCGAGAAAGTCGCAACAGTCGCTTACATCAAAGGTTGAAACCTAGCATTTTGTTATAGTAGGTGTCCTAGAGTCAATCAATTATTGTAAAATTGACTCTTTGTAATAATGTTTATTAATCAATAAAAAATATTTTATTCTATATTGTGTAAATCATATCTATATGTATTGATATATGTCCTTAGGATGATAGAACCGTGATGAGGGTATCAAGTGTTTCAAATCTTGACAGTGAGAACCTTATGATCACATATGGTGGTCATTCTAGAAATGTTTGTAGCCCCAGTATTATTCTGACCAAGGACACAAATAATACAATAAGACTATCATAATTTTGAATGACCCTGTCGAAAGACAATAACTGATCTCACTTGTCAAGGTTGTTTGCTGACAGCCTGGTGCAACGCATGAGTGCTTGCTGTGGGCAAGTTCACTAGACAAACCCACTAGAGGATTCCATATGGATGGTAACCCTAATGTCTATGTAATAAATCCTCTAACAAATGGTGGTGCATGTAATCCTTAGACTTGAGATCACTAGAGCACTTTGTGCATCAATTGGTATAGTTTGACACTAGATTAACGTAGTTATATTCAGACTATCAATACGGTAGTGATTGACTGCATCAAGGAGTGTATCAAGACTATGGTGGATCGACAAAGAATTCATCACTCCCAGGTACGGGAGCAGTTATCTCACTACGCAATTCAGTAAATGGCAATGAAACTAAATATGTGGTCACAATAGGATTTAGTTGTTGTTCAATCCAATTTATTTATCCAGTTATTGGTCTAGTAACTGAATACAAAGATGTCGAGAATAACTAAGGTTGACACTATTTCTGTACCTCAGTCTCGATGAGATAACAATATGATAAAATGATTTGATTGCACAGTAACCATATCATTGATGGATAGCTATTTCACTGAATCCGAATCTATCGGATGGCCATGATGCCTTGCTAGGGGCCAATTTTGGTCTGTGTGTAATGAGACGATTAATTGGTGTTAATCACGATACTACTCATTGTCAATATGATAAGGAGCCTATGGGTCACACACTTAAAAGATAATTTAAAAATCAGTTTATGAAAGGGAAATTTTCGTCTTTTAGAATGAAATGGTATTTTGGTAATTTCACAGTGTAATTAAATTTGTTGAGGCTGTTGCTTGTATTTAATTTAATATTAAAATTAAATTAGTGTAATTATATTTAAATATATGTACGCATATATTTAAATGGATTATTATTATTAATTAAATGTTAATATATATATTGATTTTAATTATAATAATAATTAATTAAATTTTAAAATACCAATTAAAGGGTGCTTGGTTGCAATGGTGGATTAAGGTTGGAGTCCATGACTATTCCTTATTGGAATACAGTTTTAATTGTTACACTATATAAGTGCAACTTAAAATTAAAACAATATAACAATTTCATTCAATAAAAAAAACCCAGCCACCTACCCACTCTCTCTCTCATGTCTTGTTCATTGATTGAAGAGAAATATTTTTCTCTTCTTGATTCTTTGAAGATCTTTGATTCTTGAAGCCACCTTGTTGTTTTAACAAAACAACGATTGGTTCTTCGGATTATCTTCGTATGAATCAACGTACGTGTAATTCTATATTGAATCAGTAACGAAATAAAATCATAGATACTTGAAGGAGCCTTCAAACGTGTGTAAGATTCCTGATTCTTTGAATGTATTATTTTATTTTGTACAAAAATTTTGTTTTTAACCCTAGTTAGTAAATACGGGTACGGCAAAAACAGGGTAAGGGAATTTTACGGGTATAATATGGCAAACAGTGAAAAATACGTTTATAAAAATTCGACTATAAAATTTGGATACGGGAAAAATACGGTACAAGTTTAATATGGTGCATTGTCAATAATACGTTTTGAAAAATACGGCAATATCAATCTTAGTTTTAATACTTTTATGGATTACTTGACTAAAATCAATATAGTATTTCAAATGCAAAATATTCAATTAACCAATAACACAAATATACAATATATAACTGATATTCAAATTATAGTCTCCAGACTCAAACACAATATTTAGCCATGATTTTTTACTAATTTAAAACTTGATAAGTTTGATATTAAATGCAAACAATTTTAACTTCCCATTAATCCATTAAATTATTTAAATCAAAAACTAAAATTTTGTCACACAAATCTATATAAAAGATTAGTGTTACAATAGTCTAACTATTATTTTATACCTATAATATATGACAGTTTTTTTTTTCACAATAAATTATTATTTTAATTTCATTAATCCAATCTAATTTATTAGATAGCATGGAAATAATTTAAAATATGAAATGATTTTGTATGTGTTTTGAGTTTAAAATGTAAGGGTGTCAGGTGTGGGGGAATGGGCGGGAAAATGGATGTCTTTGAGAGGGTTATTTTTTTATTCCCCCCTTTTCCAATCTCTTCTCTTACACCTTACCATTGATTTCTTCTTCCCCACTAAAACGACGTCATTCCAATTAGTTTTTTTTTTTTTTTTTCAAAAATTCGCGAATTATACGGATACTCCAATAATTCGCGAATAATTCGGTAGTCCTTTGTAAAATACATAAATACGTATTTTATACACGTATTTACTAACTAGGTTTTTAACATGTAAGCAATTTAATCGATACCCGGATCTTGGCAAAAAAAGGGCCATTGATCTATCCTTTATTTTTATTTTTCCGCTACATTGGGTAGATCAATTCCTAACATTCGCATTGCCATCTTTGGTCAATTTGGCAGGAATTCGGTGTCGTTGACCTTCCCCATCACCACCACCAGATTCTCTATTCTCCCTTAACCAAAACCCCCTTGATCCCCACATCGTTTACCCCATCGTTCGTCGGCCACCGCAAGTTAGGGTTTCCCTTTTTTGCGTCGATTCTGCCTGATTCAAGCGGCCAAATTTCAATCTTCCACCACCCTTTAACCTCTAACCTCCCCTCTTCAAAACCTCTCAAACCCCGAAACTTCGTACTTGTTGTTCGTCGGTCATAAATTGCATCCCTCCTTCGTCGTTCATTGTTTTCTTAGCAAAGTGGAATTTTAAATTTTGATTTTTGATGCATAATTTTAATTGACCATTATAACGGACTTTTGATCATCCTGCTATTCTTCATAATGAAATTTATTAACATTATTAACAGAATTATGCTTTGGGTAATAAAATTGTATTTTAAAATTTTTTGGGTGAAAAAGTATCGTTAGACCATTATTGGGGTAGGAAAAGGAAAAAGTCGCTTACTCGCATAGAGTATCATAGAACAAATTAGACTTTATGTTACATTTGGAATCATGGATCTTACATATGGCCAATAAGTGTTCGGTGTTCCTATCATCGTTATTGGGTTATTCTAAATGCATGTGTCATATCATTTATTAAGTAATTGAGATACAAATTAATTAAATATACAGCATTTAATTTGCTACCCATATCTATTGATGCGATAATTCATACCAATCAGATAAATCCAGCCGATTCCAGAGGAAATCGAGCAAGATGTGTGCATGATTACGGATAACTAGCAAAGTCGTCGAAGCGACATACTAAAGCAAAGAACAAGAGAAATTTTATAGTGGTTCAGCGATTATGAAAACCAAACATACATCCACTATCATGTCATTTTTTTGGGGTGTTACAAGGTCTACTGAGGTTAAAAAGGGACCATGAGACCAATGAATTTGGTTCTCTCGACCTACTCTCTTTAACTCTTTCTAAAATTATCTAAGTGTTTATCTCCTAAACTTTACTACCACTAGAATCGAAGTTTGAAACGAAGGCCGCGGGCTCTTTTTATACCCATCTCGTCTGACAATGGTTGAGAGTGGGTGTTATGGGGTTTCTTGCACGTATAATCCTCCTAATTAGGATTTGAGTTAGTATAACCCATGCTTGTGGTAGACCGGACCATGGTAATGGCAGTTTAACCCATACTTATGGCAATAATCACCTTATGGTGGAAGTCAAGCACCAAGGGGGTGTCACGTGGGAGGATCTTGGTCGTCGAGCATTGATATACTTTAGGGACATGTGGCACAAATCTGACCATCCAGGAATTGGGCATAACAATATCATTGTTATTGCACAAGCAAGGAAACATGAGGAAACTTTCACAAGTTTTCTGAAGAAAAAAAAATTATAAAACTAATACTTTAAGATTGATTATACGAATAATTTTTTTTTTTTTTTTCATTCAAAACTAATTAAGAGTAAAAGATACGAGATAATTTTAAGTTTCAAAATTAAAAAAAAAAAAAAAAAAAAACTTAAGAGTATGACGAAAATATTTTCTTGTTTTGTAGATTAAAGATTTTGTTTATGGTTGTATCCAATAGTATTTAGAATTCCATATATTTCATAGATTTGTAACCAATAGTATTTAGAATTCCATGTAGTTCATAGATTTGTATAATATATTTCACAGATTTGTATAACCATTACTGGTTAAAAATAATAATAGAGGAAGAAGATAGGGAAAATTTTGGAATTCAATTGTGAACATAATTTATTTAATAAATTTTATTAAATTCGGTGTCTGGAACTAGAAAGAGGTTTGATGGGGCTTAAATAACAACATTCAATAAATTTATCAAACACCAAAAATAAATTCATTGTCACATAATTGCAAATAATAAAATGGACTAAAATTGTTAAACTAAATCCATGTTGTAGATATGAATATCATTTCAACACTTAATACTTCGCTAGATAGCAAATGACGAAATTGACTCCAGGCTTTTTTATTCATTTGGCAAAGATAAAACAAAAGTTTTAAAAGATTAATATACAATCAAAATTTTTTTTAAGTCAAATGTTATTTACTTACTTGACCTTAGACTTATTTTATTTTATTTATAAAGTTATATGCTTGGATTGGATTGGTTTTAAATTGGATTTACTCAGCAAATTTAACAACCCAATTGGATTATCAAAATCCAGTCCAATCCAATTAAATTATCGAAACCATCAAAATTGGAGCGGTTTGGATTGGATTGGTCGGTTTAGGGGGTGTTTGTCTGAGCTTATGAAAATTAGCTTATAAGCAACAAGTACTTATAAGCTAATTTTAGCTTATAAGCATTTAAAATTTTAAGCAATTACGTGTTTGGTTAAAGTACTTATAAGTGACTGATAAGTAGTTGACGTGTTTGGTAAAATATGGCTTATAAGTACATTTTATTATAAAATGACTAAAAGGGGTACTACATTAAACAAGGGTATACTATGAAATTTTAAAATTAAATAAGGATAATGTGGTAATATACTTGGTCAAACTAGCTTATAAGCAGAGTGCTTATAAGCCAAAAAAAAAAAGTACCTCCCCCCAACTTATTTTTTTTGGCTTATAAGCTCAACTTATAAGCTCAAAAAGATTATAAACAAACAGGTCAGCTTAATTTTAGAGCTTATAAGCAAGTTTGACCAGCTTATAAGCTTAGACAAACACCCCCTTTAATTAGATCTGAATCATCTGATTGGATTTTGATCAGCCCTAGTTCAAGACACGGCATCCAAAATAATTAAAATATTTTATGATTTTAGTAGATAATGTGTTTGTCTTTGCTTAGTAATTTATTACTTAACCCTATCCGTTATTTAGAATAGATTAATTTTTTCATATTGGATTAGAGTAAATTGAATAGAATTGGATCAGATTAAATTAATACTATCATTTGTTTAGTGTAACAATAAATTAAATGTATAAATAATTATTTAAAATTTTAAAAAAATCTGATAAGAATGTTTTCTATATATATTGCCGTTTAAGGGTTAAGGCCATGGTTGTTTGAGAGCTTAAGTGACGATGAATATGATAGCCTTGAATTTGGAAGTAAAGCACCCATAGATTAAGACAGAATGACATGTAGATTAGTTAAACTTAAATTCATTATACACATAATTATACATTAAAACAGCTGCATGACAATTTCAATATAAAAGAAAATTAAAGGCAAGTCACTTAGCTGCTACAGGTTGAATCTTGACTGCAGATGAACAGGGATCTCTCAAACTGCATACCCAGGTGCCCACTATGAGCGCAATTATTTATATAGTCACTCCCTTTCTCTATTTATCTTATTAGGATTAATTAAACATTTTATTATTTTACAGGTTCTCTTAACATATGTTCTCTAAACACATATTAAAGGAATTATGTAGTATCACAAGTTTACAAAAGGATAAAACTTTACAGCTTTTAACACGTCATCCACTGTAAATTGTATCTTCTTGTAAGATTGTGGATCATGAAATTCACTTTAACACATGCCTTGAGAACAGTTAAGTTGAGATTTCCTTTATTTATTTTTGTACTATGAAAGTTGGCATGGCAATACTCGCCAGCCATTATAATTGTTCCTGAGAACAGGGCAGCTTAAGGGTGCTGCTGCTTCTTTAGATGAATATGATCCATCTATTTTGGCACCTTTGAGGAGAACAGCAAGCAATTCTCCACGATCGTAAAAGAACTCCACCTTCACAATTTTCATATCTTCATCCACCTGTTTCACATTGAAAAAGAATACATTTTTTTTAGTACTTATAGTATTATTCTTATATAGTATTATACACAGAAGAACTTAAATCACGATAGTCAATTTAGCAGAGACGTAAAATAACCTCAAACATGGCCATGCCAAAGAGCTCTACCATCTCCCCAGTAGCGGCATGCCCTCTAAAAGGACCGTCCATGAAACCCCAGTGCCTGAACTTGTAAGCAATAACTGGAGGGCCACTATAAACTTGGAGAAACTCCATAGCAAATCCTTTGGGAATGTTGTTGAGAAAGTCTTCATATATGAAGCTGCGTTTCATCATCAATTGGGTTGTACACCCTTAACTCCTTTGGCGGGAAGTTGCCAATTTAGGCCATACCCTCCATCAAGCTTACTTATTTTTCAATAGTTTGAGCTTTCTTCCTGTAAATCATGATCAACATGTACATGTTTCAAATATATATAGATACATTAAGACATGGCAAAAACTAATTCATTTTTGAATTGTTGCTTAAGTGTTTATTATTTGGTGTTAATAATTATATAACCATTGAGGTGAAAGTAAACTGTTGGTATCAATTGTCTTGAAGTCTTCAATACGAGTCTTGGATCATTTCCATTTCCCATGACTTGGCAAGGTTCTGCAACTTTTCTCAAGTGATCCAGCAGGCCATACCTTCCATGCAGAATATATAAACAAGTTAGATTGGTGATCTCTATAGTAATAAAAAATCCACATATAAAGTAGAGAATAATTTAAACATATATAGAATTTATATGAAAGAGAACGTATAAGAGACCTTAGTTCTGCCTTCTTCAAAGAGTTTGTTGCAGTATTGTAGTTAGGAAGGGTACCAAACCTCCATTTGGTATTTTCTTTCTTCCCATGTAGGAGAGAACGATATCTGTCTCCCTCAACTACTAAAGCTGCCATTTAAGTTTCTATATTTGCAAGTTTAAGATTAATGGAGTAGAGTGAATATTTTGTGTGGACACAGAGTTCTTTATATAGGCAAAATGTAGTAGACTTTTTGCTTAGTAGAATAAGGTAGCTTGAGTATCACACAAATGAACGAAGTCAACATTTGGAAATATTGGTTGATGATGAATTATATGTCCCAAATTATTTTGAAAACAAATCCAGTACAATCAACGTGATCTTTTATCGATTAAGGAAGGAGTATACAACACTCCTCAAACTCTGATATCACTTATCTCGAGAACTTACAATTAAAATCCCAAAAATCCCAATTCCAAGCAATAATTTTAGCTAAAGTCCACCTTTAAAAATAACTTGCAACTAGACGTTTAATAAAAAATGGTGGAATGGAAGATGGATGATGACACCAAGCTTTACATTTTTCTAAAATGGTCTTATCAATTCCCACTCTTGGTGGTGCTATTCTTAATTTCATTTTACTTGCTAGCCAGCTTCTTTTTCGATTGAACTTCCCTTCTACATTTCTACTTAGCTAAATATCCTAACTAATTCCTAAATATCATAATTTTCTGTGACATATATATACTTTGTAAATAAATAATCAATAAGAATTATAACGCAAACAAATCCTAAAATCAGCCAAGGTTTCATGGTTAACAATAATAAATAATTAAATATAATAATTAATGAATAAATTCAAGCCTCGCATAAAGAATAATGAATAGATTTGTTAAAATCCTTTACAATTCAGAGTTTAAATTGAAGCCAATTGCTTTGGTTTTAGGTGTAGTGGCACAGTGAGTTGGCGTAAAAACAAGACTATCAACTGATTATGCCTTTAAGGTTGATAAACAAATCTTAATCACATAAACTTAATTCCTAAAGTTTGAAGGAAAATCTGAAAATCCTTCTATATCTAAAAAAAATTAATAATATGTTTATATAGGGTGGTGACAACCAACCATAACAAAATTCCTAATTAAACAAGAAAATAAAATCATAATTAAACTCGAAAATTAATTAAAACAGAATTTTTCACTGTTGACTAATTATAAAATACGAAAATACTCTAAATAAAAGAAGAAAAATGTGTTGAAAACTTTTAAACGGGCTTGAAACGCGCAAAAATAGTGGATTTTGGTCTCGAAAACAACCTCCAATCGGGAAACTAGGTTCCATGTTGTCGGACTAAAATGAGTTTTTCGTTGATATCTTATAGGTTCCGTAACTTCTCTAGAATCAAAAGTTATAATTGTTTTAAGTTGGCACGCCCGTGTTTCAGCTTTTGACGCTCGACTCTCTCCAATAATTCATCTGTTAGACATTCTATATCATTTGGACTTTAGTGTATAGCGATAGTCTATATGTTATATTACTTAAGACTTTAGTGTATAGCTATAGCCTATGAGTTATATTACTTATGAATTAAGACATGATTTTTTTTTTTTTTTTTTTAATATAAAAAGACTGAGGTAGATGTAACCTTAAAAAATCGATTTTATTAAAATCTTTAATAAAATGTTGACGAACAGATGATAACATCATTGCTGGTTATTTGATAGCATACAAAGTCATTAAATAAGAATTGAAGAATCAGTATATTCATTTTTTTTTTTTTAAGTGGATTGAAATGGCATAGTTGACTTTAATTTACTTTGATTTTGAAAGGTCATTTGAAATTTTGTAGTTAGGATTCTGAAAAGAACTCTGAAGGTCGGAACTCTAGGAGAGTAAATTAGGATGGGCTGGTCCAGAAATTGACTACGCCTGGCTCGAATTTTGCTATTACCAAGCATGGCTTGATGGGCTGGGTTTACATAGGTTTAAAAAGTTTTCATTTAGGATCTGAGCTCCAAAAATACCTCTGTAATTCTCCATTTACATAAAATTTCTTATATAATATAAAACTATAATGAAAGCAATCACAAATGACCTTTAAAAATGAAAGCAATGAAAAGTCAATGAAAAAAAGAGGATATATATATTCTTCATTTCTTATTTAATGATTGCATATGCTATCAAATAACTTGCAATGATGTTATCATCTATTCTTCATTATAAAAAGACTATTAACATCGATCTACCTCAGTCTTTTTATATTAAAAAATAAAAATTATTTTAAAATTTATGTCTTAATTAATAAGTAATTTAACATATATACATTTAAGTCCAAAACCAAAGCAATCAGTTTCAATTTAATTTCTTAATTGTAAAGAATTCTCTCTAACATGAGAGGCTTATTTATATTTATTCATTTATTGTATTTATTATTGTTAATTCTTACTATATATTTATAACAAAGTATACATGTCATAGAAATTTATGATATTTAGTGAAGTTGGAAGGGAAGTTCAGTTAAAATAGAAGCTAGCAATTACACAATGCCAACACAAGACTATGGTTAGAACCACCAAAATGGGGATGACCATTTTAGAAAAATATAAAGCATGCGTCATTGTGGATATGTCATTATCCACCATTTTTTATTAATCCCTATTTGCAGGTTATTTAAATTTGACTTTAGCCAAAAGTTATTAGCACCACCACCATTCTTTTCCCCAATCATCACTCACTAAAACCCTTTAAACCCTATTCTTATAGACCTCACCAATCGCCGACAACTGAGTGATTAGGGTTTACGCAGTCACTCCTCCCAAGTCAAATTCTGATCAATACCAACCATCAAAATCTAACCTTTCATCACCAAAAGGCTCATTGATCTCTTATCTTCAAAAGCCCAAATAATCTGGAACGAGTTTACTCTCTATTCGTCGTCAGAATATAAATTTAGATAATAAATGATATTTAAAAGTCTATGGGGAGAAAACATCATTAACCCATTATTTGGGTGGGAAAAAGTCATTAACTCTTTAGAAAAATGTAAAGCATGGCGTCATTGTCCACCTTCCATTACCCACCATTTTTTTTTATTAATCCCTATTTACAGGTTATTGAAATGTGACTTTAGCGAAAAGTTATTGTTTGGAATTGGGATTTAATTTGTAAATTCCTCGAGATGAGTGAGATCAGAGCTTGAGGATGAGGAGTATTGTATAATCGTCTTCCTTAATTGATAAATGAGTATCCCATTTATTTTGGATAAGATTCAAACATACATTTAAGTGAATTGAGGTGCCAATAGTTCATCATCGCCCATTTATATCCAGTTGTTGACTTTGTACGTTGTGTGTGATGAGTCTAATGACACTCAAGTTGCCTAACTCTAAGTAACAATATGTCTACCACATTTTGTCTATATAAAGAAACCCTCGGTCACTTAAAAAAATCACTCTACTCCAATTAAATCTTAATCTTCCATACATAACTTTAAAAATATGGCAGCTCTAGTTGTTGAGGGAGACAAATATCGTTAAGAAAGGAGTAGACAACACTCCTCAAACTCTGATGTCACTTATCTCGACAAACTTACAAATTAAAATCCCAAAACTCCCAATTCCAAGCAATAACTTTTAGCTAAAGAATAATGAATAAATTCAAGCCTCACATAAAGAATAATGAATAAATTTGATAAAATCCTTACAATTCAGAGTTTAAATTGAATCCGATTGCTTTGGTTTTGAGTTTAGCGTATAGCAATAGCCTATATGTCATATTACTTATGAATTAAGACATGAATTTTTTTTTTAATTTTTTTATTTTTAATATGAAAAGGCTGAGGTAGATGTATCCTTAAAAAATCGATTTTATTAAATTTATTAAAATCTTTAATAAAATGTTGAAGAAAAGATGATAACATCATTGCTAGTTATTTGATAGCATATAAAGCATTAAATAAGAAGTGAAGAATCATTATATTCCCTTTTTTTTAAGTGGATTGAAATGGCATAGTTGACTTTAATTTACTTTGATTTTGAAAGGTCATTTGTAATTAGGCATGGCAATGGGGCGGGGCAGGGACCTCATTCACCGTACTTATCACCGCCCTCAAAATTACTCCCCACCCCCGCTCTATCCCCATTACGGGGATGACAAGAATTTCCCTTCCTCGCCCCAAAGGAAAATGTTGGAGGCCCGTCCCCACCCCGTTAATTTTACATAAATATAAATTAATTTGATCATTACCAAACACAATAGTTAATTCTCGTCCACATAACAAACACTTAGATTAATCATTTAAACATAATTAATTATACATAAATATGGGTTAGGGTTAGTTCTTGTTCAATTGTTTAGGGTGAGGGAAATTGGGAAAATATAGGTTTATATAGATAGGATAATTATGTAATTAGGTGAAATATATGGGTATTAGTGAAAAGTATATATATATAATTTTTAATTTTATATATTATATACGAGACAGGGCGGGGAAAAGACATCATCCACCCCTGCCTAGGGGTGAGCGGTTCCGGGTACCCTGCATTTTTTGGGGGAACCGGAACCGGAACCGCACAGTGCAGGTTCCCCAAAAAAGGAACCGGAACCGGAACCGCACAGTGCAGGTTCTTCAATTCAAGGAACCAGAACCTAAAATGCAGGTTCCGGTTCCTTTCCAGGGTACCCTATAAAAAATCAATTACCCCCTATTAGTTTAAAAAANCCCCCCACCCCCGCCCCTATCCCCGAAAAAACCGAGGCTTCCCCGCCCCATATGAGGCAGGGCGAGATGGGTCCCCGAAATTCCGGGGAACATTGCCATGCCTATTTGTAATTAGGATCCTGAAAAAAAAAAAAAAAATTGAAGGTTGGAACTCTAGGAGAGTGAATTAGGATGGGCTGGTCTAGAAATTGACTCGGCTGGGCTCAAATTTTTGCTACTACCTGGCTTGGCTTGATGGGCTAGATTTACCAATGTTCTGAAAACCGGACCGGACCGTCCGGTCGGACCGATTCGACCGGTAACCGACGGCATTTTCGGTCCGAAATCGTTAATTACATTTAAACCGGATTGGACAAGCAGTTGGACCGCCGGAATAGTATCGAATCGTGGTCCAATCGCAGTTGAATCCCGCCGGATTCCGGCACCGATCGAGGGAGAAAACACCGCCATTAGACTTGACGACATCTCCACTACAAAACCCTGCCATTTTCAGTGGCCGTCGTCCAGCCATCATCGCTCGCCGTCCACCTGAACTTCACGTGACCGTCGGACTTCTTTTGTTGATTCCGACGATTTCCGACGCCGATTGAACTCCCTAGCACCACCATCAGATTCGTCGGCACGTATACTTCAAAAGCCCCATGATTGCAAACCTCGATTGGCCATCGATCGTCGCTGCCGCCACCATCACCAGTCTCTTCGCGTGACAGGGGTGTTTTGGATAGATTTCAAACCTTAAGGGAGTTTTGTAGGCGTGTTTTTGATGAATTCCAAACATTCAGGGACTAAAAAATAATTTTACAGAAAACGGTCCAACCGACCAATACAACCGGAAACCGGACCCTTGAATGGGTCATAGTCCGGTCTAGTTTTCGGAACATTGGGATTTACATAGTTTTAAAACATTAGGATTTGAGCTCCAAAAAACCCCCTGTAATTCTCTATTTACATAAAATTTATTAGAATAATGTTAGGTCTATAATTCAATCTCACAACATTCTCTCGCAATCTCCGATATAATGGTTTGTCATTGGTTAGCTCGCAAAATGGATTCCACTTGCTTGTATGGGTCCCAATTCCAAGCAATAACTTTTAGCTAAAGTTACCTTTAAATAACCTGCAACTAGACGTTTAATAAAAAATGGTGGAATGGAAGATGGATAATGACACCAAGCTTTACATTTTTCTAAAATAGTCTTATCAATTCCCACTCTTGGTGGTGCTATTCTTAATTTCATTTTACTTGCTAGCTAGCTTCTTTTTCGATTGAACTTCCCTTCTACAGTGCTACTTAGCTAAATATCCTAACTAATTCCTAAATATCATAATTTTCTGTGACATATATATACTTTGTAAATAAATAATCAATAAGAATTATAACGCAAACAAATCCTAAAATCAGCCAAGTTTTCATGGTTAACAATAATAAATAATTAAATATAATAATTAATGAATAAATTCAAGCCTCGCATAAAGAATAATGAATAGATTTGATGAAATCCTTTACAATTCAGAGTTTAAATTGAAGCCGATTGCTTTGGTTTTAGGTGTAGTGGCACAGTGAGTTGGCGTAAAAACAAGACTATCAACTGATTATGCCTTTAAGGTTGATAAACAAATCTTAATCACATAAACTTAATTCCTAAAGTTTGAAGGAAAATCTGAAAATCCTTCTATATCTAAAAAAAATTAATAATATGTTTATATAGGGTGGTGACAACCAACCATAACAAAATTCCTAATTAAACAAGAAAATAAAATCATAATTAAACTCGAAAATTAATTAAAACAGAATTTTTCACTGTTGACTAATTATAAAATACGAAAATACTCTAAATAAAAGAAGAAAAATGTGTTGAAAACTTTTAAACGGGCTTGAAACGCGCAAAAATAGTGGATTTTGGTCTCGAAAACAACCTCCAATCGGGAAACTAGGTTCCATGTTGTCGGACTAAAATGAGTTTTTCGTTGATATCTTATAGGTTCCGTAACTTCTCTAGAATCAAAAGTTATAATTGTTTTAAGTTGGCACGCCCGTGTTTCAGCTTTTGACGCTCGACTCTCTCCAATAATTCATCTGTTAGACATTCTATATCATTTGGACTTTAGTGTATAGCGATAGTCTATATGTTATATTACTTAAGACTTTAGTGTATAGCTATAGCCTATGAGTTATATTACTTATGAATTAAGACATGATTTTTTTTTTTTTTTTTTTAATATAAAAAGACTGAGGTAGATGTAACCTTAAAAAATCGATTTTATTAAAATCTTTAATAAAATGTTGACGAACAGATGATAACATCATTGCTGGTTATTTGATAGCATACAAAGTCATTAAATAAGAATTGAAGAATCAGTATATTCATTTTTTTTTTTTTAAGTGGATTGAAATGGCATAGTTGACTTTAATTTACTTTGATTTTGAAAGGTCATTTGAAATTTTGTAGTTAGGATTCTGAAAAGAACTCTGAAGGTCGGAACTCTAGGAGAGTAAATTAGGATGGGCTGGTCCAGAAATTGACTACGCCTGGCTCGAATTTTGCTATTACCAAGCATGGCTTGATGGGCTGGGTTTACATAGGTTTAAAAAGTTTTCATTTAGGATCTGAGCTCCAAAAATACCTCTGTAATTCTCCATTTACATAAAATTTATTATATAATATAAAACTATAATGAAAGCAATCACAAATGACCTTTAAAAATGAAAGCAATGAAAAGTCAATGAAAAAAAGAGGATATATATATTCTTCATTTCTTATTTAATGATTGTATATGCTATCAAATAACTTGCAATGATGTTATCATCTCTTCTTCAATATAAAAAGACTTTTAACATCGATTTACCTTAGTATTTTTATATTAAAAAATAAAAATTATTTTAAAATTTATCTCTTAATTAATAAGTAATATAACATATATACATTTAAGTCCAAAACCAAAGCAATAAGTTTCAATTTAATTTCTTAATTGTAAAGAATTCTCTCTAACATGAGAAGCTTAATTATATTTATTCATTTATTGTATTTATTATTGTTAATTCTTACTATATATTTATAACAAAGTATACATGTCATAGAAATTTATGATATTTAGTGAAGTTGCAAGGGAAGTTCAGTTGAAATAGAAGCTAGCAATTACACAATGCCAACACAAGACTATGGTTAGCACCACCAAAATGGGGATGACCATTTTAGAAAAGAGAAATGCTAAATGTACAAAGACTCTCACAAAGAGTCTTTGTACAAAGTGATGTGGTAGTTGTCACACTACTAATTTGTGAAAAGAAAGAGAAGATTGATGTGAACTAGTGGTGTGGCAACTGCCACATCATTTTGTATAGAGACTCTTTGTGCATCTAACATTACCCGATAGAAAAATACAAAGCATGGCGTCATTATGGATATGTCATTATCCACCATTTTTTATTAATCCCTATTTGCAGGTTATTTAAATGTGACTTTAGCCAAAAGTTATTAGCACCACCACCATTCTTTTCTCAGATCACCACTCACTAAAACCTCTCAAACCCTACTCTTATGGACCTCGCCAGTCGTCGATAATTAAGCGATTAGGGTTTACGCAGTCACTTCTCCCAAATCAAATTCCGATCAATACCAACCATCAAAATCCAACATTCCATCACCAAAAGGCTCATTGATCTCCTATCTTCAAAAGCCTGAATAGCATGGAACGAGTTTACTCTCTATTTGTCGTCGAAATATAAATTTGAATAATAAATGATATTTAAAAATCTATAGGTGATAAAATGTCATTAAGCTATTATTTAGATGTGAAAAAGTCGTTAACTCTTTAGAAAAATGTATAGCATGGCGTCATTGTCCACCTTCCATTATCCACCATTTTTTTATTAATCCCTATTTGCAGGTTATTTAAATGTGACTTTAGCCAAAAGTTATTGCTTAGAATTGGGATTTAATTTGTAAATTCCTCGAGATGAGTGAGATGGAGCTTGAGGCTGAGGAGTATTGTATAATCCTCTTCCTTAATTGATAAATGAGTATCCCATTAATTGTGGATAAGATTCAAACATACATTTAAGTGAATTGAGGTACCAATAATTCATCATCGCCCATTTATATCCAATTGTTGACTTCGTACGTTGTGTGTGATGTGTCTAATGACACTAAAGTTGCCTTACTCTTAAGTAACAATATGTCTACTACATTTTGTCTATTTAAAGAAACTCTCGGTCACTTAAAAAATTCACTCCAATTAAATCTTAATTTTCCATACATAACTTTAAGAAGATGGCAGCTTTAGTGGTTGAGGGAGACAAATATTTTCAATGTGAAATAGGTGAATGAGGAGATGAAAATTGTGAAGGTGGAGTTCTTTTACGACCGTGGAGAATTGCTTGCTGGTCTCCTCAAGGGTGCCGAAATAGATGGCTCGGCTAAAGAAGCAACCGCCACTTTAAGCTGCCCTGTGCTCAGCCACATTGGCAGATGTTACCTTGCCAACTTTCACATGCAACAAAAATAAATAAAGGAAAATCTTAACTATGAGCTCATGAGTTAAAGTAAATTTATGATACGCAAATCATACAAAAAGATGAAATTTAGTAAAATTTTGTCTTTTGTAAAGTCCGTGGTATTACATATTCACTTTAATATGTGTTTATACATATGTTAAGAAAACCTACCGATAAATAAAAACTTTAATCCTAAAAAGATGGATAAAGAGTGAATGAATTTATAGATAAATGATCGATCAAATTGGTCACTTTGGTTTGCATGTACATGAAAGATCACAGTTGATCTGTAATCAAGATTCAACCTGCAGCAACTAAAGGATTTCTCTCTGTCTTTTGTTATCATAACTTTTTCAGTTGAAATTGTCATGCAACTGTTTTAATGTCATTTTGTATTATGTTTAGATGGGTGTCTCACTCCTAAGTTTATGGCTATCATCATCAACCATGGCGCTAAAGGCAATATCAAAAACGCATAATTATGTCAGTAGGCTCTCTGGTGGATTGCAAAAGAAAACAAACCAACTCATTCACCATTTGTTCATACTCCACATGTTCAGTCTATTATGATGATTCAATCTTCTGAACCCCAAAAGAGAGGACAACATTTCAATTATGACACAGACTTTTCTTCTCTTAAGGAAACTGCGATTCAACTACCAAAAATGGTTCCTTCCAAAGTCATACAGCATGATGGATCCACTCCAAAACCCTCCCAAGCTAAAGCAATTCTCAATTGGCGGACTGAAAATGCTTTAGCCTAAAACAAAACCATTACCAGAATTGAACAAAAATTGGATCTGGTAGCTCATCAAGTTGACTCTCAGTCTCAAAACCACACTATGCTGATTTCTCGGTTACAAAAACAGATTGATCATCTCCAAAACCAGATTGATCAGCTCCATCAAGAATTAATGCGCATTATCAGCACCTCTCATGGCTATTCAGCTCAATTTCTCCAGAAGAAAGTAGAAATAAAGTTGCTAAAAACCCAAATGGTATCGCTTCAGCAGGAATATCTTAAGCAAAAACTCAGACAACCACAGACTTTTCCTGAAATGTCTTTGGTGCCAAATCCTTTTGATTTTTCAACAGCATGGCCACAACCATCTTTTTCACCTTTCCCAAAGATTAGTAAACCTTTGGTCTCACCTCATATACCTTCTGGTGCTGTTCAGGCTTTTGGCAACACTAAACAGTTATATGCCAAGCTCCGCAAGAACGTGATGAAAAGATTAAGTTGGAACGGGAACAAAAGAAGCGAGAAAAATATTCTACAAAAATGTAGAAACCATCCGATCATATACCTGACTCTTTCTCTTCCAGTCATTCCGATCCTCCATCTCCTAAGCCTCATCGTCCTTTATCTAAGGATAAGGCTCCAATGCAAATAATGATGATGGAAGATCGCCAAACTTCTGCTATCTTGTCTCTTCAGAAAATCATGTATGTTCCAATTTTATAAGCTCTTTTTTTAGAGACATGGTAGAAAGGCAACGTCTTGCAGCTTCGGGTATTTCTCAAAATTCTCTATCTACCTTCCAAACAGAATCGGAAGCTGATATGCCTTCAACTGATGAATCATTTGAAAGTGGCTTCGACTCTAAAAGCGATACTTCTGATCAACATCCTAATGTTTATCCCCAACTGATGACCCATCAACCCGAATCTTCAAAACCACATGTTGTCTCTAAGGTTGATGATGAGATACCTGAAGGTGATGATTCTATTCCAGACTCTCTGCCTATGTATCGACAATCCCGTCATACTACGGCTGAGCGTGACTCTTATACAGCTTCAACAAAGCTCCACACTTTTACTGTTGATGATCTTCCTCCACACAAATAGAGAACTTGGATGTATGAATTTCAAGCCTGGTTACAAGCTGAGATGCTTAAACCTAATTCCCAAGTCTCTACTGTACTTACGTAGTTTACAACTAGATTTGGTGGCATTCTCCATGATTGGTGGATTAGTCTTCAAGAGTACAGACAAAATTTGTTCATCCAAATGCCAGATATTAATCAAGCTCTGTATCTCCTTTATGATGAATTTTGTGGGCTACCTCACCTTTATGAGAACCAAGTCAGAGAAGAATATTTTAAGATGCGATGTTGTTCTCTCAAAAAGAAATATCATGACAGGCATTACAAAGAGATGGTAAAAAGATATCATATACTTAAGGGTATGGATGATCCTAACATAATTTAGCATCTATTCCAGAATCCCTAAGTCATGAAGCAACCAAGCTTATGCAATCCTAGAGCAAACAACTTGGTTACACTTCTTTTGGAGAAATTTTTCAGTTTATCATTCTCGCTTTGAAAAAGCTCTGTTCTCAAAAACAATTTTTTGACGATTATCTAAAGCATTCTAAGCATCTGACAAGGTTTGTTAGAGACCAGACTTGCAGATCAAGTGCAAATCTTATCGCTCATGTTCTTATCCTATCAAGAAGAAATTTCATTCTAGATGCATCAAGTTTTCTCCACCTAATGCTCCTGCCGGGCGCAAATTTTGACATTTCAAGCCCCGCAAGTTTCTTCGAAAAAAGAAACTTAGAGGCAAAAGATCTAATCGGTGTTATTTGTGCAATCGTCCTGGTCATTTTGCCAAAAATTGTCCAAACAAGCCCAAATAGTAAACCAAAATGATGCAACAGCTTTCTCAGCTCACTGACATAGATTTTTCTTATAATAATGTTGAAAATTGGTTTTCAATGGATGAAGAACCCACTTCAGACACTATTTTCCAGTTTGCAACCACTGATACTGAGTTCTCTGATTCAGATGATTGTCACTATTTCTACCATATCCAATAGATACCACAATCCCTTCCATCATTAGCCTTCTCATGTCACATACCTACAACAAAAGTTCAGATCTTCCCCACTAAATATTCCAATCCCATTTCAGTCATAGCATTTTTTGATACTGGTGCTACTCGTACTATTATCAACCCTAAAATCCTCCCATGCTCTCAATGGAAACCTCATCAGAAAGTTTTCTACACTGCTAATAGTGACACTTTCACTACTCATCTGATCAGCAAACCCATTAAAATCCAATTTTTTCCAGGATGTTTTACTTTTCATAAAGTTCTTGGTTCCGATTTACCTGGAAAATATATGGTTCTAGGTTTTTACGTTTATTCTAAATGCAATAAACTTAGAATCCTCCCTGATGGTGTTCGGTACAAGATGTTTTTCCAATCCTGGACCACTCAGCCTAATTTATTCCAGATTGAAGGCAATCCTATTGAGCAGATTAAAACCCAGCTTATTTCCTGCTCTTGTGCAAATTTTCTCACTAAATGTGCTCATCCATTATGGAAGCAATGTTTTGAAAACTGGACTGGACCGTCCGGTAAGACCGATTCGACCGGGAGCTAGTGGTATTTTCGGTCCGGTATCTTCTAAAAACTGATATTTTCAATTAAATCGGATGGAGCAGTGGTTAGACCGCCGAAATAGTGTCGAGTCGCGGTCTAATCGCAGTCCAATCGTAACTCAATCTCGCCAGATTCCGACATCGTTCGACGGAGAAAACACCACCATTCAACTTGACGGCATCTCCATGACAAAACCCATCCATTTTCAGTGGCCGTCGTCCAGCCTTCGTCGCTCGTCGTCGGACTTCCTTCTTGATTCCGGCAATTTTCAACGCCGATGGAACTCCCTAACACCACCTTCGGATTCGCCGGAACCTATACATCAAAAGCCCTATGATTCCAAACTTTGATTGGCCGTCGATCGTCGTTGCCATCACCACTCAGCAGTCTCTTCGCGCGACAGGGGTATTTTAGACAGATTTCAAACCTTAAGGGAGTATTATAGGGGTGTTTTTGATGAATTTTAAATATTTAGGGACTAAAATATAATTTTATAGGACACGGTCCAACGAACCGATCAAATCGGTCAAACTGATCAAACCGAAAACTAGACCCTTGAACGGGTCATAGTTCGGTCCGGTTTTCAGAACATTGTCTGGAAGAATTCTGATTTCTTTATCCATTTTCCATTCATCAAGAGCGAAGATATCAATCCCACTAAAGCTAGTCATTTAGGCATGTCACCAAAATATCTCAGTCTAGCCCAAAAAGAATGTACTCAGTTTTTATCTCAAGGATTGATCGAACCCATAGATTCTCAATGGGCATGTGAAGCATTTTATGTCAATAAACATGCTAAACAAGCCAAAGGAAAACTCAGACTTGTTATCAATTATCAGCTATTAAATTTCTTTCTCCGTGATTATAAATTTCCTCTGCCTTCCAAACAAGTTCTCTTTTCAAATCTCCATAATGCAAAGATGTTTTCCAAATTTGATCTCAAAGTTGGATTCTGGCAACTTGGAATTCATCATGATGATCGTTGTAAGACTGCTTTCTGCATTCCCAATCAACACTACCAGTGGACGGTCATGCCTTTTGGACTTAAGGTCACTCCTTCCCTGTTTCAGAAAGCCATGACAAAGATTTTTGCTCCCCTTTTTCATATATGTCTCATTTATATCAATGATATGATATCCTTCTCTTTTCAAAAAATGAGGAATCTCATATACATCTTCTTCATGACTTTGTCGATATCATATACTATTATGGTATTATGCTCTCTGAAAAGAAAATGTTGTTAAGGCAGACAAACATTGATTTTCTTGGTATGGTGATTGCTGACGGCAAGTATGATCTTCAACCTCATGTTGCTAATGAGTTGCAAAAATTCCCAGATGTTCTCACAACCAAGAAAGAAATACAACAATTCTTGGGAATTGCCAATTACATGCGTAGTTTTATTCCCAACATTTCTTGTCTCACTACTCCACTTTCCCAAATGCTTAAGAAGAATCCTCCTTCGTGGTCTGAAAAGCAAACAAATGCAGTCAAGAGTCTTAAACGCAAATCCTTCCATACACAGCCGTTGAAGATTCATTTTTCTAGGAAAAGAATTCTTTAGACGGATGTTAGTGACACTCATTGGGGTGCAGTGCTTTTTTAACAAGATGATGACAAAGTACGACATTTGTGTGGATACTAGAATGGACAATTCAAACCACACCAACAACATTATCATTCTACTTTCAAGGAAGTGTTAGCAGTAAAAAATGTCATTGAAAGGTTTGAATTTCATCTTGTTGGATATCACTTCTTTGTTGAAACGAATATGAAGTCTTTTGATCAAATGCTTCAATTCAACAAGAAAAAGGTTCTGCATCAATAATTACTTCGATTGGTAGAATGGTTCAGCAAATATTCCTTCACCGTCCAACACATCAAAGGTCACACCAACACCATTGTAGATTATTTATCCAGTCTTAAAATTAAATAAGTCGGTATCATGAACCCTAGATCTAAACCTCTTCCATGTTTCATGTTCCAACCATTAACCCAATCCAATTCCTGTTCATCATCTTCTTCACCAAACCATACTCCAGACGTACCTCTTGAATTCGATGACCTTATTTGAACTCGTACCATTGATGAAAATGCTACCACCCTCATGTTTTCTTATCAGATTCAATGCATTGAAAAATGTGGACAATCTATGTATGATATGTTAGGTGTCCATCAAAATTACCTCTTTTCAAAAATCTTTTGTTTACCTCTAGGTCTTGATATCATATTTCTAGAAGAATTATTATGGTTCTTTTGGTATATGTTACACCAGTACCGCATTTTCATTCAATTCCTAGTCCATCATATGTTGAAAATGATTTCCCAATATCAGTCATCCTCAACCTCTGAATTACACTCTTTGATGACTTTTCTCAAATGGTTCAAAACTCGAAAAAAATAGAAATTTGTGTTTGCTCATCAGCTTGCCTGATACAAAGGTTCTATGTCTACCAAAATGGCATGGTCTATCATGTTTTTCCACAGACATCACTCCATCAAATTCCATGACCTATATTTTTCACAGCATCAAATCACATTTCATCAGTCTTATGCATATGATCTCGTCCATAATATGTTTGACGATCCTGTTGAGACTAGATCAATTCAAAAAATCCTTTTTGAAAAAAATCAGATAATTCCGAACGAAATATGCCCATCCTTTCACGATGATGCTCTGTGGGAACTCTTTCGTCTAGACTACACTGAGAAATTACTCCAAGCCAAACAAACATGCATACGTTCCATCACTGCTCAATTCAACGTCACTTCAGATTATCCAAAATGGTGGTACCCAGACTCACAGCCAGATATTGTGCAGGAAGAAGAGCTTTAATAGTCTCGTAATTACTATCTTCATAAATCCAGGCGACAACAGTACATGCATGCACCAAGTACCTCTGCAAAGCAGACATCTCAGTTTTCAGACATTTCTCTGGATACTCATCCAGATACATCTTCTTGACAAATCCGTACTGACTGGATTCAATCAATGGATTGTCTCGATTTCTAGGATAAAGACTCGTGGCATATTACAAACCTGTCAGACGATTAAAGTTTTGCGTGTCTTAAAATAAAAGTTGTGTTCTTTATGTAAAATAGTCATGGACTAAATGGTAATTTGCCAATTTAGTATAATATCTTCCGTATGATTTGTAAAAGTCAAGTATTGTAGCCAAATAAATTTGAAAACAAAAAAAAAAGTCAAAAAGTCTACTCATGTATTAAATGACTCATTTATGAGTAATATCTTATGATTTGATTGAATATCAACTCCAAGATTTACAATGTAAATGGTAGAGATGACAATGGGCTGGACCGGGATCGGGATCGGGTACCCCTTGGCCCGGGCCATTTTATAACCCCCAATCCCAGCCCATGTTAATTTCTATAATTTATTTTCTCACGGGCAGTCTTTGATATATCTTTCTTTGTCATTCATATTAACTTAATTAATAGTATCTTATACTTTAATCACTATATTTTTTGTGTGTACAGATTAATATGATGGACAAGGGATCTTGGGTTTGACTAAAATCGTAATTGATTGTTACCATAAAATTATTTCAAAATCATAACCAAATGAAATAAAAATTTGTTTTTTTTTTAAAATGATAACTTAAACATTGAATGGCATTTTTATTTTATTTATTTGGAAAATAAATGGAATGCAATTTAACATCATCAAATAAAATTACATTCTTGGACGGAGATAGAACTAAACTTTGATTTTCCAAGTCTTATAAATCCATGTCCATTTTAGCAGCCCAAACTGCAAGCAATATTGAAGTGTACAACTAACCAGACTCCAATGGTTCAAGTCCGAACCAAAATCGGCATAAAAGTTATTTTATTAATGAGTTATTTGCTTTGTTTGATCACAAATGTTTGTAAAGATAAAAGGGTGCCTTAATATCAATTAAAAAAAATAATTCTAATATATGTGGAAATATATTGTAACTTGCTTATGAAAAACCACTATATAATTGCATCTGAGCCTTTGATATCATTCTTATTCACATATAAAAACAATAGAAAGCATCTTCAATTGATATTTTTATCTAGGAAAGGAGGAAAATATACCATAAATTGGGAAGAAGAATTCGCATATACTCATAGCAAGTTACCACTTTGCTTGATCCAAGTAATATATATATATATATATATAGGTGAGTTGAGAAAATAAATTGTAGAAATTAACACGGGCTGAGCTGATACATAAAATAATAAAATTAACAATGGCCTCATGTTAAAACTCGGGTCGGGTCGAGCCAATGGTTGTCTTGGGCCCGGCCCGGCCATGCCTATCCCCGCAAGCAATGGCTAATGTCCGACTCGTACGGGCCTGGCCGGATACCCAGAAATCCGGGTACAATTGTCATCTCTGGAAAATAGGTAATAAATTAAATTTCAAAAAATAAAACTACTTCCTTCACAAACCAAAAAAAACAAAAAAAAAAAAAAAAGAGGAGTTTCAAATCCAAATTTCCCATAAAAGTTATGGACAGTGGTGCTGGAAGAGAAAGAGGATAGACTACAATAGTGCGGTTGCTAGAGGTGGTGGAAGAGGATAGACGATGACGGTGCGGTTGAAATTGGTGGTAGTGGTTAGGGGTTGTTAGTTGAAAGAGAATTGGGGATTTTTGATTCAATGGTGATGGGAAGTATTTTAAAATCCATTTTTTATTTCTAAATTTGGGTTAACTAAAATATTTTAATTAATTATTAAATATTTTACAAAATGTTGAATTGGTAAGTGATGATGTAGCAAGTGATGTGACAATCATCACCTATCACATCACTGTATATTAGGCTTCTTGTAAAATGTAGTATTTTTCTTTTTGTATATGCTAAAAAATTATCTTTTAATTTCATAACATGAAACTAGTTATGTATTTTATATGTATTCCAAGCCTTAAAAAATTATTGAAATGGAAAAGGCTATAATTAACACAAGAAACACCCATGAAGTTTATCCATTCATAGATAGATACACTTTGAAGACTCTATTTATGTTACTCACCCACTAAGGTGGTCAGTAACTATAATTTGATTAATTTTCCAAATAAAAACTGACCCAATTCGCCATTCCAACTGTGACTTACATACTGTGAGCTTTCAACTGCAAATTGCTCTCTCCAACATGTGCATTTATTCATTAATTTTATTCCCTTTTTTTTTAATTGATCAATTTCATAAAACGTTACTTTTAGCCAGTGCTCCTGAGGACTGGACAGCTTGAAGTTGCTTCTTCAACAGAGCCATCCATTTTAGCACCTTTGAGAAGAGCTCCAAGCAATTCTCCACGATCATAAAAGAACTCCACCTTCACAACTTTCATCTCTTCATTCACCTGTGTTTCAACAACAAAATATTGTATCAAATTGTTAATTTATGTAACAAATTAAAAATGCCAAAGTCAATTTGTAGAGATACCACACCTCAAAGATGCACATGCCATAGAATTCTATCAAGTCTCCAGTGGGGGCATGGCCCTTGAATGGACCCTCCATGTAACCCCAGTGCCTGAACTTGAAAGCAATAACTGGAGGTCCACTGTAAACCTGGAAAACCTCCAAAGCAAATCCTCTAGGAAAAGTTGTGGTGAAGGCAGTGTGAGATGAAACTGATGTTTCTTCTTCAGGATCGTAGACTCTCAACTCTTTTGGTAACGAAGTTTGCAGATGCGGATTGTATGCTCCACCAAGCTTTCCGATTTCTTGCATATTCAATGCTTTCCGTCCTAGAGAGTAATTGAATCACGATCAATACTTAATATTTGTAGCCAATGGCTGAGCATTAATTTCTTTAATTGGTGTTACCATTTAGGCTGAAAGTATAGTTGTTTGTGTCGATTGTTTTAAAATCTTTGATCTCCTTCTTGTGCATGATTTCAGTTTCCCATGCCTTGACAAGA
The DNA here is from genome assembly GCF_008641045.1 of Pistacia vera. Classification (NCBI taxonomy): domain Eukaryota; kingdom Viridiplantae; phylum Streptophyta; class Magnoliopsida; order Sapindales; family Anacardiaceae; genus Pistacia; species Pistacia vera. The sequence continues at coordinate 193,077 of NW_022196692.1, read as the reverse complement.
TTCTGAACTTTTTCTTCAAGTGACCCAGCCGGCCATATCTTCCACGAAAAATCACAGGTTAATTAGATTATAGAATTAAATACGCGAAAGAATTGAAGAAGAGAGAGAAAGAGAGAGACCTTAATTCTGCCTTCTTCAAAGAGCTTGTTGACAGCCTCATAAGTAGGAGGAGTACCGAATTTCCAGGTGGTATTCTTCTCATCTTCATCGTTTAAGAAAAAACGATACTTGTCTCCCTTAACACCTGAAGACGCCATTGAAGGAGCTATATAGGGAAGATTAAGATTGGAGTGCTAAAATTTCATGGTACAAAAGTAAGGTTATATAGGCAGAAATTATACTTAGAATATGCAAGTTTGAGCGTCATTCAACACCACATGCCTAGTCAAGCTTTGAATAAATTGACCATTCATTATGTATATTATATGAATCTAACCCATCCCTGTGAATTGAGAACGAAGATTCAATCAAATGTTAATTGAATCTTCAAGCGCTAATATTTTGTTTAGATTTTTTTATTTTTATTTTTTGGGTGTTGAATGGAAATGCTATAAGATAATGTTGTTAATGATATTTGTTTTTTATTTCTTTTTGGGTGTTGAATGGAAATACCATAAGATGGGCCGATTTTGTCGTTATTAATATGATTGTGATTTTAATTAGATGTGATGACTAGTAAGCTTGTAGTGACCAAAACACTTTTGGTCTACACTATGTACAACTATTCCACTTTTTTGTGAATTAAGAAAAAAAAAAAATTAAAGGCTGGTGGTAGATAAACCTTGAAAGTCAAATTTATTTAGTATATTTTAACTTTATAATAAATATTTAATTGAATTTATAAACATGTATGGTCAGAAAATCTGAATTCCGTAAGTTGGTAGGTTTAGCAGTGGTTGTATGGTAGTATAAAATATAAATCATACATTATATAAGAAGTCAAAAGATTCCATATATATTTTTTGTTTTCTTTTTTTATATTGAATTAATTAGCATAGTTGGCTCTATGGTTTTGTGAAAGGTTATATGTAACTTGTTGGTAAAGGAATCGTGAGTGCTTAGAAAAATTCAAGATATTTTTATAATTAATATTTGGCTGAAACAAAGAGAAATAATTAGACAAATAAGATTCAATAATCTTAAAAAGAGTGATTATTAGATGTACATACAAAGTGTTGTGGTGATATGTTTTAATTGACATATTATTCCTCTTCAATTAATGAGTTTTGGCTTCTAATTTCACTCTTTCAATCATTTTCATCATGAATATATAAGACCTCTGGCCATGTATACCATCGAACAGATAAATGCAAACAATCCTAAAAAGATGATTCTAATCATTTTCGATGGTATCAGAAATTGAACCTTAACCTTATCCCCCCAAGAGACACGCTACAAGAGAGACTCAAACTAAAGACTTTATCAAGGTTGAATGAGCTCCCTCTCGCCAGGTCAAACCTTTGAGGGTTAGTATTATTTTTGTTAGATAAAGTAAAATATTTGAAGGTTTGTTTTTTTTTTTTCCCTAATAAATCAGCTATATCCTTTTTATGGGAAACACCTATATGAATATATACATAGTATTAATTGTTCATGCACGTATATATGTCTTTAATTTATTTTTTATTTTGTAGATTTTTTTTTTTTTTTTTATTTTGGTGTTGAATCCAATTACTATAAGTGAAGTTGAAATATTTGTCTGCTGTTGAATATTTTATCTTATCCAGTAAAACCTCTCTATAGTCATAATAGTGAGACTAACTAATTTTATTACTATAAAGAGATTATAATTTAATAGAGGTGTAGTTACAAAAATTATAGTTTTGATTTCTTATTTTATAATTCATGTTTTAGTAGTACAGTATTATGATTTCAATTCATATTTTAGTAATATTATGATTTCAATTCATATTTTAGTAATTGCCTACTTTTGAAACGGATAAAAGATCGTTTCTTAGAACCAGGAAAAATAAGTTACATTAATGGAACTGTAAATGCAGTTGATGCATGGTCAATTGATGTGAAGCCACAGACAATTGTCAATGGTTTTAATCACTGCAAAATTAGGACCACTAATGTCAATGAATCGTAAGTTATAAATGAAGTGGATGATGAGAATAAAAGAGTTACTATAGAATTGAGTGATCAGATTTGACAACTTCACTATGCTAATTGAATAGATATTGATGTCTTTTTTTATTATCCAAATGAGCAACAAATCATGTATGCTTTAACCAAAGGAGAAATCATTGTTGCAATTGGACAAGAAGAGAAAGGAAATAATCCTAAGGATAATAGTACAGCAATACAAAAAGTCTTGTGCCATGAAGCTCTAAACATGTTTGAGAAACAAAAAATATTTTGGCTTCTACAAGAAGGTATCCATACTAACGAGTTATTACGTACTTGTAAGGTAAAAGATATGATAACAACTCTAAAACATAAATCATTGTCCCAAACAATTTTAAATAAATATTATATTTTATTTTAAACCTTTAATTTTACATAACATATATTTTTTTTGTAATTAATATAGATAATTATTACTATGTAGAGGTAATTTTCCTTAAGGCGAGAATTAGAAAAATTATAACTTATTACAATGTAGAGTTTATTCTTATTTATAACTATCTCAAATTAGGACTATAATTTTTTATAACTATGTAAAGTTTATTCTTATATAGAGTATTACTATAGAGAGATTTTACTGTATTATAATATGAACCTCTATTATAATATGAACCAGATAGCCCGATCTTATGGTAGCTACCTAATGACTAGAAAGCGAGCTAGTAACTTTCCTGTGAACCGAGAAATTATTATTTAAAAGAAAAAAAAAATTAAAGGATTGTGGCAGACATGAAACCTTGAAAGCCAAATTTATTATTATTATATTTTTATTTTATGTTAATTGAGATTATTTTATAGTTATTTGTGTCTTTAACAAAAACATGACCCAAAAGGAAAAAAAAATTATAATAACGGCAAGATCAAATTTTATTTTCAACAATATGCAGCTGATACAGCTTGGTGGAGTACAAATTCTGAAAGATCCTTTTTCTTGTTCATTTCATTCATACAAAGAAAATTAGTTGGAGTAATTTCAGCCAGTGTTCTTCAAGAAAGGGCAGCTCAAAGCCACTTCCTCATTGCCACTATCCAATCGAGCACCTTTCATAAGACCTCCAAGCAATTCTCCGCGGTCTAAAAAGAACTCTACCTTCACAATTTTCATTTCTTCATCCATCTATTCCAACGCACAAATTAGGGAAATTGTGTTAGGAAATTTTACAAACCAAAGAATATGTATTGTAAAGATAATATAATTAATGTACCTGGAAAATGGCAATTCCAAAGAGTTCTACCAATGCCCCAGTGGGGGCATGGCCTTTGAAAGGACCCTCCTTGTAACCCCAGTGCCTGAACTTGTATATAATTTGTGGTGGACCTGAATAGACTTGGACAATCTCCAGAGCAAAACCTCTTGGAAATGCTGTTGTGAAGGCGACATGAGATGAATCAGCAGTTTCCTCAGCTGGATTGTAGCACCTGAACTCCTCTGGTAAGGAGGTTTGCATAAAGGAATTGTACCCTCCTCCAAGCTTCCTTTTTTCTTCCAATGTTATTGCTTTCCTTCCTGCACAATACAAAAACCAAATGGTTACTCTTTGATGTTGAGAAAGTAGATTTAAACAGTTCGGAAATACTTACCATTGAGGCTGAAAGTGTAATTATTTGGATTAACTGTTTTGTAGTCTTCAAAATTTGATTTATGGAACATCTCCATTTCCCATGTCTTTACAATGTTTTGAACCTTCTCCTCAAGTGATCCAGGAGGCCATATCTTCCACCAACAAATTTGCAGAATCAGAAAAAAAAAATAATAATAAATAAAAAAACTAGTGTATTAAATTGTGTATATTGACATAGGAAGAACCTTGGTTCTGCCTTCTTCGAAAAGCTTGTTGACAACATCGTAGTTTGGAGGAGCACCAAACCTCCATTTGGTATTTTTCTCTGCTTCTCCATACAAGTAAGAGCGATACTTGTCTCCCTCAGCACTTGAAGAAGATGCCATTTTCTGAGTATGCAAGATCAATTATTGTTGAGTCTGAGTTTAATTTGTTGGCAAAGGAGAGGTCAGTTACATAGATGATAGATGTATATGCAAAACTATCTGACACGGAAATAATATTTTAATGATGGCACTCCACAAGCAACAAGATTGTAGTCCAATTACTTAGCCATCCAGGTTTGAATTAGCATAAGTCCAGGGTGGCGGCCATGGAAGCAGTTAAGATTTTGAGTGAGTGGATTCAAAATTTAGGAATTTAATCCTCCAATTTCAAATTCATTGATTAAACTCAACAAAATTCTATAATTTATGACCCTTCATCAATTAAAAAATCTAAAAAAAAAAGTCATGAATCTTATAACTGAGCGTTTTTCAAACAATTTCTACTAACTCAATAAAATTTAATTCATAAACCCATAAAATCTCATCAAATTCAACCCTAAATATCAAGCAGTTAACCAATATATCAAAATTAAACCAAACTTTCAAATCTCTATAATTTATGGTTTCATTAATTCTTTAAACTCATTCAAAATTAACTCAACAACTAACCAAAATTTATCGAACCCAACTTAAAATAATAATTAATTAACAGAAACCTCAACATAAATAAGATTAAATCAAAACTACATCAAAATCTAAGAATTTAATCTTTCAATTTTGAACCCATTTAATAAACTCATTAAAAACTCATAACTCATAATATTTTATCAATTAAGAAAGCTAAAAGAAAAAAAATTTAAGCAAAAATAAATAAATAAACATTTTTTAGTAATCCAACCAAATGAAGAAAAAATAAAGAAAGAGAAAAAATGAAAAAAGATTTAATTAATACAAATTTTGATGAGATTAATATGAATTTAAGTGGGGTAAAAATTATAAATTCTATAATACATAAAGTTTTTTTTTTTTTTTTTTTTTTTTGAAATCTGAACCATTTCTTCTTTCCCACCATTTCCTTCTCACGAATAGGCCTTTAAGGCACCAAACGTTGCCGATGAAGTTTGATTTTGCCTCCGGCTATTGTCGAGGCCTCTGAGAATATTTACTTCCATAATCTCATCCTTTCTTTTTTTTTTTTTTTTTGTTTTAAAAAATTGAGTGGGTGTGAGTGTGGCTAGGTGCCTGGTGGCGGCCGCCAGCCAATATAAATATATAATGTTGAGTTTTATTCAGCTTCACCGAAGGAAAGCGAAAATGATATGCATTTTGGGGGGCATTTGGTTCAGGAATGTTAGATTACTGAGAATGTTGGATTACTGAAAAAAAATAGATTACCTTGAAAGATTACTGGAAATCTTTAGAAAAATGTGTTTGATTAGTTGATTGATATTTTATATTAATATGTTTGGTTATAGGGAATAAATTGGTGGGCATGTTATTTAAATTACTAAATTGTCCCTTTTTAAAATATTAATATAATATTATTTTTATTATTAATTTTTGAATAGTTTTTTTAACCCCTAATATTTCAGATTTAGCTAAAACACCCCCGCTTATATAAAACTTTAATTTATGACGAAATCACCTCCACCTCCTGCCGCCGCCTGCCGCCACTGCAAACCACCACCGAAAGTCATCGAAAGTCCCCGTGAGTAGCTCACCGGAAACAGCCACACCGAAGCCTCCCGGAGCCTCCCATCGAATCTTGTTCTTTTTTAGGGACTCCGACGACTTTCCGGCGGCGGTCCGCGGTGGTTGGCCCACTGTCGACGATGGTGGCTGGGTGGTAATGGTGGTCTGTAAATTGTTTTAAATATAAAGTTATTATTGTCCAAAATTTTAATTAAACAAGAGTAAAATTGAAATAAGATATTAATGTAAATTTCTTTTAAAATAGGGGTATTATTGTCCAAATTTTTTATTAATAAAGGATAAAATTATAACAAAAAAAGATAACCCTAGTAATCTTAAAAAATCTAAGAAAATTGAGGTAATCAGATTACCTCCAATATTACCAATAGTAACAACTATTGGTATTTAAAAATTACCGATATCTTATATTACTTGACAACCAAACATGGTAATCAAGTAATATAAGATCACTTACCCCAGTAATGTCAGATATACCCGAACCAAACGCCCCCTTGTTTCTTTTTGGTTGCTGCAAGACAATTCGTATTCAATCTCAACATGAATTCATCAAGTAAATAATTGATTTTTTTTTTTTTTTTTTTTTATAGTTGAATAGATTATGTCTCAATACCCCGTTGTTATAGTATCCACGTTAATTTTGTACTATAAGGTATGATGTCTATACTGTACTATTAGTATATTTTGTTGGAGTCACACACCACTAAACACGATCAAGCCTACTGATTTATAAGAGAGGATAATCCTCTCATTCAATAAGGTCTTATTAGGTAAGAAGTCAAACTCACCTCAAATTCTATTATGATATCAGAATTCAGGTTCAATCTAGCTGAATGTTTAACCAACAGATGAGGAGTTAAAATCGACAACTATTTCCAACAACAAACATAACCCAATAGATGGATTTGACTGTAAAAGAGAGTGTTAAAGTCTCACAGTGACTAAACACACTCAAACTTACTATTGATATATAATATATAAGAGGAGATCTCCTCCCATTCATTAATATCCAAAATATAATTCATTCATGATTCATCCATTTAGTGGTGGTTGCCTGGTTGGGCCATTCATTGGGCCCAGTAAACAATATGATTGCCCCTCTAAAATTGGGTTTTGTTGGCCATTGCTCCTCCCTACTCTCTAGTGCTCTCTAGTCTCTATTATTTGGGGTAAGGGTTTCTGTAGATTGATGGTAAGGTATCTTGGAAAGGTCACAACGCCTGCGACACCATCAATTTCATATCAATTTTAATCACAGTTTATATAACATAGACAACTTGTTTAATACAGTACTCTGAAGTCCACAGAACCAAAATACGAACACACTTTTGGTACTGGAAAAATTAAAGCAGACGACATTAGTTAAACCAAACGAAATTATTCAATTTCTTTAGGAACATATAATATAATTCTCAAAACTTTTTAATTTGTTAAGCTGGAAAGGCTCCAATAGAATTCCCAATTAATGGGTTCGCATTTCGCAAGGTTACCAGAGAAGCACACTGGTTTATGGTGGCATAATCACTCAAAAATGTGTAAATATTGATTCGATTCAAAGTTTGGGTACGATTAGTCTGCAAGAAATTAGAGGACTTTGAAGTAAAAAAAGAAGGNTGCTGTTAGTAGTTTCTTGATCCTCTTAGCTTTTCAGGTATTCCTTGGAACTGTGATAAGATAACCAGACTAGCTATTTGACATCCTTTTCATATTTGATCTCTAATTCTGTTTTTATCCATGTCAGAATTCAAGAGTTGGCTAGCGGTGATGGGCCTTCACAGTGGAAAGCATATGGAGATCCAACTAACTTGAATTCCATAAATCTACATGATCTGCATCCTACATCCTGGTGAGTAACTAATTTCCAGATAATTTACATGAAAATCATGTGTAACTCTATTCAATCTGATTTGAATAAAATGTTAGGATCCTACATTGAGAGGGAAAAGGTGTGGGCATGTGGTTTATAAGGGCTTGAGCACCCTCTCTTAGCAAGCCGGTTTTCTAAAGAGAGTTCTACCTAAGCCCATTAAAGACCCATTGCCCAGCCCAATTGTTTGAGTTGTTGGGGTGAGTTCCTATCAATTGGTATCAGAGCATGATCTTGTGTCTATAGGACATCGCATACATGGCAGGCTAACCTTGGGCTCGAGCTACTACCCCAAGAAAGGGCATAGAGGCTTGAGGGAAAGGGGATCCGCGTAGTTACTTAAGGGATAAAGAGACCGATGTGAACATTGGTTGCGAAGTGTGGCGGTGTGTTAGGATCCCACATTGGAAGGAAAATGGGTTGGCATATAGGTTGTAAAGGGCTTGGGTACCCTCCCTTGGCAAGCCGGTTTTCCAAGGAGAGTTCTACCCAAGCCCACAAAAGGACCACTGCCTATCCCAAATCCTATCAAGGCCCACTACCCAGCCCAATTCTTATCAAAGGCCCACTACCCAGCCCAATTCTTATCAAAGGCCCACTATCCAGCCCAATTCTTATTAATTTGGGAGTAGGTTTCTATTAATTGGTATCAGGGCATGATTCTGTGCCCACGGGATGTCGCCTATGTGGTAGGCTGACCTTGGGCTCGGGTTGCTACCCCGAGAAAGGGCATGGAGACCCGAGGGAAAGGGGATCTGCATAGTCACCCAAGGGGTGAAGAGGCCGACAGGGGTAAAGAAGCCGACATGGACGTCGGTGGCGAAAGCGTGGTGGAATGTTGGGATCCCACATAGAGAGGGAAAAGGTGTGGGCATGTAGTTTATAAGGGCTTGGGAATCCTCCTTTGGCAAGCCGGTTTTTCAAAGAGAGTTATATCCAAGCCCATGAAAGACCCATTGCCCAATCCAGTTGTTGAAGTTGTTGGGGTGGGTTCCTATCATAAAACTAGTATGCTCAATGGAACAATAACTTCTTTGTTATCTTTCGAACGTTTATACAGAACTAATTTCGTTGTACCAACAGCTAACTCCAAGAAATATAGTAACTTTTGGTGCCATTTAATATTTCAGGTACTCAGTGGCATGGTATCCTATTTATAGGATTCCAGATGGCAATTTCCGTGCAGCATTTTTGACTTACCATTCACTTGGTCATATGATTCGTAGAAGTACAAAAGTCAATTCTGCTAATGTAGATAGTATTGTTTCTCCGGTGGTGGGTCTCCAAAGTTACAATGCTCAGGTAACCATATAATTATTTTAACTGCTTGTCCTTTGAAAAATTGACTTAGTTATGCCGACACTGCAATGGCTGTTACTAACATAATTTTCCACAGTACTTCTGTCCGTCTACCGTGAGAATTTTTCCTAACTGCATTTTGACATACTCGTAATACTTTGATGTTATTTAAGGAATCAGTTATCACTGTTTAGCGGCTGATACTGTTTAGGTACCATATCTGTTACACCTAGGAGCTTATTAAAATGAATTCTTTCAATTTCATCCTTACAGATTAAAATAACCATCCTCGTAGCAAACGCATTTTGCTGAAGCATATAAGTTATGATATACATTTGAAATGTTGATAATTTAGTCATGGCAAGCTGTGAAGTGATTGAAATTTACTTGGGTTTTGAAGGCATAAATTTATCTCCTTAAATGAGCCCATTGGAGATATAGCAGTCACTGCATGACTGTAAATGCTTGCATGTTCAAGTTTCGACTGTCATGTCAAATGGATGTCGTTTCAGAAATGGCTTCATCCAAGATGTCGAATATATATCAGTTCCAGCATTCTAGCATCGTGCATACATTCTGCTCATATTATTCATCTATCTTAATCTTTACTGGATGTTGACATGAGCAGAGTGAATGCTGGTTCCAGCTGAAGCACCCTGCTATGAACCAGACAGCAGAAAGCTCTGGCTTAAACCCTTCCAGGATTCTGAGGGAGCGGTTGAAGACACTCGAGGAGACAGCGTCTCATATGTCAACAGCTGTTGTCAATAAAGGAAATCAAACCTCTGTAAATAGACATCCTGACTACGAGTTCTTCCGCTCAAGACAACGTAGTTAGAGTTCCTAGATTTCTATAATTGATCGATGAAATAGTGTTGATGTTACTGGAATATTTAGATAGAAGCTAGTTAACCTCCAGTAGGAAGCTGAAATGGATGATCTTGTTCCTTCCATGGTTTTTTTCGCCCTTTTTCTTCTAACTCTGGAACATGGGCTCCATTTGTGAATAGCTGTGTATGTTTCTGCCTTCAAACTCTAAAGGGTGTGTAGTGAAGATACTGATTTCACACTTGCTGTAAATCTGTGTGTTCAAATTCGGTTGAAGAATTTTTTAAATTTAGAGTAAAGTTCTTATTTCTATTCATTCTACACTTTATTTTGTTTTAGAGGTAATTGTAATTTTTCTCTCGAGGAATCATTCAGGAATATGAAATAACAAATTATCCATTGAAATCTAGAAATTTGAAGAATACATAAAAATATTTATTTTTCTCAATCTTACGAACAAGATCCAAGAATAAGATTAGTTGATAGAGTGAAAAGAGTAGAAGTAGGTTTGGGGTTCAACCAGTAAGGAAAGAAGCGATCACTTCTTCTGCGAATTGAAGAGTTCTTTCAAAATATTCATCTATATGATTGATAAGTCATAAGACAATTCATAGTTCAAGAGTTCTTTTAAAAGATTCATCTATATGATTGATAAGTCATAAGATAATTTATAGTTTAGGTTTAGACTTCTTTTAAAAGATTCATCTATCTGGTTAATGGTCATAAGATAATTTACAGTCTAGGTTTTTATTTATAGAAAAAAAAAATATGAACATAACCATAAAATCTAATTTATTAGATAAAATGGACATAGAATCCAAAATATTATTAAAGATGAAAATGAAACATACAGTAGTTAAGTTTTACGAGCAAGGCAACAGTCAGGTTTAGCTGGGCAAGGGCAAGGCCATAAATTCATGCGAGGAAAAGAAGACTTATCTCTGACACCTTCAATAAAAGCTGGCATGGCAGTCAACACCATCACCAAAATCATCATAAGAACCAGCTTCACTGCAACTTGGAAAATTTTCTCCATTTTTTATCAACTTCAGAAAGCCAAGAAATGGAGAAATGGATCAACTGTTTCCACAATCTGCTTCTTATACAGAAAGGGCAATGTCAAGAATGGAAATAAATGGACAGTTGGGAAACAGATATCTGGATGTCATTAGCAAAATCACCTCTATTATGATTTGTTACCAAGAATATCAAAAGTAATTAAATATATTCAGATATTATCACATCCAAAATATGTCCAAGATGGTAAGTAAATATATGGTCATTAATAATATGGATATGTTTGACACGTGATATGACATAACATTAAACAAATTGTATAGAATAGCATTGTATTATATAATGTTACCCTAAATGTTATATAATGTTTGGTAGAACATTGTATTGTATTATTTTTATACTATATTATATTTGGTATATAAATTATATTGCATAATATTAGTTTTGTTCTCTAATAAAAAAACTTATTTATTAAAAACTAATATATTTTCAATTATTATTTAACTAATAATTAGAAAAAGTCAAAAGATGAACGGGTTTGTGCCTTTGTGGTGAATGCCGGTCAATGGAAGTCAATATAGTGGTCAAACACAAGTCAATGTCGATCAAACGATTGTCAATGTAGGTCAATAATGGTCAATGTCATTGATCGGTATTGATCATAGTGTGACCGGGCATTGCAAATTTAAATTTATAAATATTAAATTAATTGACAATGTTTATTCACTTAAAATAAAAGTTAAATAATTTGCATTAACTATTGTTTTGGTTTTATTTGACGTTATTTTATATAGAATATAGTCATATGTTGCATCATTTTACACTTTAACATTATTTAACGATACGCAGTTTTGTCACTAAACATAGCGTTGTATTATTTAGTGTTATGCTATGTTGCGCATCAAACATACCCTATATACATAATACAATACACACGCTGTATAATATTATCATGTATGGACCCAAAATGTAGATTTAAAGCACAAACTGTGCAAAAATAAAGACTAATTAGGGTTTCTCAACTTTAATTTTCGCATGTCCACACCTGAGAATAATTATACGTAATAAACATCTCATTTACGGAGGCAGCAATCAGGAATAGCGGGGCAAGGACAATTCCAGTTGGCATAATAAGGCTGCTCTCCTCCTGCACCTTCAATAAGAAATGGCATGGAGGTGAAGAAGATGACCACCATGATCACAGGCAGAAGCTTCTTGGCAATGTTGAAAAATTTCTCCATTTTTTATCAACTTAATGAATTCACAAAGCAAGAGATGTGAAAAATAATGGAGGAATTGGTGTGAGTAATTAGCATCTTATAAATAAATTNATATATATATATATATATATTACCGGTTACCGGCTGGCTGGTTTTTATGCAAAAAAGACAAAACGGGATTGGATTTCCACTCAGAAGGAAGGAAGGTTAGATACCTTTGACAGGATTTTCTTTTTGGTTGAAATGGGATGGTGTTCAAACTCCCGAAATCCAGTCTAGACAGCGGGCCCTCCCCTTTCTAACTGGACTGACTCGGGGAAGGGTCAATCTCCTTCGGAGCATGCTGCACAGCCACTCATTCGTCCTGACTAAATAGTAGAATCTATCTCTCAGCGATTCTTTTCTCCGCCAATAACCCCTTCCCAACCAGCCCGCCTAATCGATTTTGTAAGATCAGCTAATTTAAAGGGGTTAATCTGGTCCGAAGTTGTCGGAACGAATCGTTTGCTTTATCAAACAAAGCTTTGATAGGGGGCTTTGTACCATCACAAAATTTCCTTCAATTCACAAAGAGCTGCTTCAAGCTTTCCAGCAAACTTTTCCTCTCAAGGGTTCCACTCTCAAGGTTCAAGTCTTTCTGGATATTCTCCTGGTTCTTTTCCAGGAAACTCTCATGGATTCTCTGGAAATTCTCAACCTTCCAGCATACCTGGCTATTTTCCATATAACCATCAGAGATCATCACAGTTCCCTCAGAAAGCTGTAAATTCCCAATCTTCTTCTCAGCATAATCCAGGAACTAGTTCCACTCCACAAGCTCTGTTTGCAGCTCACAACACTAGTCCAGAACAACCATCAGCTCAAGATCCAGTCTGGTATATGGACTCTGGAGCCACTGATCATGTAACTCCTGACATGAATCAGCTTCAATCTTCCAGTAACTATCATGGACCAGCTCAGCTACAGGTTGGAAATGGTGAGAATCTTTCTATTTCTCATACTGGAAACACTAGTTTTCTAAGTTCTTTAAGGAATAGATCTGTTTACTTAAAGAATGTGAAGTGTGTGCCTCAAGTGACTCGAAATTGACTTAGCATTTCTAAGATTACAAAAGATAATAATGTCATTGTTGAATTTTCTTCTGATGCCTGTGTTATCAAGGTACACAAAGTGTCCAAGATCATTCTACTCCAAGGAACACTTAACAAGGGCCTGTACCAGATTGCTATCCCTACCCTATCTACTAGACATCCCACTGTTTCAGATTCATCCATTGCCTTAAACATAGTCGAATTAGGTTTTTTTTGTTTGCACCTCTTATCCCTAATTTCAAACTTAATTATTATTATTATTATTTTTAGTTTACAACCAATTTCAAACTTGACTAGGGTTTTTGTTTACACAATTTTTTCTCAATTTCAAACTTAATTAGGTATTTTATTTATTTATTTTTTTGTTTATACTCCTTTTTCCAATTTCAAATTTAAAACTTATTTTTTTCTTCTTCAAATTCAGATTTATCCTATTGTGTCATTACTTTCTCCATTGATTTAGTAATCTATTTTCATCGAACCAAGAAATATTTGAAATTAAAAAAATAAAAATTCAACGATTTAGAAAATTTGAAGCTAAGGTTTGTGTAAGAATTAAAATTTCAAAATTAAAACAAAAATATAAAATAGAGTGGAGTGTATTTAAGTTTTATTTAATCATTTAGGTTAAACTTCTAAAAAAAAAAACCCTTAAAAGTAGGAGATACTAATCAATTTGNTGTTGTCCTCTACATCAGCTTCTTTCACAACCAAATCCAATCAATTACCTTTACAAACCAGCACAACAATCTCTACCAATCCATCACCATATCCTACAATCAAATCCAGCCAGTTACCTACACAGACCAACACAATTTTTTCAAAAAATTTAGTACCAGATTCTGCAACCAGAACAGCACCTTTACCTACACCAACTACCATGATTACATCCTCTTCACAATCAATACCATAATTGCCAACAATCAAGCCTATACCAACTGCAACAATTGCACCATCGTGCTCTCTTGAAGTTGATCTGACTCCTTCACAGTTTGTTAGCATTCCATCAGTCTTAAATACTTCCACCAATGTTCATCCAATGATTACAAGGTCTAAACTGGCCGAGGTACACTCTTTCCCTGAAAAGTCATCAATTCAACCCTCCATCCAGCCTACACATCAAATTACAGGTTTAACTCAACCTAAAAATCACCATACAGCTCTTATACTTACTGGATCAGTTATACCAGAACCAAATTCAGTTCAAGAAGCCTTGAAGAATACTAAATGGAAAACTGCAATGCAATGTGAATATGATGCTCTAATTTCAAATAACACATGGACACTTGTACCTTTTTCATCAGAAATGAATGTTGTTAGAAACAAGTGGGTTTTTAGAGTAAAGTATAATGTTGATGGCTCTCTTCAAAAGTATAAAGCTCGGTTGGTAGCCAAGGGGTTTCAACAAACCCCGGGATTGGACTATTTTGATACCTTTAGTCCAGTTATTAAACCTTCAACAATTAGAATTATCCTCACTTTGGTTGTCACCTACAATTGGGATGTTCAACAAATTGATGTGAACAACGTTTTTCTCAATGGAACTCTAAATGAAGTTGTTTACATGGTGCAACCTCCTGGTTTTGAAGATACTATGAAACCACAGCATGTTTACCGATTAAACAAAGCTTTATATGGGCTCAAACAGGCCCCTAGAGCCTGGTTTGATAGACTGAAACAAGCACTTCAGAACAAGGGATTCAGAAATTCTGTATCAGATTCAAGTTTATTCATTCTCAAACAAGATGCACACATCACTTATGTTTTGGTTTATGTTGATGATATCTTACTAACTGGATCTAATATGGCATATGTGAGTACCCTTGTGCAGGAACTTAATGATCAGTTTACATTGAAAACACTTGGGTCTTTAAAGTATTTTTTAGGCCTTGAAGTTACCAGGACAGCCACTGAAATTCATCTAAGACAGACGAAGTATGCCAATGATTTGCTACAAAAAACAAAGATGATGGAAGCCAATTCATGTGTCACTCCTATGAACACAAGATCAAAGCTGTTTCCAATGGATAGTGAACTGTTTTTGGATTCCAGGTTGGATAGGAGTACCGTGGGTGCTCTTCAATATCTCACTTTAACAAGACCTGATCTTAGCTTCACAGTGAACAAGTTAAGTCAATTTCTGCAGTCTCCTACTGTTAGACCGGTCGTCACGGTCACAAAATTAAACCTAAATACCGTAGTTAGCGGTAAGCAAGGTCGAATCCATAGAGAGCAAGACTAACGACCTAATGTATATTTGAGTTAACGAAAGAGAAATTAGCAGAATGATTGATTAAAACTAAGGAAACTAATTGCTTGCATGAAATTAAAAAGCATTAAATAAATTGCTAACTAAAACACAATATTAAAAGCGTTGTCGCTACGGGTTCGGTTTGACTCAAGACCAACTCTCACAATTCCTCTCCTCGCTCTTCAATTTCCTAAACCNATTGGCAGGCTTGTAAAAAGGTCTTACGGTACATTCAAGGCACAAAAGATTATGGCCTTAAGTTCACACTAACTGCCTCTTTGGAGATTGAGTGTTATGCTGATGCGGATTGGGGCAGTAACATAGAAGACAGAAGGTCCACAAGTGGGTATTGTGTCTACTTAGGACCTAATCTAATCCAATGGAGCTCTAGAAAACAGAAGGTAGTAGCTCTATCCTCTACTGAAGCTGAGTACAGAGCTTTGGCACATACAGCCACTGAAATAGCCTGGTTAAACAGTGTGTTCAATGAATTGGGTCTATCAATTACTAAAATTCCTGTAATATGGTATGACAATGTGAGTGCTGGAGCATTGGCTTCTAATCCCGTATTTCATGCTAGAACCAAGCACATAGAAATTGACACACACTGCGTCAGAGAATAGGTTTTAGCCAACAAAATTGTTGTGCAATATGTTCCCTCAAAGCTACAGATTGCTGACATTTTAACAAAGGCTCTTCCGGCTGCTCAATTTGGAGAATTGAGAGCAAAACTAAATGTTGTTTCTTATTGTTGTAGCCAATAACTTGCAGTTGTTTTGAGGATATCCAATTGCAGAAAATCGAGGGAGTAAACTGCAGTGTTGCAGAGGAGAAAATTCAGCAGTAGTATTGAGGAAGTTAAACTGCAGTAGCTTGGGGACAGATAAACTGCAGTAGCTTGGAAAACATATTGAAGTATTGCAGAGCAGTTGATTGAATGAAGTAAAGGTTTTGTTGCTGTCTTTGTTTACAGTAGCTTGAGGAAGCATATTGAAGTATTGCAAAGCTGTTGATAAAATTGAGTAAAGGTTTTTGTTGATAGAATTAATTTGCAGAAGCTTGAAAGTAAATTGAAGTGTCACAAAGCTGTTGACAGAATTAAAAGCAGAAAGCTGGAGCAGAGTGTCTTTGTTTGATTTTTTTTTGTGGTTGTTATTGTTGTTTTGCACAAGCTTAAACTGCAGAGCAGTTCAGCTTGAGGGAGGCTATTGGACTGAAGAACAAAACTGCACCGTTTAAGAATAAGTGATACGGCAGCGTTTTCTATATGTTAGAGTGTTACTTTAGGCAGCTCAGCTAAGACACTTATCGTGTCTTTCTTCTTTATAAGAAATATGGGTATAAAGTGTACTGTATCAGAAACACTTTACTAATTGAAAAATCAGATACAAACTTTGTTCGTTCTTTCTCCTCTGTTTTTCTTCTACTCCCTACTGTTGTTCATATAGTTCTCACATGGCATACTTCTCTTCTTCATTTCTTTTTTCTTTTTACTCGAATTTCTAGTTCATGCAATTGCATAGAAATTGTACTCAAAACAGCCATATAAGAATAGACACGTCTCCAGATTCCTTCAATTTCTGATTTCTAAAAGCATTCTCTCTTTTAACCTTTTATTTTTGAAAATAATGTGAAGTCAAAACGGGTCGTTTCATTTAAGTTTATTGGTGTAATTTTAGCCGTCAGATCAAGACAGATCCAAGGACTAATATTTACTGATATGGGCATATATAAACGAAGCAACAGTGATGTGAACAGACGATACGTTTTTGTTAATCTGAAAATTAGGGTTCGTGAGAGGAAAATTTGAGAGCAACTAGGGCTGAGTATTTCCTGGGTCTTTCTGGGTATAATCTGGGTAGATTAGAAAAAGGGTTGCGTTTCCTTCTTGAGGCTGGTTTTTGTCCTCTGTTTCTTGCAGATTACTGAGAGATTCTTGAGCGAATAGGCCTAGGTTGAGGGTTGATTTGTTTTGACAAATTTGTATGGTTGTCTTCTTGTAATCGTTGGATATTCTTTTAGTGCTGTGAGTATCCGTATTTCGGAGCTCAACGTGGATATAGTTTATCTAAGATTGGATAGACGAACCACGGTAAATTCGTACCTTGATTTTGTGTGTGTGTGATCTTTTGATGTTGAATCTTGTTTGTGTTTGTTTGTGTTGCGAATTGGTTAATTAGGCTTGGGTTATAACAATTTTATCGACATGCCTTCATCATCAACTCCATCCGCGGCTTCAACTTCAGTTGAGGACTTCCCTCCGA
This sequence comes from Pistacia vera, assembly GCF_008641045.1. Lineage (NCBI taxonomy): Eukaryota > Viridiplantae > Streptophyta > Magnoliopsida > Sapindales > Anacardiaceae > Pistacia > Pistacia vera. Next base: position 175,572 of record NW_022196692.1, on the reverse strand, counting down.
TTATCTCCCACTTTCCCGTTTCTCCTCCAAGCTGGAGCTATCGCACGGCCGTTGATGATTCTTTCAAACTTCACCCTTTCCCGAATCCATCCTTAACAAACACCAACACCATTGATGGGATGATTTCCATCCGGATTCAGCAGCTTTGTATTCCAATTCAAGATGGCGAGTTCCACCGACGAACAAAAACCAAGATATTCATCATGATTGTCGCTCAAATTGCACTGACTTTGAGCACTTTTGGGTCCATGAATAATGGCACCAATAACATTTCTTTAACTCCTTTTTCTGAATCCCTCCTGGAATTTGCAAAGGTTTGCAATCTTATCGCTTTCATTTGTTTCATATATTCTATTTTGGTATGCCACCGCCAAAACCATCGAGTTGCCGCCAGGATCTTGACAGGGATGGGAATAGTTGCGACAACTTACGGCCTCTTGGCAGTGATGTGTCTGCAATTGTTTGGCAAGCATGCGTGGCAAATTTGGATCACTTCGGCTGTTTTCATCCTTTGCATCCCTGTCTTTTTTGCAGCATTCAGGAGCTGAATATATTGTCGGATGAGTTTCAACACCTTCAACAATGAGTTTCAACACCTTCAACAATGAAAATAATCATAAAGACTGTGACATTATTTGAAGACATTAATGGTAGAAGAGAAATTATTATGCGTGTCAGTTTGAACATTACTTGGAACTGGGGAAGAGGGAAATACTTTTTTTTTCTAATTAAATACTTAGTGAACCAACTGAGTTAGTGTAAATTCGTCAATGTTCTATTTAAATACCGGTATTATATTTATGTCATGTGGACTTGACCAAATTGACACCTCTACGTGTGGTTGTTCCTAATCTGTATGAGGAATTAAAAATTTTTGATTATGTTATATGTATATTTAAATATGTTTAATTTCATGTTTAAATATTAATTAAAAAGCTATATGACTTGTTGGTGATAGAACTCATTAGTGAGGTGTGGTGATTGTTAATGCCAAGCAATGGTTCTAAGGGTTAACAAGTGAAATTCAATAAGTTGGTGAACAAGGAAATAAAGATCTTGGGCTGTCTGGTGGTGTTCTTTGTACCTAACAAAACGGACGGGTTGAGTAGGTAGGGGTCGAGCTCAACGAGAGCCTAATTGGTACATCCAAAAGACTGATTTTAAACGTGTCCAATATTTTGGACCTGTATCCTACCCTATGTGGATACGGGTGGACTTGCGGTTACCCATACTGTTCACTGCAGTTTTCATTTTAGTTACACTCCCACAATTTCTGTGGTTTTCATTTCTTACAGGTGCACCCCCACACAATCAACTCCTGCAATTTGCTTTTTAAGAATTGCAATGTCCTTTTTAGTATGTCAGATTGTGCTTGACTTGTGCATTAGAAATCTTAACATGACTCCCATCGATAGCACCGCAAATATTTGGAACAGACGTTAATTCTTCAAAACCTTGTGTCCTTTCAATTAAACGACGCCTACCATATTCACAGACGTAGCCAAAAACTCATCACAAGGGGGTCAAGACATTAATTAAACTTAACAATATAATAGTAAATAAACTTATAATAAATAATATATTAAGTATAAGTTATATAAAAATATGAGTATTTATTTATAATGCTCTTTGTAATTAATATATTTATGATTGTGTTTGACGATATGCAATTAATTTATAATACTTTAATGAGTGTAAAACAATACAAAAAAATTGACTAATAAACAAGTTATTAAGCTAACACAAATAACAACACCTCCAAATTAAACTACAATAAAATTTCTACTAAAAAAATATTCAAAGGTTTATCCAGCTTTTATAGTAAAATATTATAACTTTTATTGTAATTTCACTTTTATGTTTCGACCCCTTAAAATAATGCATCAAAATACAGATTATTGATATTTATCTTTTTTTTTTTTCCTAACTTCAATATTTTGATATGACCTATTTATGAGTAGTTTAGATGGTTAGAACGAATTGGTAATAGTGTGGATAGGTACATGGTCTCAAGTTTGATTCTCCATCTTAATATCCACAATTTAAGTGAGGGGTCGTGACGGTAGGTTATATACATAACATATATTAACTCTTACAATAATAATGTTTCATTAAATTTTTACCGATCATGTAATATTAAGTCTTAATTAATTTTTTATTCAAGAAAAGGTTTCTTTAAAATTATCCTTTGATATTCTTATCATTCTCATGAGCCAAAAACATTTTTTTGGTGCCCTTGGGACCTTTCTACGAAATTGGAATTAAGGGGAACATGTGGATAAAAGGCAGAAAACTACAAGATGTCAAATCAGCAAAAAAAAAAAAAAAATAAATAAATAAATAACAAGTTTCATAAGATTCTCTTAGGATATTCACTCTTTAGTCATTACAAGTTTTAAGTTAAAACTTTCCAGCTGTCCAATATGCAAAATCAGCCGAAATTTCTTGGTTTACCATAAAAACTATGACAAATTTCTAAGGAGTTTCTCATGATATTCCTCTTGTAAATTTAACATTTGTAATTTCAACTTTATAAAGTAACTACAAATTGACTTCACAACTCTATAATTGATCTTCTTAATGTTGTTCCTTCTCTTAGATTTTTAATGGCATTTCCATTAAATTTCAAAGAAGTTCTCGTTTCCAAGCCACCGCCAACAAAAAAATTTAAGTTTGAGTGTTACTACATATACAAATTAAATATATAAATTATTGTGTACAAACTTATGTGACATCACTTTTCTGTTGACATGTAATTTATCTATATTTATTAAACATTTATTAAGTTTACTTTTTATATACTTTTATCTATTCTGTATGGATTAATTTGTACAAAAAATTTATACGTTTAGTATTATTCTAATAATCATCTCGTAATACAATATTTATATAAAATTAACATTATTCTAAGATAAAATAGTGAGTGCATCATATTATCTTAAGTAAATTATGAATTTGCCCTTAAAAAATTATTAAGAGAATCCAAGATCCACGGTTATGTGCCAAGGTAATAATGCCAATTGAATAAGAAGCAATATGAAAAACTTAAAATTTAAACATGTTGAGTTTCTGGAGATAAATGAAGGCTAAATGCCTCCGTTGCTCTCACCGCCATCATGTTGTTCGCCCCCATCACTCTAGCAACCTTCTTGCCCTGTGCAAGCCTTAGTCGATCGCCCTGCACACTTAATAAGGAGGTCTTAATTCCTTTACTTGGCCACTAACTCCAAGGAAAGAAATTTAATACTTAGGGTGCGTTTGATTTCAAGAATAGTTTATTACTTAAAGAATATGATTACCTTGAAGATTAAGGGAAATGTTATATTATATATTTATATATGTTTAGTTGGGTTGGTAGGTATAAATAATTAATATGTTTAGTTGGGGGAAATAAAAGAATTATGGGAGAGTCATTTATGAATTGCACATCTTTTAAAATATTATTATTTAGATTATTACTTTTAACGCCCTATATTTGAGAATTTAGCTAAAACACCCCATCCACAATAAAAGTTTAAAATTTAACAAAATATCCCAAGCCACCCAAGATAACTGCCAACCACCACCGCTAGCCGTTGTCGACAGTCATTGGAACGACGCATGATCGACTGGATCGGGTCGGTCATACGTCGATCTAGCCAAAAAGGACAACTGGATCTGGCCGAAAAGATCATGCCTGAAAAAAAAAAAAGGTTAGATCCACGGATGGCTAGAAACAGCCATGGATCTAACCATCATTTTTTATCAGATCTGGTCATTTATGGCCATGTATTTGGTAAAAAATGACTAGATCGACACACAGCCGGCCAGATTCGACAGGTCGTGCGCTACTCCAACAACTGCTGGCAGCGGTTGGTGGTGGTGGCTGACAACTAGTTGTATGCATAATGAGTCATGTTTCCTAAACTATCACCCACAATTTTAGGGAAGTATTTTTACTTTTTAACCTCCGCTATTTTTGTCTTTTGCCACCACTTTTAATTTTAAGTGAGGATATAATTATAATAAAATATATATATAATTCCTTCATATTTTTACTTCAAAGCTTATATTTTTGCAGTTTTAAAAAATAAATGTAAAATTAAATTATTCAAAATTAACAATAGAACATAATATTTCCTCAGTAAGATTTTTTGATATCAATCAATATCGTTATCACACAAATATGGATTAATTTGTTTATGAAATTGCAACCTCAAAAGTCTGACAATGAAGTAAATTGCACCTTTACAAAAGAAAAATATGGTTTTGTAAACTACCAGTAGTGGCTTGATGGAAAAAGAGCAAAAGGAGGTTCCATGAGCTTCTGAGTTCAAGTCCCCACAAGGCGCTAATAGGGGTGGCCACTGAGGGGTTTACCTATTGTCAACTTTAGGGCTCTAGGGGATTAACTAGGTGCGTACAGCTAGGCCCGACCACCCGGTCACAAAAAAAAAAAAAAAAAAAAAAAAAAAAAGGTTTTGTACCCATTAAAACAAAACACTTGGTATCACAAAATTAAAGATGGAGGCTAAAATCACTTCCCACTTTTAACACATGAAGATCATAATCCATCAAACTCATATGGTCATTTGGATTTCTTGGGTTGAAAGAGCTTGGGAGCACCGAAGAACTTTGGGCATCATCTTCTTTCTTTGAAGATTGGTTTGTTGACACCACTGAGAATACTTTTTATTTATCTTGTTTATGGATTTTGTCAAACATTTGTGAGCAAACTATATAAGTATTTAAAGCTTTTTTTTTTTTTTTTTTTGGTAACTAGGGTGTTTGGACCAGCTTGCATGCACCTCAACTAATCCCCAAGATCCATTAAACACGCTACAAACCAAAAGACTACGTAAGCCATAATGTTATTGTGGTAGGTGACCCCAAAGTTTGAACCTAGGAACTTAAGGAAGGGAGCCAACCCCTTGAGGTTATATTACAGTCTTAGAGTCTATTTATTGGATTTTTCACTAGCAAAAGAGCTTGTTTGAGAACTTTAAGTGCTTTTGATTCTTTTCCATCTCAAGAGTAGTTAATAAGGTATTTTACAACTAATGAGAGAAGTTCAAATTTTGAACCATAAACTCTTTTTGACTTTATTTAAATTATTGAAATTTCAAATTATTATAAATTTGACTTGAATTATAGGGAATTTAAACTAAAAAGCTATTTTAAATCTATTTAATCAAACAATTAATAAATTTTTATTCATAAGAGAGATTTTTATAGATTTTTATTAGCACAGAACTAAAAGAAATCAAACCCCAATAGAACAAACTACAATCTTGAAACACAAACCTATAATTATTAATAAGAATTACTTTCAGTGTGGTCTCCTTATTTTTACTAAAGGGAGATTACACAACCTTGATTGTGAAATATGATTTAAGCAACAAGTAATTAAAAGTAGTATCTGGAAATCACAACAATTAACAAGGAGATTGCATATAGAGCCTAGGTGACACTTGAGGATGGAATTGCAATGATGAAGACAACGATGGTGGCCACAAGAATTGAAACCTAAATCTTTATTCTTGATCTTGCAAAAACTCACCATTCACAATAGCTCTCTCTTGAAAAAAAAGTGATACATTTGAATTGGTTAGTCCCCATCGCCTACACTAGTTCCAAGATTTACTCAAATCATATTAGGCTTGTATAGAACCCGTAACTGAAGGTATTACCTAAAATTTTCCATTCAAATCTAATGCCGACGTTTAAGGTGTATTAATGAGATAGGTCTAAAGCTAGATTGTGGTATATCTCAATAAATAGACCTTCGTGGGTGTATATATTGAAAGTTTTAAAGGGTTACCAAGTGTTTAAAACATATGCGGAATGGTTGCTTGTTCAATTTAGTGCAAATGAGTTGTGAAAAACTTAATTAAAACATACATCAAATCAAGTAAAGAACACGCTTATTTTTACATGGTTTGGCATCGAGCCTACATCAATGGGACCACGTCCAGAAGAAGCAAATTCACTATGAAATATTTATGATTTCAAATACAAAGCAAGATAACCAAAGTTGTAAAACACTCCCTATTTTCTACACAACAACTCTATCTTCTTTGGTTGAACTTCAAGTCATCACAACAAGCTTCATGAACACAGCAACATCATGTTGAAGAAGAGCTCCTCTCAAGATTCAACAATGAAGATAGGACAGCAGCTTACACACAAGCTCTTGTCACAATGGAAATGGTATCCAAAGATCTCACACCAGGATAAGTGAAGAGGGTAATTTTAAGCCTACCAAAGCATAGTTAGAAACCTTAAAAAAATAAAAACCTCAGAGAATATTCAAAGAGGGAAACAAATGTAATCAGGTTCCTTGAAGAAAAAAACTAGAAATGAGTGAATATAAAGAGATTAATGCGTCAAGGGTTGGGGGACAAAAAAGTTCAATATTAACGGGTAATTCTAAGCCTACCAAAGCATAGTTAGAAACCTTAACAAAATAAGAACCTCAGAGAATATTCAAAGAGGGAAACAAATGTAATTAGGTTCCTTGAAGAAAAAAACTAGAAATGAGTGGATATAAAGAGATTTATGCGTCAAGGGTTGGGGGACAAAAAAGTTAAATATTAACTTTTGTGTTTTTCTTTGTGCACAAGAAATTTTGGGACCACATACAAAAGCAATATTCCTTTTCTTATACAACAAATAAACAGTGGACAAGTGTAAAAGAATAAAACAGAATATCAACAAGGAATAATATTGTCTAAAAGGGAAAACAAGTGTGTGAAGTGTGATTTGAGGAAAAATATCTATCAGACGTAGTGAGAACACACACATGCTAAAGTGCTCACACTTGTGAGGGTGTTCATGTTTAGTAAGTGTGCGCACAATGGTAGAAGTTCAAAAACAGTGCAAGACTCAAAAACGGGATCATAAGGAGACAAAAACACTAATAATCTCCCCCTTTGTCACTTATGATCAAAGCACACTTCAAAGACAACAAATGAGAAAAATATTTTCAAAGTAAGAAATTGAAAATACAAAAACAACTCCCCTTCAATGATAAACCTCCCCTTAAGCAAACCAAGTCAAAAAGGAAGTTACCAAAAGATTTCCAAAATAGGCAGATCAACATGTCAAACAAGAGAATCTGTATAGCAAGGAAGAGATTAGCAATAAAATATAACTCAAAGAACCAATCTAATCATTAGCAACATAAGCAATAAAAAATTAGACGAAAACATTCATAAAAAGGTTATAGAGTTCTGCGTTAAAAAAAAAAAAAACTTATAGTGTGATCACATAGAAACAATAGTGATCACATAGAAACAATAGTGATCACAGTAACAGACAGTCAACAGAAAAAACAAAAGAACACAGTAAAAAGAATAGAGTCTTGGTGTTTAAAAAAAAAAAATGCATTGAAACTTTAGCATCAACATCAGCATCATCTCCCCCTCTTTGATCATAAGTGATCAATTTTTGTGTCGAGAATATCTTTTCGTGGGGGGCTTCCTGCCAACAGTTTTTACACAAGTTTTGACAGGTGAATGAGATAAAGGAGGATCAACTGCAGAGGTGGACATAGGAGCAAGGGTGTCTATAGTAGGGGCATCTTTTATAGTTTGAGAAACAGTAGGAGGGGTCACATCTTCAGGTTCTTTTTCCCTATTTGAGGGATTAATTTCAGGAAAAGTCACAGAAGCATAGAGTACTTTTGCACTTTCCTCACCTGCAATTCTAGACTTAGGTTCATCCATTGCATCTTCTTCATTAATTTCTAGAATGCCTTCGGGAATGACTGGATTTGGATCTTCAGGGACAACATTTTCACGAATAGGGTTGGCATTCATATCAGCTTGAGGTTAAGCAGGAGCAGCAGTTTCTTTAGCAAGAATAAAGCCATCTAGGGCATCCTTTGAACCACTTGAAGATCTTTTACTCAAAAGCTCAACCCTAGTTTCTTTAAGAACAGTTTCAAGGGAGTTAACACAAGCTAAGAAAGCGGCATGAAAAGAATCCACTTTCTAATCAAGGGCCTACAACAACTCAAACAATTTCGACTACCAAGCATTGGATTTTACAGGAGGTGCTTGAGAGGATGAAGGTACAGCCATAACAGGGCCAACCGGCTTGAGATTCTCAAAAGAGATACTTCTAATTTTAAGAAAATGATCATTGGACTATTTTGGAGCCCCATAAGAGTTAACAAACCTTGTGACCAGAGAAGTGAAAGGCAAATGAAGGATTTCCTTTCGGACTCACTAGCAGTCTTGATCAATTTGTAAATGATAGAAGCAAGGCCAATTTTCGTTCCTTGCATAATGCCATACAACAATTGAGTTTTATCAAGTCTGATAGACGAGTTATACCTAGATGGTGACCAGTTGGTGATGATGATTTTGAAAAGTGTCTTGTACAAGGATATGAGCACATTGATAGGAAGGAAGCCACTATCAGGCCAAACTGTCACAACACCACTACTAAGGTCACTAGCCATAAACCTAAGTTCCTCTACAGGGATAGTTAGATCATCTTCGTTTTTCACAACATGGAGCTTTAACAATTTTCAAAATCACTTCAGGGGTAAAATCCATCCAAATACCCCTTACCCAAACCTGGTTTTTGTGAAACAAGGTCTAGTCTATGTCTTTCCTAAAGTGTACATAAAATTCTTGCACAAAACCCTGACATGGTGGCACAGGTTTCACCACGGTTGATTTCCATTTTCGATCAGCCACAATTTTGGCAATCTCAAGGAACTCAGAAAGTTCCACATTGGATTCACAAACAATGGGTCTAAAAACAATAGAATCTTTAAACCTAGACTCAACAAAAGGAGAAATAAAGATTTTTCATTTACCTAAAACCTCAGATTGAGGTGGTGCTTTCACCTTCTTTTTGCCCTTGGCAATCTCAGCTTGTTTCTTCTTTTTTGCTTTGGATTTAACAAAGGACCTTTTCGAGCGTTTCAGTCTCTTTATAAGAGGTTGATCATCAGATGGAGTGGATCTTGAAGATGAAGATTTTAACACAGATTTTGAAACAGAAGGGGTGCTTTCACTTAAAACAAAAGAGTGTGCACTTTCCTAGGCATGTGAGGATTTCCCTGTTCTTGTTCTCTTCTTAGCTTCAACAACCTTCCTAATGTCATAAATGAATCCTTGTTGATGTTCCATTGATTCTAGCAAAAAGACAATGTGAGCACATCAAATAGTCATGTGCACACAACAAACAAAAGTCTCACATGTGATAACATAAGTGTACAAAGTGCACACAACGAACCGTACACAAAGCGCTATAATAAAAGAGATGCTTAGGAGAGTCAAGGTCAAAAAGCTGCAGACATGTGCATATAAGAATTCTCAAAGTGGTGACATCAGACTAAGACAAAAGACAAGAGACACAAAATAAAGAAAATGTAGAAGAAATTACCATGAGATCAATTTCATAAACAAAAATTTATAAAGGCAAGTATTGTCAATCAATGTGACATGAGAGAAAAGATCACCAATCTAAGGGATGCTGAAGAAACAATCTCAATCAAGTTGCCTTTGCACACAAGCAATTATTTCTTTTGTCAATCGATGAGCAAGAATGCATAGATTATTTTTCATAAGTGTGTGTGGTTTACTCAAAAGGGAGCTTGACTCAATTGTCAAATAAACATCTTTAGTCTCCTGCTTCCCTCATGCTCTTTTACAAAACAATTCAACAAAATTCTTTTTTATTTCTTTTTTCAATGAAAAATTTAGGTATAAGTAGAATAAAATCTCTCAAACAGCAACCAAGTGTAGCTTTCACATTTGCAAGGAGGTAGCCCTTTAAATGGTAGATCTTCCTAGGACATAGAGGTCACTACATCCTAGAGGATTACTCACTTATGACTTTCACATTACAAGTAAGGTAACTCTTTTACTTGGTGACAAAGTCAAGCAATACAGACTCATGGAGAGATTTTAAGACATAAAGACTTTTAGATAAGAAAGCACAGGGTGGACACATTTCAGTAGCATGCTACAACAAGATTAAAAACAAAAAATTCTCAAACAACAAAACGAATTAAAAGAATACTTGCAACAATAAAAGATTGGAAATTAGTCTCATGGCATTTATTAGAAAAGATAGAGACACTACTCAATTCGAATAAGTCCAATGGACTTCCTCAAATTTACAAAGGTTTGCAAGTCTAAAGCCTTAGTAAACAAGTCAACAAGTTGAGAGTTTGTGTTAACATATGCAAGAGTAATCACCTTCTCATCAACTAAGTCTCTTATAAAATGATGCCAAATGTCAATGTGTTTGGTTTTGGAGTGCTGAACAGGATTTTTGGAAATATTTATTGAACTAGTGTTATCACAAAAGACAATTATGCATTCTTGATCAAATCCATAATCACATAACATTTGTTTTAACCAAAGAACTTGTGTGCAGCAACTCCCATCAGCGATATATTCAGCTTTGGCTATGGAGAGTGAGATTGAATTTTTTTTCCTGCTATACCATGTGATCAGTTGTTGCTGAGAAAGAAACATCCTCCAGATGTGCTTTTTCTATCATCCAAGCAACTTGCTCAATCAGCATCACTAAAACCCACAAGAGTAGGATTAGAATCATAAGAAAACCAAAGCCCAAAATCTGATGTTCCAGCAACATATTTCATAATCCTCTTAACAGCTTTAAGATGAAGCTCAATAGGATTAGATTGAAACCTAGCACACACACCTGCACTAAAGCACAAATCAGGCATACTTGCTATCAAATACAACAAACTCCCTATCATGGTCCTAAACAACTTATTATCAACTTTTCACCTTTTTCATCCTTGGAGAGTTTAAGAGTGGAGCTCATTGAGGTGTTAGCATGCTTGGCAGATTCAAGATTGAATCTTTTCAGCATGTTTTTGGTGTACTTAGACCGGAAGACAAACATACCACAATCAATTTATTTGATTTGAAGACCAGAAACATGCTAAGTTCTTCCACCATACTCATCTCAAATTCATCTTTCATTAAAGCTATAAATTTTTCTAATTGAGTATAAGAAGTGGAACTGAAACCAATATCGTCTACATAAATTTGAGCACACAAAAATTCACCTCTTTCATGAGTTATGAACAAGGTTTTGTCAGCATTATCTCTAATGAAATTATGATCAAGAAGGAAGGAGGTCAACCTATCATACCATGCTTTAGGTGCTTGCTTTAACCCGTGGAGTGCTTTCTTAAGTTTGAACACATGATCAGGCTTATGGGGATCATAAAATCCTATTGGTTGCTCAACATAGACTTCTTCCATTAGCATTCTATTAAAAATTACACTTTTTACATCCATTTGATAAATTTTTAGCTTCATACAGTAGGCAACTCCCAGCATTAGTCTTATGGGTTCGAGCCTAACCACATGTGCAGATGTTTCATTGAAATCAACTCCTTCAGCTTGGGTATACCCTTGTGTAATAAGTCTTGCTTTGTTTCGCACAATGTTTCCAAACTAATCTGATTTATTCTTGAAAATCCATTTCGTTCCAGTAACATTAATTCCTTTAGGTCTAGGAACCAGCTTCCACACATCATTTCTCTTAAACTATTCTAGGTCTTCATGCATGGCAGCAATCCAACAGTTGTCTTCAAGAGCCTTCTTTGCATTTTTAGGTTGTGAAAGGGAAACATAGTACAGGTTATTAATTTCACTCAATTTCTTATGTTTAGTGACCATTACCTCATCTAGATTTCCAATCACTGTAGATAGTGGATGACCTTTTTAATCCAAGAGGGTGGTTCTCTAGTTTTGGGTGTCTTTTGTTGAGTGATTTCATCAAATAAATTAATAATCAATCCGAGTCCTTGTCTCTCTGGGAGAGATCCTTGTTGAGCTGCCGAGGTGTTCACTTCAGATTTTGATGTGGTTACATCCTTCGAAGAACTTGAAGTGGGCATATTGTCACTGTCAATGTCATATTAGAAGGTGATGTTAAGTCATCAATATCATCTTCATGAGAAAACTGTGAGAAATCTTCTGAATCAGAGAAACCACATTAAATTATTCAATTATGTGTTGAGTTCTCATATTGAAAATCTTATGTGCCCTATTATTTGAAGAGTATCCGAGAAAAACCCCTTCATCACTTTCAGAATCAAATTTTTCTAGGGGATCTCTATCATTCAACACATAGCACTTGCATCCACAAACATTAAAGTATGACAAATCAAGCTTCTTACCTTTCCATAACTCATATGGAGTTTGAGAGGTACATTTTCTTAGAAAGATTATTTGCAATGTAACATGCAGTGTTGATTGCCTTAGCCCACAATCTTGTTGGTAATTTTTTGTCATTTAGCATAACTCTTGCCATTTCTTTAAGAATTCTATTCTTTTTTTCCACAACCCCATTCTGTTGAGGTGTTTTTGGAGCAGAGAACTCATGACGAAGCACAAAAATTGGAAAAATCAGTGTTCTCAAACTCTCTTTCATGACCACTTGTTATCCTCACAACTTTCTTCACCCCACAATTTTGTTCAACCTGAAGTGTTTTGATCAAATTCTGAAAGACTTCAAATGTATCAGACTTTTCCCTTAAAAAATATCAACCCAAGAGAATCTAGAAAAGTCATCAATACACACAAAGACATATCTCTTACCTCCTATACTTTCAGTTTGCATAGGCCCTATCAAATCCATATGAAGAAGTTCTAAAACATATGAGGTATTCAACCAAGACAAAGATTTGTGAGGAAACTTAGTTTGCTTATTTTGTTGGCATGAGCCACAAACTTTACCTTTTGGGAACACAAGATTAGGCAAGCCTTTCATAGCATCCTTTTTGGAGAGTTTCACAAGATCTCTGAAATTTATGTGTCCAAGTTTTTTGTGCCAAACATCAATATCATCTGATTTGGAACTTAAATATGAAACTTTGTTAGTCAAGAGATAACAATTATCACTTGATCTCTTTCTTTCAAGAATTGAAGTACCATCATCATTTAAAACTTGACACAAATTTTTGGAAAATTTCACAACACAACCTTTATCACATATTTGACTTATGCTTATGAGATTAGCTTTAAGACCTTCAGTATAGAACACATCATCCAGAATAGGAAAACTAGGAATAACAATAGATCTTTTTCCAAGGATTTTACCTCTTTTGCCATCACCATAGGTCACAAGTCCAACCACAACAAATTCAAGGTTAGTGAACAAATCTTTATTACATGTCATGTGCCTTGAACAACCATTGTCAAAGTACCATTGGTCATTTTGAAATGCAAGTAATGATGTATGAGCAACCAAACAATTGGTACTAGGCTTAGGTCTCCATATTTTTCTATTTTTGAAAAAATTGTTTTGATGCGGGGTTTTTTGAGAGGGAAAAACATGATTTCCAATGCATCTTTTCAAATATGCAATGAGCTTGAAGCAATTTGGTCTAATGTGATCTTTCTTTTGGCAATTATGACAAGCAGGAGTAAACCTGTTTACCTTAAGGAGAGGATCAGGTGGTGCAGTAGAAACATGCTGGTCTAAAACTATGTTAACAGTGGTGGTCACAACTGGTTTCGAGGTGCTCGCCTTAATGAAAGTGGTCACACTAGGTTTGGAAGAGCTTGCTCCAAAAAAACTCAATCTAGTTTTATCACCGAAAGACTTCCCTTGCCCAAGAACTTCTTCAAGTTCATAAGAACCTGAATTCAATCTTTCAACAATGGCCTTAGCCTCAGTTAGTTCATTTAAAGCTTGATTTAACAAAAGCTCCTTGTTGAATATATCAATAACAAAGCTGTCAATTTATCATTCAACATTTTTTTATCTTCTGTTAAGGTGCAGTTTTCAGATTCAAGGGATTTGATCTTCTTGATGGCTGTCACCCATGACTCATACTATCATAAGCCTCTTGCTGCTCCTTATAAACATTACTTGACTCATCCGAGGACACATTCCTACTGTCCTCTTGGTTAGCTGTAAAATCCAGAAAGTTTTTATCCTCATTAAAGTCATCACTTCCACTCTCACTATCCTCACTTTCACTTAATATGGCAACCATGGCTTTTCCCTTTTTCTTTAGAGTGTTCGCACACTTTGACTGAATGTGTCCATACCCTTCACATTCATAACATCTAATGCCTTTGTTTTTCTTATCATTATCTCTTGAAAGTGTTTCAAGAAGGCACCTTGACCTACTTGGTCAATGGACTTCTTCACAAAAGATTGTTTACCTTTTTTGGTCAACTTAGGCTTTCTGATATTTTTTTTCAAGAATTTAGCAAAAACAATTTTATACCAAAGCGCACTCATCTTCCTCACCATCACTAGAAACAACATAAACAGTAGGTTTAGATGTTACCTCATGCTTTAGAGCAAGACCCTTTCCTAATTTCTTCTCCTATTGTTTCTTCTCCGATTGTTTCAGATTGAGTTCGAAAGTCTGAAGTGACCCAATGAGTTCATCTAGTTGCATCTCATCCTGATTTCAACATTCTTCGATAGAGGTTGCTTTGGACATGAACTTCTTAGGCAAAGAACACAAAACTTTCCTGGCAAGTTCAACATCAGTATAGATCTTATCCAAGGCAAAATATTCATTCATATTATAACACAATTGACATGAAAATCAATGATAGACTTATCATCAAGCATAAAAAGGTTTTCATAATCAGTAATCAATCTCCTAAGTCTGGTCTTTTTAACCATGTCAATTAATTTATTCTTAACTTGGAGTTTGTCCCATGCATCTTTAGCCATTTCATAGTTGGCTATGTTTTTCATTTGGCCAATGCTGACAGCATTAAAGAGTGCATGGTGCATGGAGAGCTTTAGAGTTGAAATTAGACTCTTCAACTCAGCTTTAGTCCATTGATCAAGGGGTTTTCCCTTGCTACCAGCTTCTCCAGTCATAACTTGTGGTTCTTTCCAACCATCGACACACGCATTCCAAGCCCTTTCATCAATAGATTTTTAAAAGGCTTTCATCATAGATCTCTAGAAGGGAAACCTAGTTCCCTCCAACAATCGTGGTCTATGAGTAGATCCACCTTCACCAAGGAAACTCATGGTGATAGGAGAACAAATGTGGTCACACAAAACACGGTGATCACACAGATCAGGATGAGCAGATCTGCTCAACTAGACACGAAACGAAGCAAAGACAAGCACAAACTCAGATTAAAGATCTGACAAACAAGCAAGAATCAATTGAAATAACTCTTCAAAACGTGCTCTGATACCAAATAAAAATTTTAAAGGGTTACCAAGTGTTTAAAACTCATGCAAAATGGGTTGCTTGTTCAATTTAGTGCAAATGAGTTGTGAAAAACTTAATTAAAACATACATCAAATCAAGTAAAGAACACACTTATTTTTACATGGTCCGACATCAAGCCTAATCCATGGGACCACATCCAGAGGAAGCAAATTCACTATGAAATACTTATGAGTTTAAATACAAAGCAAGATAACCAAAGTTGTAAAACAGTCCCTATTTTCTACACAACAACTCTATCTTTTTTGGTTGAACTTCAAGTCATCATAGCAAGCTTCACAAACAAAGCAACATCATGTTGAAGAAGGGCTACTCTCAAGATTCAACAATGAAGATAGAACAGTAGCTTACACACAAGCTTTCGTCACAATGGAAACAATATCCAAAGATCTCACATAAGGATAAGTGAAGAGGGTAATTCTGAGCCTACCAAAGCATAGTTAGAAACCTTAACAAAATAAGAACCTCAGAGAATATTCAGAGAGGGAAACAACTATAATCAGGTTCCTTGAAAAATAAAACTAGAAATGAATGAATATAAAGGGATTAACACATCAAGGGTTGGGGGACAAAAAAGTTAAATATTAACTTTTGTGTTTTTCTTTTTGCACAAGAAATTTTGGGACCACAGACAAAAACAATATTCCTTTTCTTACACAAAAAATAAACAGTGGACAAGAGTAAAAGAATAAATCAGAATATCAACAAGGAATAATATTGTCCAAAAAGGAAAACAAGTGCTTGAAAATACCTAGAGCTTTTTCACGTGCTTATGTAAAGCAAAATGTCATGATGATATTTTTCCGTTGGGGGAGAAACTGGTTGTAATTCTGATCGGCAATAACAATTGTTTGTATCTCTAAGTCAATAGATGAGGAAGATGATAAGTGCTTGAAAATACACCTATACTTAGTGGTTTTTAGGTATCGTTTGTGGACATGATTGTTTCATAAATGCACTTTTCAGGATCACAGGTATTTTTGTTGTGTTTTCAGGGAATAAAGCTTAAAAATAATATTTGGATGAGAGATGATGTTGGCGAGAGAATTTGTGAAGATTGGAAACAAATGGATCAAGAATCACAGTTGAATTGAAGAAGTTATGGCGATTTGAAGTTGAAGTGAAAATCCTGGAAAACGCTCCAATTTTGAACATGCCTTGGTGTTTCAACAATAACTTGAGCTGTAGATATTGTATTGAGATGATTCTTAAACCGTTGAAAAGCCGACTTAAAGGCTAAATTTCATATGTTTAACACTTTTCCATATTTCATTGTTATCATGCTCAAAAATCACCATCTTTAGAGTGGTGAAGAATGATGCAAGGTCAGGAGAGGAATTGGACACTATGCTGCAACACAACAAGACCAGAACCAACCATGCTGCAGCACTGTGCTATAGCACACTTTGTCCAAAATTAGCTATGCTGTAACATAGTGTCGGGGCACAGTCACAACAGTTGGGTTTTTAAATTCCGTGTTTTACTAGGAAATTGGGATTTCGGATTCCTAAACTAAATAGAATTAAGGAAAAAAAAAAAACCTAACCTTTTTGGGATATAAATAGAAGTCTTTTAGCATTATTTTGGGGGATCTTTGTAGAGAACAAAAGTACTCAATAATGTAGAGATTAAGAGAGATTGAAAGAGGCTTTGACAGAAGAATTAGGGAAGATCATCATCAACTCCATTGTTCTACCCAAGATTTCCTAAGTTTTTCTTATCTCTTGTTATTATTTTTTTATTCATTAATATGATTATGTTTTTATTCTTCTCCATGGGTAACTAATTCTTTTGTGATTGAGGGTGATTTCAAAGCCCTAGACATGTCTTGAAATTAATAAAATCTGCATCTATTTACCTTTTGATCCCTCTTGGTTATTATGTGATTATTTCTCTGTGAATAGGGTTTAGATAGATTGTCTTAATTGTTTAAGTGCGCAATTAAATAGTTAGGATTAATTTATTAATGCAATTTAGGTTGTTTAGTACGAAATCGCTTTATTAACCTAAATAACTAGTGGTAAAGTGTATGCCTGCATACATGGGGGGTAATCACTCAAGATAACTAAACCGACCATATGAGTTTAGCCTTGATTCAGTAGGTCTCTCGTAACTTAATGCTTTTATTACTTTGAATCTAGAGATCGTATCCTAGGTTATCTAATAAATAGGGAATTGGGTTATGACCGTGTCTAGTCCAACGACTCAGTAAGAAGAGATGGGACTTATCAACATTTGGTATTTTCTGAGCTAATGTGATCAAGAGGGTAGAAAGTTAAAGAATGCTTTTATTATATGCAATATATGTCTAGTGGTAGTGAATAAACCTTTAATCTCGTTTCTCTCATTGATTTCTCTTTCAATATTAGTTGTTTGATTTACATTGTTTGCTTTGAGTCTTTTTTTTTTTTTTTTAAGTTTTTGTTGAGTTTTTATAATTCGTGACAAACCCCGTTAGAAGTAGATAATTAATTAAGTTCACAAATCCTCTATGGGAAAAACCCTTACTTGCTCTTTGCTACTATACGACTTTGCATTAGAATTTAGTAAGGCAAAATTAGGTGTTGCATTTGCACGCATCAAAAGACGGTACCTATGATGATGGAGGTGGGAGCATTCTCTGACCGATTTGGGACATTTGGGAGATGATGAGCTGAAAATTGAAGAGAAAAATGATTTTACTGCAAATACAAAAACAAAAATAGAGGAAACATTACTTCATCAAATTACAAATACAAAAACAAAGGATATATTGCATGTCTCAGTAGACAGGTACAGGACCATTAGAACAAGAAGAAGCCGATTTAACTTTTATTAACGAGTAGGAACAAATAGAAACTTGAACGTTTGACATAATTTAAGCAACAAGTAAATAAAATATTACTTCATCTTTTTGCAAATACAAATACAGGGGAAATATTACACCATCTCATTAGACAAGTACAGGACAATTACAATAACAAGAGTGGTTTCATTTTATTAACTAACAAGAACTTATAGGAAGACTTTTACATGAAAAATACGTAAAAATTAAATTTGAAAAGAAAGATAGCAAAAGAGAGAATATTAAATGAAACAGGTAGCTACCTTAAATGGATTCAGTTTGTGCCAACAGGAGGCTGATGTAAAGCAAAAGGTTAATGAAGAAAATAAGTAAAGCCAGTGACATGGAGGCCATGGACATTATGGAATAAATTTTATGAAATGTTGCCAATTGGGTTTTGTCTCCAATCAGCAACACACAAAATGCACCGGTGAAGGCAAAGATTATGCACATAAGAAAAGTTGTTCCCTTAAAAAGAAATCCAGGGCCGTACATTCCATAGGTTGAATTAACAAGAATAAAAGAAGAGCACGATTTGAACAAGAATGTTATCCTCTTTCCGGCAATGTTCCTCTTCCATGGTTTTAGTTGATGAAGAAGGACTCGCCATCAGAAACTCGATAGGAATTTCTATTCGACAACTAAAATTAGTGGTCGTCAGTTTCTTCGAAAATATTTTCATTTGGTTTAAAATGAAAACTATTGCACCAGAATTTAAAATCTATTGGTGAATTAGATGAAAGGTTGTTCAATAACATATATATTGGTTCACTGAAAGTGCAAGCGGACCTAAATGAAGGTTCCATGAATTTCATTTCTATTGGTTCACACCCCTTTAAGTTTGGCTAAAGATGTTCACCCACAAGTTACAAGAGGTGGCAATTTAATTGTAGGCCAAACGACATGTATCCATCCATAGTTTGCCATAAAGACAAATTGGCATCCAAAAAGTTTGGAAATGAAAAACACCTACTTTCTCTAAATATTTATTGGTTAAGTTTAACTGAAGAAGGATAAAATAGCAAATCTAAAAACAAATAAAAGGCAATTATGTCATTTTACCCCTTTCTTCTTTAGTTAAAAGCTTGAAAATCCCATGTGCGTCAGGTAACTGTTTGGTCAAATGCCTGAACGGAATATAAATTAGATTCAAAGGGAATTAAATAAAATTAATAATTGACAAGGAACACAAAAAGGATTTTAATTCCTGGTATGGATTCAAGTGTTTCACAACTCATGACAACTAATCACAATCATTGGGATTGTGAATCGAATGTCAACTTAATTCTTTCTACACTATGAATGTTGCGTTATAAGTTCAGATATTTTCTTGCCACTAAATCTCTTTGGTTCTATTCTTCAAACTCCTGATACTTTTTGGAATTTGGATTTCTGGGTTTTTATTCTTTTTTTTTTTTTTGGTCTCAGTTTGTTTCAGTAAGCCACCACCATCGGCATTTTTGTCGACTTTTTTCCTTTTTCCTTCACCTTTTCAGTTGATGTCACCTCCCATCACCATCCTCCTCCATCCCCAATCGGATTTGACCACCCCTGTAACCACCGTTCGACTCCACATCCTCTCCTCTTCAAAACCGATCCCTCCATTAACCCTCTTCACTCGTCGTTTACTGCCTGTGACCTACATCTGCTGCTGCAAGACAGTCATGTTTTGCAACCTTTTCTTTTGTGCTTTGCTGGTTTTTTTGTGTTTGATCGGTGGGTTGCTGTTTAGAAGTGTTTGTGTTGCTGTTGTGGTGTTTTTTTCTAGTCGTTGGCCGCTCCCCCATCGCTCCAACCTTGTTGCTTCATCGTCATCCACCACTTGATCGACCTTTTGTTGCATCCAGGTCCTAATCTGCACAACAGCTAACTATTGGAGTCTGGGTTTCTTGGTAAGTGATTGTAAGATTTCCTCGACCATTTCCCTGCCGCCTACGACCAAAAATTTTCTGGTTTTGGAAATGTCCACTTTTTTTTTTTTTTTTTTTCCTCAACTAAATAAGCAATTACCACACTATCCTTCACTTCAGCAAGTGGAATTCACTAACAATACTTGATGGCAAGTGGTATTTGTCATTCCCGAACTTTTTGGGTACCAACTTGTCTTTATGACAAACTATGGGTAGGTGAATGTTGTTCGACCTTTAATTGTACCTTAAACTTTTCGAATAAACGACATTTCCCACCTTTTTATAAGAAAAAATATATTTTCATACAAGATATTGGGTAATGAGACTAAACTGTAAATTAAAGGAAAACTAGCATTTTGTGTTTCTATAAACGTTAACATTTCTCAATTCCATAAAGTTTATAATTCAAACCAATACATGTTCACCAAAAATATAAAATATACCAATAAAATTATTATTTTGTTATAAGTTTATTTTCTCACAAATTAAAATTTTACTTTCTTTAATGTTTATGTATAAAGGCAAAAGGATAATTTAGATTTTTTTTTTTTTTTTTTAACCTAATATAGTAATATCTTGTGTCAAAATATATATTTTGTTTGCGGAAAGGGGCCATGAAAATGTCACTTATTATAAAAGTTAAGGTTTAAATTTAAATTTTTAGAGCTTGTGGGTTAAACTATACTTTCGCCAAACGATTGGTACTCTTTAAATTATGACATACTTGAGATAAAGTTCATATTTTTCCAAAGCTGCCGGCTACAAGGGAGGGAGACTACCAAAAGTTAATGTTAATCCTAATTTATTAAGTGCATATATTATTAAATAAGTTATCAAATCGTCAGCTTCTAATTTTTTTCTTTCACGTTATCAAAACTTTGTATTATAATAACCTAACCTTTTGAAAACTAGATGTATTGATTCCAGTAGATTTTTGATACAAATAGCGTAGGCCCCGAAAAATCTACTATACTTGGTGAAATTCAAATTGGTCTCTCTCCTCGTGACTTCCACCAAGAATCGCAATCAGGAATTACTTTATAATTTGACTATAAAAAACTCTATTCAACTATGAAATTTAAAAGAAGTTTCTCCTTTGGAAATTGTTAGTATATATATTAGTATCTATAATATCCCTAGAATATATGATTATTTCCTATAATTATGCTAGGTTAGAATCTTTCCATATAGGGGCCGTTTGAATTAGGTTAATATTAGATACCGAGGGTAATATTTTTTAAATTGAGCAGATGACGATGTTTGGTTGGTTTGTAAAATTATTCCCAAAACATTTATGACAAACAATAGCATTTGGAGGGAAATTTTCCAGTAATCTTAATACCTAAAGATGGGGGGGGGGGGGGGGTGGGGGAGGGAGTGTGGGCCGGGGCCTGTTATTAAAACTTACCCTGGTATTACAATTTTTTTCCCATATTACCCTTAAACAGTTGAGCATTTGGTCCAAATTAACCTTATATTTGCTAATATGTACAAAAAACCTAATCACTCATGCAGACACTTTTGTCCTCGCTTTTTAAATTTTTTAGACAACATTGCCCTTGTTATTATCATTATTCACATAAATGCCTTTATACCCAAAACTAGTCACCACCAGCAACCACCGTTGATTGCCATCGGAGGTTGCCAAAAGTCGCCATAATGGCATACAACTAGCCATATATGGCCGACCGTGCGTCGGTGAGGCTTTTTCCAACCATCACAGATCCATGGTTGAAAAAAGCTAGATCTATGGCCATTTCATGACCAAGCATGTGGCCGTGAAACGGCGACTGATTTGGCCATGAAACAGCCAGGTCTTTGGCAGTGAAATGACCGACATTTCACAGCCAGATCTATGGCACTGCCAGTAGTGGTGGGTGGTTGCCGACAGTGGCTTGGGGTGGGTAGGGGTGTTTTTGTTAAGTTTAAAACTTTTTGGTTGCTAGGGTGTTTTTGCTCATTCTGAAAAGTAGGGGGTTAAAAAAATTGTTCAAAAAAAATAATAAAAAATACTGTTAAATTAATATTTAAAAAGGAGGGCAATTTAGTAATCTATAGAACATACCCACCCATTTATCCTTCCAACCAAACATATTATTCACCAATATATTCGAACCAACCAAACACATTTTCCAAACATTCTCAGTAATCTTCAAGGTGATAATTTATTCCGTTAATATAATATCCCTCCTATAATAAAACATCATATGATCCAAACGCCCCTATAGTGTATTTCCTTATTAACTTTGGCCTTCTCCAATATATATAGAGGTCTCCTTTGTATAGTTGATGACACACATAAATATACAATCATATGATTCCTCAAAACCCTCTTTATTTCAACATGGTATCAGAGCAACTACTCTGATCTTCTTGTCCGTGCAAGCTGTTTCATTGGTGTTTGCTTCCATACCAACCTTGGCTTTCCTTACACTGATAGTGGGATTTTCGTGGTTTTACATCCGATTTTTGCTCTCTTTTTTTATCAATTCTGATCATAAACGGAGTCTTGAGAATTTTATTGGTGTTTCTGTGTCAAGATTTTCCCAATACGCTTCCGCACGTGCCCCCACTCGCCTCCTAAATATTCTATATGTCTGACCACACGCCGCACATCTCCAGCAGAAATATCAAGCCTGTTATAGCCAACTTCAAGCCCAACTTCAAGCCCAATCCAAGTAAGCCTTCCTAGCCCATTTTTCTTTCTTCTATAAATCAACCCATTCGGTTCAAAGTCTAGCCCAGGTCCACCTGTTGACTTGTTGACCGTTGACTCATTGATCATTGACTCGTTGACCACCCAAAAAAAAAAAAAAAAAAAAAAAACAATTTGTATCACTCCTCTCCCAATCTTAATACCATTGTCCGTCCTATTGATAACATTTTAGATGGCTCAAATTATAATATGTGGGCTCAAAATATGGAAGTATTTCTTAGAGGACGAAAATTGTGGCGTTATGTTTCTAGTGATATTCTTGCCCCCAAGCAACAAGATGGTGAGATTCTTTATAAGTTTGCATGTCGGCTTGAAGATTGGCATAGTATTCATTGTAAAATATTGTCTTGGTTCATCAATACTTCTATTCCATCCATCCATAGCCTGCTTCCCAAGCTTGGTAATGCTCAACTGCTTGGGATTTTCTTTCTAAACAATACAACTGCATTGATGATGCTTCGTTGTAGTTCTAGCTTGAGACTAAGCTTTATCAGATGCGTCAGGAATCAGGTCAATCCATTACTGATTTCTATTCTCAAGTTGATAATCTTTGGGAATAGTTGTTTGCTGCATATCTTCAACTCAAATGTTCTGATGACATTGCATGGTTTGCAACCTACCATGATTGTCGTAAGTTTATGCATTTTATGATGGCACTTCGTAAGGATTTTGAATCTACTCGGGCCTCTCTTTTGCATCACACACCTCTTCCCACTCTTGAGACTGCAGTTGCTGAACTTATTTTGAAGAAAATCGTCATTCAACCATAAAGATGCAAACTCCAGATTTAGTTATTGTTGCCATCCCTCATACTACCTTTGGATCTTCTCTAGCCTCAGGCCGTTTCCCTTCTCAGTCCTCAAAGATTGACTTCTATAAATATTGCAAACGTCCAAGTCACTCTGTTACAAAATGTCAAAAATTGCAGAACAAAAATCAGTCTCGGGCCCCCTTGTTGCAAACTGCTGCTGTGGCTTTAACTACTCCATCTACTCTTGAGTCTGCTGCTGAGCCTTCTTCAATGTCCACTACTCTCACTGCTACTGATATTGAGGCATTAATTCTATAGGTTTTATCCCGATCTTCGTGCTTTGTCTTTCACCTCAAGTACATCTCCTTGGTTTTTTTATTTTGCATGTTGTAATCACATGACGTCTAATTCCACCATTTTTTCACAAAAATCTACTTTGTCACCCAATCCTATCATATATACTATTGATGGTTCTCATTTATCTGTTAGTCAAATTGGGTCTATTTCCTCCTCTACCTTATCTGTTGACAACACCTATCTTGTTCCCAAGTTATCCTTAGATCTCCTTTCAGTTGGTCAACTTTGTGAATTAGGTCTTCACCTTACTTTTTCTAATGCTGGTGTTGGTGTGCAAGATCCACAGATGGGTCAACTCATTGGGACAGGCCATAAGATTAGACGTCTATTCGAGCTCGCTTCTTTGTAGCTTCCATCCGATCTGTCTCACCCCATTGTTGCTCCTGCCACCTCTTCCCAATTATTGCATTCTCGGCTGGGTCATGCCTTTATACCTCGTGTTCATCTTTTGACCTCCCAAGGTCACCTAGGTTCTATAGGTTTTCAGTCTTTTCATTGTGTTTCATGTCAACTTGGCAAACAAACTCATTTATCTTTTAATATAAGTGATTCTTTTTTTACTGCACCTTTTGATTTGATTCACTCTGATATTTGGGGTCCTGCACCTACTCCTACTGAGGGGGGATCTCGTTATTTTGTTATCTTTGTTGATGACTATTCTCGTTATGCATGGCTATACTTGTTACAACATTGATCTGAGCTTGTTCATGTTTACCAAACTGCTAACAAAATGGTACAAACTCAATTTTCTTGTATCATTAAAGTTTTTCATTTAGATAATGCCATTAAATATAATGACAAAACTCTCCTTGAGTTCCTGAATCAACAAGGCACACTATCACATCGATCTTGTCCCTATACCTCTTAACAAAATGGTTGTGCCGAATGAAAACATCATCATATCCTTGATACTGTTAAAGCTCTTTTACTTTCTACTTCTTTACCTGAAAATTTTTAGGGTGAAGCTACTCTTACTGTTGTGTACACAATCAATCGGGTACCCTCACCTATACTTCACAACAAATCTTCTTATGAGCTTCTCCATTGTATGGTTCATAACTATTCCTTACTTCATGTCTTTGATTGTGCCTGTTTTGTTACTCTTCCTCCTCATGAACAGACCCAACTTGAACCCCATTCTCAGTTATTCTGTTTTCTCGGTTATGGCTTAACTCAAAAAGGTTATCGTTGTTATAATCCTATATCCAAATGTCTTTAAGTCTCTTGTCATGTGGAGTTTTGGGAACACAAACTATTAACTAGCATATCCACGTTCTCCCCTTCCTCCTTTAACCACTCACTCATATTCACTGATCCCTTTATTGCTCTATTTTCTGACTCTTCTACAGAGATTCCGAGATCCTCAGACAGTTCTTCCACTACTGCACCAAATCCAGTTGATGCGTTTGATGGACCACCTGCCACACCACCCATTCCTCAGTCTTCTCCACTCCCTGAACCTTGTCGTTCTAGTCTCCTACTCATCTTTGTGATTGTTACTGTTTCTCTGTCCTTGCCACCCTTCACAAACCTCACAATTATCGTGAGGCTCATACTGACCCTCTTTGGCAACAAGCTATGTCTGATGAATTGAATGCTCTTGTCAAAACACATACTTGGGATCTGGTGGACTTGCCTCATGGTAAAGCTGCAGTGGGATGCAAGTGGATTTATAAAATCAAGACTGCAGCAGATGGATCAGTTGACCGCTACGAGGCTCGACTTTTTGCTAAAGGGTTCACCTAGGAGTACAGGATTGACTATGAGGAGACTTTTGCTCTTGTTGCTAGAGTTACCTCTGTCAGATCTTTACTTGTAGTTGTTGCTATCCAGCATTGGGAACTTTTTCAAATGGATGTTAAAAACGCCTTCCTTAATGGAGATCTTACTGAAGAAGTTTACATGTAGCCTCCACTTGGCTATGAGCATCCTCCATATAAAGTTTGTCTTCTTCGTCACGCACTTTATGGGCTCAAACAGGCTCCTCGAGCTTGATTTGAGAAATTTCAGTCAGTGGTTTCTCAACAAGACTTTCTTTCTAGCCCATATGATTCTGCACTCTTTCTTCGCACTATTAGGGTAAGTACTATCCTTCTTCTTCTCTATGTAGAGGATATGATTATTACTGGTGATGATATTGCTGGTATTCGAGATCTTCAAACTTTTCTTAGTCAGAATTTTGAGATGAAGGATTTGGGACATCTTAACTACTTTCTTGGCCTTGAAGTTACTTCAAATCAGGATGCTTATTATCTCACTCAAGCAAAATATGCCTCTGATTTACTTTCCAAAGCTAGGTTGATAGACAGCAAGATAGCCACTAGTCCACTTGAGTATAATACTAAGCTTCTGGCCACTGATGGTTCTCCACTTGCAGATGCAACTCTTTATCGACAGTTAGTTGGCAGTCTCATTTATCTTACTATCATCAGGCCTGACATTTCATATGTTTTTCATCTAGTTAGTCAGTTTATGAGTGCACCTCGATCTACCCATTTTGCTGTGGTTCTTCGAATTCTACGCTACATGAAGGGTACTCTGTTTCATGGTCTGCACTTCTCATCCCACTCCTCTTTGGAGCTACAGGCTTATTCTGATGCAGATTGGGCTGCTGATCCTACTGATCATTGCTCCACCATTGGTTATTGTTTCTTACTTGGTACTTCTTTGATTTCAGGCGTAGTAAGAAACAATCTGTCGTTGCCTGTTCCAGCACTGAGGCTAAGTGTCGCGCTCTTATTGATATGAAATTTGAACTTTTATGGTTACGCTGGCTTCTAAAAGATATGGGTGTTCCTCAATCAATAAGTTCTCCTTTTCACTGTGATAATCGTAGTGCCATCTAGATTGCGCATAATGATGTATTTCATGAACGTACTGAACATATTGAGATTGATTGTCACTTCATCCGCCACCATCTTTAGCAGGGTGTCCTCCAGTTACATTCAGTTTCTTCTGAAGATAACCTTGCTGATATTTTTACGAAATCCCATCCACCTGGTCGACTTGGTGATCTTGTTTCCAAACTCCAGTTGACTTCGCCACCAAGAGTTTGAGGGGGCATGTTAGTATATATATTAGTATCTTATAATATCCCTAGAATATATGATTATTTCCTATAATTATGCTAGGTTAGAATCTTTCCATATAGTGTATTTCCTTATTAACTTTGGCCTTCTCCATTATATATAGAGGCCTCCTTTGTATAGTTGACGACACACAGAAATATACAATCATATGATTCCTCAAAACTCTCTTTATTTCAACAGAAATGAGCTCCATTGGGGATGAGAATCCACATCATCACTTTGTGCTTTTGATTGGAAATAATTTTTGTTGAGCGTCGGAGAAGTTATCAATAAAAATCTCCTTCCTTGTGACTTGACTTAGGCGTGCCTACTTTTATATACAATAATAGATTTGGGACATTATTGAACTGAGTATTTAGACAAGTATAGGAATTTCGTATTCTTGGCGAGTATAGAGCTAATAGTATTTTAGGAATTTGTTTTAGTATTTATATATATTTTTATTTAATACATAATATTACCGAGGTAATTTTCAGGTCAGGTCCATGGACCATTATCTCTGGCCCCATAGAATATCCTCGGGACTCCAAGTAATTATCTAGACCTAAGGCGTCAGGCAATCCCGGATACCTACTCTTGGCAAATTATTAAAACTTTTCTTCATGACCTCGAGGAATGTCTTTGAGATTCCAAGTAATTACTCGGACCTGAGGGGTAGGTGGTCTCAGATACCTTCCTCAGGCAAGTAATTTTACTACTCCTAGTCTCCTAAGAGCTGGTAAAGAGAACATGGCCATACGTCGTGTTAAGTTACATGCCGACTCAAAAGTGTATATGTTATGAGGTAAGGCCCTGCATTAATCTTTAAGTTTAACTGGTCTCTCACGTGAAATGTGGATCCAATTTTAAGGTTTAACGGATTTGACAAGGGAGGGATATTATTAGTTGATCCAAAAGCTTAAGCTATTAGATAATAACCCAAAATAATAATTAGCTCTTAACACATCCCATCAATTACAAAGCGTATGGCCATACTTATGCATGACCTATGTTGATGAATTTTCATAAACTGATTTGAGTTTTTAAAATATATTCATTACAATTAAGTTGATTTGAGTTTTTGTTTTTAATATAATGTATAGGAACATGTATATTTGCGAGATTGAGATAACAATATAATACTTTAACAAAAGTAAACATATTTAGTATAATTTCTGACATATAAATGTGGTATTTAAAGCCAAGATATGACTTTAACAAGGCACTTAATTTGCAATATTGACTATAAATAACTCCTATTCAACTAGGAGATTTTAAGAGAATTTCTCTTGCCGCGTGAGCTACACTAGAAAATGAGAATCCACACAATACAATCAAATTACTTTGTGCTTTTGATTATAAACAAGAAATTTCAAATTGGGTTAATTGTTTCAAAAAATTGTCACCCCTAAAATATAATATAAACAAGATTTAAATTGTCACCTCCAAATTATTATCATATTATATGCAATTATATATTATATTATTTATTTTTAAATTGAATAATGGTAATTATTCTCACTTATAACCCAACACGTCAATTTTTTTAGCTATATTTTTAACCATTAACATTATTGCACTTGTACATCCTATAAATTAGATGTATATAGCAATACATCTATTTTATTGAATAACATTAAATATATAAATTATGGATACAAATAAATATAAAAAAATGGCTAATAACTATAAATAAAGGCTCCAATTTTATTTTGTCTTTTCATAATTGAATAATACTGAATGTTCAAAATCTTCCATGCAAATTGATGTATTATGAAGTGAATGGATGAATACATATAAAAAGCCAATTAATTAAATACTTAATAATTTGGGTATATA
Source organism: Pistacia vera (assembly GCF_008641045.1). Taxonomy (NCBI): domain Eukaryota; kingdom Viridiplantae; phylum Streptophyta; class Magnoliopsida; order Sapindales; family Anacardiaceae; genus Pistacia; species Pistacia vera. Next base: position 146,902 of record NW_022196692.1, on the reverse strand, counting down.
TTTCGCGTCTCTGTGGACTACAATTTGACATATTTACGGTCTTGTATAATAATAATCCCTGCATTTGGCACACTTTTTTCCCACTATCCTATCTTTACAAATCAAAAATGCATTTGGTTTAATATTCTTCAAAATCCAATCATATTCTATTCATCTCAAAACAATAACAATTACCTTTCTCAATAAAAGTTTTAAAATTAACAAAAACACCCCTCACCCACCCAAGCCACTATCACTCGCTGGCAGTCGCCGCCGCCGCCAACCACCGCTAGCCGTCGGCACCATAACAATGTATGACCAGCTGGATCTGGCCGGTCGTGTGTCAATTTGTCCGTTTTTGGCTAGATCTACTACCAAAGATCTGGCCGTTGATGGTCGAAATAGCCAAATCTATGGCCAAAGATCTAGTCGTTAACGATAGTCATATCATGGTTGTTGACGGCTAGATATCTTGGTCGTCGTTTGGCTGTCAACGACAATCAGATCTAGCCAGATTCACGATGGATCAAGCAAAAAAAGGCTAGATTGACGCACGATCGGCCAGATGCAATTGGTCGTGTGCCATCCAGATGGCTTTTAGCTATAGTCTGACGATGGTGACCAGCTGCCAGTAATAGTTGGATGGGTTGAAGTGTTTTTATCAATTTATAAACTTTTATTGTGGGGGATGTTTATTTAAACAAACAAACATAGAGGGTTAAAATAATCTAAATATTTTCAGAAAATATTTTCTAAAAATGTACCAAAAACATTTTCAGAATCCTATTATATTTTTCAAAAATGCTATTCGAAATAGAATGTTACTCCGAAAAGCTAACCAAATGCAGCAAGTAATTTTGTTTTTCCACAAACTTTGGTTGGGCCGGGCCGATCCTAATTCTACACATGAACGGCTGTGGAGTGTGGCCTGCGGCGCCTTCTCTCCTTCGTTTCCAAGTTTTTTACTCAGATTTGTAGTTCATGCAATTGCATAGAAATTGTACTCAAAACCGCCAGATAAGAAAATCCCAGACGTCTCCAAATTCCTTCAATCTCTGATTTCTAAAGGCAATTTCTCTCTTTCAACGTGTCTTCCTCATCAACTCCATCCGCGGCTTCAACTTCAGTTGAGGAATTCCCTCCGACTATCTCCCACTTTCCCGTTTCTCCTCCAGGCTGGAGCTCTCGCACAACCGTTGATGATTCTTTCAAAATTCACCCTTTCCCGACTCCATCCTTAACTAACACCAACACAATTCCTGGGATGATTTCTATCCGGATTCAGCAGCTTTGTGTTCCAATTCAAGATGGCGAGTTCCACGGACGAACGAAAACCAAGGTATTCATCATGATTGTTGCTCAAATTGCACCAACTTTGAGCAATTGTGGGTCCATGAATAATAGCACCAACAAAATTTCTTTAACTCCTTTTTCTGAATCCCTCCTGGAATTTGCAAAGATTTGCAATCTTATCGGGTTCATCTGTTTCATATATTCTATTTTGGTATGCCCCCACCAAAACTTACGGCCTCTTGGCGGTAATGTGCCTGCAATTGCTTGGCAAGCATGCGTGGCAAATTTGGATCACTTCGGCTGTTTTCATCCTTTGCATCCCCGTCTTTTTTGCAGCATTCAGGAGCTGAATATATATATTGTTGGAAATTTTGATGGAGAGAGCAAAAATAAGTACAGTTTTAGAGGAGATGAGTTTCAACTCCCGCAACAATGAAAATAATCATAAGACTAACATTATTTGAAGACTGTGTCACAGTTTGAACATTGCTTGGAAGTTGGAACCGGGAAGAGGGAAAAATACTTCAATTCTCTAATTAAATACTTAGTGAACCGAGTTAGTGTAAATTCTTCAACTAAATACCACTACGAGAACATATTAAGCAAGCTTTATGTTAAAAATCTAAGCGGTTGCCCGGTGGCCCAGCTTATGATGACTTTCCTGTCGTAATAAGCCCTTTATTTTTTCTATCTATCTTTTTTCCTTTTTTTTTTAGGGGAATATTATTATATTTATGTCATGTGGACTTGACTAAATTGACACCTCTACCTGTGGTTGTTGCAAATCTGTATGAGGATTTCAAATAGGATATTTTCGGATATCAATGTTAGAAACTGAGGTGAGTCTGACTCCTCACCCAATAAGACCTTGTTGAATGGGAGGATTACCCCCTCTTATAACCCAATAGGCTTGAGCGTGCCTAATCGATGTGGGACTCCAACAATCCCCCTCACGGTCAAGCCCATATGTTGGGAATGCCTGTTATTGGAAGTAGTTGCTGTCTCTAACTCCTCACCCGCTGGTCAAGCGCTTAGCTCAACTGAACCTGAGCTCTGATACCATGTTAGAAATTAAGGTGAGCCTGACTCCTCACCCAATAAGACCTTGTTGAATGGGATGATTACTCCCTCTTATAATCTAATAGGCTTGAGCGTGCCTAGTAGTTGTAGGACTCCAACAATTGTCAAGCACCACTGAAATAGTTAAAAAAAAAAAAAAATTGTTTTTAAATATGTTATATGTATATTTAAATATATTCAATTTCATGTTTAAATATTAATTAAAAAGCTATGATAGAACTCACAAATCGGGTTTGGTGATTGTTAATGCCAAGAAATGGTTCTAAAGGGTTAACAAGTGAAACTCAATAAGTTAAGTCTGATGGTGCTCTTCGTTTTTGGCTTTTGTTATGCTCCTTAATTCTTCTAATTTGGTGACCCCTTTTGGGCAATCTTTCACAGAAAAACTACTTAGTAATTGATGCGTGTCCTAGGCGGTTTTGAGTGGCCAACAAATGAGAATGAGCCACTTTGCTTGGAAGCCAATTGGGTGAACACTTCTTCACCTGTGGGTGATGGTAATGACCCTCTTGGTGGATCCCTTGGGTGATGGCTATTACCCCATTAGAGATGACCTCTTAGAAAAACGGGCGACTATCCTTACATCAATGCAACGATGTTTCTCCTTCGTATAAAACCTTCGCAACGATAATGTTCCCTCATGTAATATTAACTCTTAATTTTCTTTTTTCTTTTTTTAAAAGTTTCTTTAAAATTATACTATTTTATATATTTAATATTCTTACAATTATCATGAGCCAAGACCCAAGAACAATTTTTTTTTGTGTCCTTAATGTGTGTCTCGTTGAAGGAATAATGTATTACGTCGGCAATCGATGAAATGGTGCACGGCCAGATCCGCCAACTGTGCACCGATATGAATGTTTTCAGTTATTGATATAATTAGAAATAACTATATGCCTGTGAATCTGACCGAAAATAACCAGATCTATTTTGGCCACTTCTAATCAGATCAATGGTGGTTAATAGTCAGATGTGTGGTCGTTATGCTCCATACATTTGGCTGTTAACGACCATATTTATTTTGACATCCACACCCATAGATCTGACCGTTAATGATTAGATCAAACCTAAATCTAGTCAGATCATTTCCGACTGGATCTACCATAATTGGAATTAAAGGGTAAATGTGGATAAAAGGAGAAAACTACAAGATGTCAAATCAAAAAAAGTTTCTACATAACAAGTCAAGCACTCAAGCTGATCAAAGTTCCAAGACTTTGAATTATAGCTACAGTCAATATACGTTACTATGTGGGTCAAATAAAATTGTGCAATATCTCTATGAAAACATATTAATATACTTTTATAATTATTATTAAATTGACAATTTCTTTAATTTCAGCTTCCATGACGAAGGGGCGCGGAAATATTGTTACAATAAATATATAATTTAGTTTCTTGACTCGTAATGAATGACGTTTTTAATAGTTTAATAGAGTGATTTTGACGTTAGGACTTAGGACTTGAATGCATTAAGTCAAAGATGTCCCTTGGAAAACTTCTTAAAACAACTCTGAAAATTGACAAAATTTCCCACTAATGTTTTTTTATGATTAATTTTCTGAAGATTTCTACCATATAATGAAAATCTTCCTTGATGAAAACATACAATTTTTTTTTTTTTTAATTATGTTAACCTCACGTCGCTTTCTCACACCCTCCCTGCCTGGTCAATAACTTGCAGTATAATCTGTTATCACAAATTTCAACGTAGCTGAAATATTAAACTTGGCTGCCTATACTTTAAAATCTTTACTTCTTCATCTTTTCAGCCTAGAGAAATCAAATACGAACCATGCTTAGCTTGTTCTTGAAGCTTGTTTTACTATTCCTCTCATGTTTTGCCACTCTTTGCAAAACCTGCAACCAAATAGATAAGGAATCACTCTTGTCTATAAAACTCAACATATATTCTCCTACAATAAATTGGACCTCTTCGGTCGACTGCTGCCTATGGGAAGGGATCGAGTGTGATGCGAACGGTCGTGTCACTCATTTACAGCTGCCCGGGAGAGACCTTAGCGGCTCCATCTCCCCATCAATTGGGAACTTGACACATCTTTCTCACCTCAATCTTTCACACAATCACCTTTCCGGTCCTGTCCCCCATCATTCGTTTTTGTCTTTAGTTCTTGTTGAAGTTCTGGATTTGAGTAATAATTCTCTTACAGGTGAATTTCCATCATCTTTGTCATCTAAAGTCATTAGATTGTTTGATTTATCCGGCAATAATTTACAAGGAACGATTCCATCATCGTTCTTCCAGCTATCAGCAGGAAATTTGGAGAGTTTTAATGTCAGCAAAAATAGTTTCACAGGTCTTATCCCTTCCTTTAGCCGGACTGAAACTTCCTGCATTCTCAGGATTCTGGATTTCTCAAACAATGATTTTACAGGTCCAATTCCTCCAGGACTTGGAAATTGCTCAAGACTTCAGGTTTTCCGGGCAGCCTGTAATTTTATCTCAGGTTCACTACCTGATGACATTTATGCTGCCATATCGCTTGAAGAGCTCTCCTTACATGTTAACTCCCTATCTGGACCCATTAGCAACACCATTGTCAACCTCACAAGCCTTATCATTCTTCAGCTTTATTCTAACAATTTGACTGGCTTCATCCCTCAGGGTATTGGCAAGCTCACCAACTTGACACATTTGTACCTTCATGTGAACAACCTATCTGGCTCTCTTCCTCCATCCATGAAGAATTGCATCAATCTCATAAAACTGAATTTGCGGAATAACAAACTTGAAGGAAATCTTTCGGCATTTAATTTCTCAATGTTTCGCCATCTTCGTACAATCGACCTTGGAAGCAATAACTTCACAGGTAGCTTCCCATCGACTCTTTATTCATGCAAGTCACTAACTGCAGTAAGGCTTTCCCGTAACAATATAGAGGGAGAAATTTCACCTGAAATAGTTGCATTGGAATCATTGTCATACCTCTCGCTTGCCCAAAACCGATTAACGAATGCCACTGCATCAATCAAGATTTTGACAGGTTGCAAGAACCTCAGTGTTCTATTCCTTTGTAAAAACTTCAAGGGTGAAATGATTCCTGATGATATTACCTTCTCATATGCATTTCCAAATCTCCAGGTTTTGGCTTTGAGTAAATCACAATTCCAGGGTCAAGTTCCTTCCTGGATAAGTAATCTCAGGAAATTACAGTTCTTGGACTTAAGTTTGAATCAAATCACTGGTTCAATTCCAGGGTGGTTAGGGACTATGACAAGTCTATTCTACATCGACTTGTCTTATAACCTTCTTTCCGGAGAGTTTCCGAAGGAACTCGGCGGATTGCCAATGTTGGTATCAGAATTACAGGCTGCGAAAAAAATTGGTGCGAGCCGCTTAGAGTTACCTCTCTTTATTCCTCCCAATATCAATGCTTCTAATGAAGAATACTATAGTCTCCTCAGGTTACCACCGTCGATATTCCTCCAAAACAATAGTCTCAGTGGCAGCATCCCCATTGAGATTGGCCAATTACATTTTCTTCAATTGCTTAATCTCAGCTATAACAAATTCTCTGGAAACATTCCGAATCAAATATCGAAACTCACTAACTTGGAGAGATTGGATCTATCCGGAAACAATTTATCTGGTGAAATCCCTGCCTCGTTCAGTGGTCTCTACTTCTTGTCGGAGTTCAGCGTCGCGAATAATAATCTTCATGGTCTGATACCTTCAGGAGGTCAGTTTCATACTTTTTCCATCTCCAACTTTGAAGGAAATCCAGGTCTGTGCGGTGATATTATAGAAATCTCATGTTCTATTCAAACAAGAACGAGTCATAATCCTGTTCCTTCTCCAAGTGAATCTTCAAAAAAGGAGCTTGTTTATGGACTCACTGCTGGAGTTGTTTTCGGATTTATTATTGGGTCCGTAGGTGGGATTTTTTACCCAATTCGTGTATATAGTTTATTCAGAACTCTCTGAATTTCTCTTAACAAGTGATTCCAGATTTATCAGTAAATTAATCTGGCTAATTTCTCTCTCTATCCAGCAATGTTCTTGTATTCTCTACTTTTACATTCTCACCGCCAAACACCGAATTTTTTTAACAATTGAGAAGGATTCAATTACTTCAGTAAAATAACCACTGATATACTAAGAATTAAATAATAAATAACCAGAAAAATATAACAACAAAACTGAATAGATTGGCACTGAATATTTTCAAGTCTAATATGGTTTGAATTGACGAGAAGAAGCTCTCAAATTCATGAGAGGTTTCTCAAATTTCAAGAAAATTATCAAATTCACAAAAAACAATAACTAACTTGACTAAAAAAAAAAAAAAAAAAAGACGTCCTAAATAATACTTGTAATAATTAAAATAGAAATTGAACGACTTTAACTTGGTAGAACGAGAAAATTAGTCAAACTAGCAAACTTTTATAATTGATTTAGAGAACTATAAGTGCAATATTATAGTCACTCGAAGAAATGCGTGCACAATTAGACAAAAGTCTTATAATGAATCTTGCATATATTTCAACTAGAACAAACTTTTTTATTGTTTTAATTAACAAACCTTTCGCTTGCTCTCATTCCATCTACCCGGTCAATACCTTAAATTATTATCTGCAGTCAATTACAATCTTAAGCACTTGTTCGTTTCTTTTCTACCATCCCACATAAAAGGTTAAAGTAGCAGGTGAAAACTCTGTAAGAAGTTCTTAATTATGCAAATTCAAACCCTAATTTTGCATAAACCTTGTGCTTAAGATTTTTGAACAGGATGATTCTCACAATTCATAATGTAGGGGATGACATACCTTGATCCATGACAATTTGCTTGAGAAATTGAATGTAAATGAGGCATCTTCAAGAACCTAGGTTTCTCCTTCTTGGCCTTTTTTGGTTTGACAGTCTGTTCCTGATGGAGAGAAAAATAAAACCTTCGGTTTCTGGGCGGAGAGAGGACCGGTTCTTTTCCAATTATTATATATACATAATCACATGTTCCATCAAAGTGTGCAGTCATTAAGACATACCCTCTATTGACCAATAGACTTTTAACGGTTAAATAACTATTAAACCAAAATAATATTTTAAAAATATATAAAATATTATACTTAAGGTTTAAGACACATTAGTCGTTAAAAAAATATTTACTTTTTCGTTTATTTTCTCCCGCATCATTTTGTAAAAAAATAAAAAAAAAAAAAATTATGCACACTTTGACTGAATGTGTCCATACCTTCACATTCATAACACCTTTATTTTTCTTGTCATTATCTCTCGAAATCGTTTTGAGAAGGCACCTTGACTAACTTGGTCAGTGGACTTCTTCACAAAAGATTTATTTACCTTTTTTGCTCAACTTAGGCTTTCTCATATTCTTGTTCAAAAATTTAGCAAAAAATGTTGTGAGTAAAGTGTACACATCTTTCTCACCATCACTAGAAACAACATAAACAGTAGGTTCAGATGTTACCTCATGCTTTAGAGCAAGAACTTTTTCCAGTTTCTTCTCCCATCGTTTCATATTAAGTTTGAAATTCTGAAGTGACCCAATGAGTTCATCTAGCTGCATCTCATCCAGATTTCGGCATTCTTCGATAGAGGTTGCTTTGGACATGAACTTCATAGGCAGAGAACAAAAAACTTCCCTGAAAGTTCAGCATCAGTATAGATCTTACCTAAAGCAAAGCATTCATTCATGATATCACACAACCAACCATGAAAATCAGTGATAGACTCATCATCATGCATAAAAAGGTTTTCATAATTAGTAATCAATCTCCTATATCTGGTCTTTTTAACCGTGTCAGTTCCTTCATTCTTAACTTGGAGTCTGTCCCATGCATCTTTAGCCATTTCACAGTTGGCTATGTTTTTTATTTGGCCAATACTGACAGCATTAAAGAGTGCATGGAGAGATTTAGAGTTGAAATTAGACTCTTCCAACTTAGCTTTGATCCATTAATCAAGGGGTTTTCCCTTGCCACCACCTTCTTTAGTCAAAACTTGTGGTTCTTTCCAACCAACGACACAAGCATTCTAAGCTCTTTCATTAATAGATTTTAAAAAGGCTTTCATCCTAGGTCTCTAGAAGGAAAAGCTAGTTCCCTCCAACAATGGTGGTCTATGAGTAAATTCACCTTCACCAAAGAAACTCATGGTGACAAGAGAACAAATGTGGTCACACAAAACATGGTGATCACACAAATCAGGATGAGCAGATCTGCTCAACCAGACACGAAACAAAAAACAGCAAGGACAAGCACAAACTCAAATTAAAGATCTGACAAATAGGCAAGGATCAACTAAAATAACTCTTTAGAACATGCTCTGATATCAAATGAAAGTTTTAAAGGGTTACCAAGTGTTTAAAACTTATGAAAAATGGGTTTCTTGTTCAATTTACACAAATGAGTTGTGAAAAACTTAATTAAAACATATATCAAATCAAGTAAAGAGTATGCTCATTTTTTCATGGTTCGGCATCAAGCCTACATCCATGGGACCACGTCCAGAGGAAGCAAATTCACTATGAAATACTTACGAGTTCAAATACAAAGCAAGATAAACAAAGTTGTAAAACACTCCCTATTTTCTACATAGCAACTCTATCTTCTTTGGTTGAACTTCAAGTCATCATAGCAAGCTTCATAAAACACAACAATATCATGTTAAAGAAGAGCTCCTCTCAAGATTCAACAACGAAGACTAGACAGCAGCTTACACACAAGCTCTCATCACAATGGAAATAGTATCCAAAGATCTCACACAAGGATAAGTGAAGAGGGTAATTCTAAGCCTACCAAAGCATAGTTAGAAACCTTAACAAAATAAGAACCTCAGAGAATATTTAGAGAGGGAAACAACTGTAATCAGGTTCCTTGAAGAGAAAAACTAGAACTGAGTGAATATAAAGAGATCAATGCGTCAAGGGTTGGGGACAAAAGAGTTAAATATTAACTTTTGTGTTTTTCTTTTTGTACAAGAAAATTTGGGACCACAAACAAAAGTAATATTCATTTTCTGACACAGAGAATAAATAGTGGATAAGTGTAAAAGAATAAAACAGAACATCAACAAGAAATAATATTGTCCAAAAGGGAAAAAAAGTGCATGAAGTATGATTTGAGGAAAAATATCTGCCAGACGTATTGTGAACACACACATGCTAAAGTGCTCACACTTATGAAGGTGTTCACCTTTAGTAAGTGTGCGCNCTTTGACTGAATGTGTCCATATCTTCACATTCATAACACCTTTATTTTTCTTGTCATTATCTCTCGAAATCGTTCTGAGAAGGCACCTTGACTAACTTGGTCAATGGATTTCTTCACAAAAGATTTATTTACCCTTTTTGCTCAATTTAGGCTTTCTCATATTCTTGTTCAAAAATTTAGAAAAAATTGTTGTGAGCAAAGTGTACACATCTTTCTCACCATCACTAGAAACAACATAAACAGTAGGTTCAGATATTACCTCATGCTTTAGAGCAAGACTTTTTTCCAGTTTCTTCTCCCATCGTTTCATAAATAGTCAAGGGTTGGGGACAAAAGAGTTAAATATTAACTTTTGTGTTTTTCTTTTTGCATAAGACAATTTGGGACCACAAACAAAAGTAATATTCCTTTTCTTACACAGAGAATAAATAGTGGATAAGTGTAAAAGAATAAAACACAACATCAATAAGGAATAATATTGTCCAAAAGGAAAAAAAGTGCATGAAGTGTGATTTGAGGAAAAATATCTGTCAGATGTATTGTGAACACACATGCTAAAGTGCTCACACTTGTGAAGGTGTTTACCTTTAGTAAGTGTGCGCATAATGGCAGAAGATCAAAAATAGTGCAAGATTCAAAAATAGGATCATAAGGAGACAATATATATATATATATATATATATAGATGAAGAAAAAGAAAGATAAGGAAGATAGCAAAAGAGAGAATATGAAATGAAACAGTGAGCTGAGATTGGATTTGTGCAAACAGAGAGCTATTTCACGTGCTGATGTAAAGCAAAATGCCGTGATGATATTTTTCCATTGGGGGAGAAACTAGTTGCAATTCTGATCGGCAATAACAACTGTTTGTATCTTTGAGTCAATAGACGAGGAAGATGGTTGCTGTAGTGGGAGCATTCTCTGATGGATTTGGGACATTTGGTAGATGATGAAGCTGACAATTGAAGAGAAAAATGATTTTACTACAAATACAAAAACAAAAATAGAGGAAATATTACTTCATCCGATTACAAATACAAAAATAGAGGAAATATTGCATATCTTCGTAGACAGTTACAGGACCATTAGAACAAGAAGAAGCCGGTTTAATTTTTATTAACGAGTAGGAACAAACAGAAACGTGAACGTTTGACATAATTTAAGCAACAAGTAAAGGAAATATTACTTCATCTTATTGCAAATACAAATATAGGGGAAATATTACACCATCTTATTAGACAGCGAAGAATTTTAGAATCACCGAAGAAAAGAAGAACAAGAAAACAAAAGCAAGAACGAGCTAAAGAGTAAAGTGAATATGTTTCTGAAAACTTGATTTTTGCTAACTGACAAAACAGAAACACGAAACACGGTGGGCTAATTTATATTGCCCTTATTACAAAACGCATTGTATTAGATGTTCCTTTAACCTAATTGCAAACTTGTACAGATTACAGACATATCCCATTATACACATTCTTCTTAACAGACAGGTACAAGACAATTACAATAACAAGAGTGGTTTCATTTTATTAACTAAAAGAACTTACATGAAGACTTTTACATGAAAAATACGTAACAATTTAAATTTGAAAAGAAAGACAGCAAAAGAGAGAATATTAAATGAAACAGTAGCTACCTTAATTGGATTCAGTTTGTGCCAATAGGAAGCTGATGTAAAGCAAAAGGTCAAAGAAGAAAATAAGTAAAGCCGGTGACATGGAGGCCATGGACATTATGGAATAAATTTTATGAAATGTTGCCAACTGGGTTTTGTCTCCGATCAGCAACGCACAAAATGCACTGGTGAAGGCAAAGATTATGCAGATAAGAAATTATGGAATAAATTTTATGAAATGTTGCCAACTGGGTTTTGTCTCCGATCAGCAACGCACAAAATGCACTGGTGAAGGCAAAGATTACGCAGATAAGAAATTATGGAATAAATTTTATGAAATTTTGCCAGCTGGGTTTTGTCTCCGATCAGCAACGCACAAAATGCACTGGTGAAGGCAAAAATTACGCAGATCAGAAAAGCTGTTCCCTTAAAAAGAAATCCAGGGCCGTACATTCCATAGGTTGAATTAAGAAGAATAAAGAGTGAGAAAAGCACGATTTGAACAAGAATATTATCCTCTTTCCGGTGATGTTCCTCTTCCATGGTTTCAGTTGGTGAAGAAGGACTCATCATCTGAAACTCGACAGGAATTTCTATTCGACAACTAAAATCAGTGGTCGTCGATTTCTTCGAAAATATTTTCATTTGGTTTAAAATGAAAACTATTCCACCAGAATTTAAAATCTGTTTGTGAATTAGATGAAAGGTTGTTCAATAACACATATACTGGTTCACTGAAAGTGCAAGCGGACCTAAATGAAGGTTCCATGAATTTCATTTTTATTGGTTTGCACCCTGGCTAAAGTTGTTCACCCACAGTTTATAAGAGGTGATATTTTATGTTGTACCTTAAACTTTTCGAATAAGCGACATTTCCCTCGTTTTTATAAGAAAAAATATATTATTTTCATACAAGATATTGGGTGATGAGACTAAACTGTAAATTAAAGGAAAACTAGCATTTTGTGTTTCTATAAACCTTAACATTTCTCAATTCCATGAAGTTTATAATTCAAACCAATACATGTTCACCAAAAATATAAAATATACCAATAAAATTATTATTTTGTTATAAGTTTATTTTCTCACAAATTAAAATTTTATTTTCTTTAATGTTTATATATAAAGGAAAAAGAATAATTTTGGTTTTTTTTTTTTTTTTTTAACCTAATATAGTAATATCTTGTGTCAAAATATATATTTTGTTAGCAGAAAGGGGCCAAGAAAATGTCACTTATTATAAAAGTTAAGGTTTAAATTTAAATTTTTAGAGCTTGTGGGTTACACTATACTTTCGCCAAACTTGAAGATTGGTACTCTTTAAAGTATGACATACTTGAGATAAAGTTCATAGTTTTCCAAAGCTGCCGGCTACAAGGGAGGGAAACTATCAAAAGTTAATGTTAATCCTAATTTATTAAGTGCATATATTATTAAATAAGTTATCAAATCGTCAGCTTCTAATTTTTTTCTTTCACGTTATCAAAACTTCGCATTATAATAACCTAACCTTTTGAAAACTAGATGCATGAGTCAAGTAGATTTTTGGATACAAATAGCGTCAGCCCCCAAAAAATCTACTAAACTTGGTGAAATGTCAAATTTGTTTCTTCTTCCTCGTGACTTCCACCAAGAATGACAATCCAGGAATTACTTTATAATTTGACTATGAATAACTCCTATTCAACTATGAAATTTAAAGGAAGTTTCTCCTCTGGAAATGAGCTCCACTGGGTATGAGAATCCACACCATCACTTTGTGCTTTTGATTGGAAATAATTTCTATTGAGCTTCGGAGAAGTTATCAAGAAAAATCCTTCCTCGTGACTTGACTTAAGCTTACCTACTTTTATGTACAATAATATATTTGGGACGTTATTGAACTGAGTCTTTAGACAAGTATAGGAATTTTGTATTCATAAAGAGTATAGAGCTAATAGTATTTTAGAAATTTATTTTATCATTTATATATATTTTTATTTAATACATAATATTATCAAGGTAATTTTAGGTCAGGTCCAGCGACCATTATATCTAGCCCCAGAGAATATCCTCAGGACTCCAAGTAATTACCTAGACCTAAGGTGGCAGGTAATCCCGGATACCTACTCTTGGTAATTATTAAAACTTTTCTTCACAATCTCAAGGAATGTCTTTGAGATTCCAAGTGATTACTCGGACCTGAGGGGTGGGTAGTCTCAGATACCTGCCTCAGGCAAGTAATTTTACTACTCGTAAGAGCTGGTAAAAAGAACATGGCCATACGTCTTGTTAAGTTACATGCCGACTCAAAAGTGTATATGTTATGAGGTAAGGCCCTGCTTTAATCTTTAACGGGTCTCTCACGTGAAATGTGGATCCAATTTTAAGGGTTAATGGATTTGACAAGGGAGGGATATTATTAGTTGATCCAAAAGCTTAAGCTATTAGATAATAACCCAAAATAATAATTAACTCTTAACACATCCCATCAATTACAAAGTGTATGGCCATACTTATGCATGACCTATATTGATGAATTTTCATAAACTAATTTGAGTTTTTAAAATAAATTCATTATAATTAAGTTGATTTGAGTTTTTGCTTTTAATATTATTGATGCTTAATTTTGACACCAATGATTCGCACATGCAAAATGCTAAACAAACTTAGAAATTACACGTGAATGAAAATGCGGTAATTAAATTAAATATAGTTTTTAAAGTGGTTCGGATACTCAAAGAGAATTTTTACGTCCACTGTTTCTGTATATAAATGGAAGATTATAATCAGGTCGCGTTTACGAACAAAGAGCACAAAATACAGAAAGAGAGAGTGGTTTTTGTTATCAGAATCCCAAAATTGAGAAGGGGAGTCCTCTATTTATAGTAGAATAGATTAAGGTAATGATTACAAATTTGCAAGTGGGCAGTTGTTGTATAATTCCTACCCTGCTTTCCATTGGCTGATTGTACAGGGGATATCCTTAAATCATGTAGGGCATGGACAAGAGGGCGACTCCCAGCCACTCACAGACCAAACTAGGATCTGTCAAGTTGATGACAGTCATACTCTTTCTGTCTTTCGATGACGTGGTAGCGTCTGGACGGCACAAAACCTTCTTGAACTCTGATTAGTGCTTGCTGACATAAACTCGTGTCAATCCTGAGATTTAAGGCATAACATTATAAGACTGACATTATTTGAAGACTGTGTCACAATTTGAACATTACTTGGAACTGGGGAAGAGGAAAAATACTTCAATTCTCTAATTAAGTACTTTGTCAAATTACTAAATTCTTTAACTAAATACCAGTACGAGAACACATTAAGCGGTGGCCCAGCTTATGATGACTTTCCTGTCGTAATAAGCCCTTTATTTTTTCTTTCTTTTCTTTTTTTATTTTTTTATTTTTTTCAAGGGAATATTCTTACATTTATGTTATGTGACTTGACTAAATCGACACCTCTACCTGTGGTTGTTGCTAATCTGTATGAGGAATTTGAATAGGATACTTCGAATATTGTCAAGCACAGCTAAAATAGTAAAAAATAAAAATAAAAATAAAAAATGGTTTTTAAACATGTTATATGCATATTTAAATATATTCAATCTCATGTTTAAATATTAATTAAAAAGCTATGATAGAACTCATAAATCGGGTTTGGTGATTGTTAATGCCAAGAAATGGTTCTAAAGGGTTAACAAGTGAAATTCAATTAATAAGTTGGTAAACAAGGAAATAAAGATCTTGGGTGGTCTGGTGGTGTTTGTATAGGAAAAATTTTTATTGGGGTTGACAAGGTCCAATGGCAAAATAAATATATTATGGCCAAGTGTCTTAACCCAATTTTGGTTGGACCTACGTTTAAATTTACTTTGTGAACTGACCACTTTATGAGTTGGATTATATTGTAAGTTAAATTAAATTGGGTTCTAGCCCATTAGCCCACGGTAGTCTAGAATAGGAATAAGAACCCTATTTATTTTCCACTTCAATCAAGATCCTAAATCTTACTTGAAGTAGTAAGCCTAATCTGATAAAGGCAAGTGATAATGCTTTCTTTCTAAATTAAGTCTCATTTACCAAGTAGGACTCAGAGTTCTACTTGGACTTCAACCCCTTTGATTCACTATATAAACAAAGGTCAAACCTCTTATTAAGCATTTAGAAATAATTCATAGCTCTTAACTCCTAAATTTTTGCTCTCAAGAATCATCACCTTCTCTTGCTGTGAAGCTTAGTTCCGACTAACTTCATCACCCTCTGTCACTGTAAAACTAGTTGTAAACCCTTCCCGCTCTCAGCCCTTAGTAAAATATATTCAACCTCGCTGACTTGAGTTTCGGAGTGTCTACGACAAACAACACACTTGTGTCACTCAAGCCCTCATGTTTTATTTCTTTATTTATGCATGTTCATCAGATTGTCAATAACTCGTTTCACATAAGATGTATCCCTTTCGAATTAATCGTAGATTTTATCATCTACGGTTCTTCCTTTTTAGCATTTGTTATGCTCCTTAATTCTTCTAATTTGGTGACCCTTTTCGGGCAATCTTTCACAAAAAAACTACTTAGTAATTGATGCGTGTCTTAGGCGGTTTTGAGTGGCCAACAAATGAGAATGAGCCACTTTGCTTGGAAGCCAATTAGGTGAACACTTCTTCACCTATGGGTGATGGTAATGACCCTCTTGGTGGACCCCTTGGGTGCTGGCAATTACCCCATTAGAGATGACCCTTTGGGGGCGTTTGGTTGAGGAATGTTAGATTACTGAGAATGTTGGATTACTGGAAAGATAGATTACCTTGGAAGATTATTGGGAATCTTTAGGAAAATGTGTTTGGTTAGTTTGAATAAATTGATGAGTATGTTTTATTAATATGTTTGGTTAGAAGGAATAAATTGGTGGGTATGTTGTTTAAATTACTAAATTGTCCTTTAATTAAATATTATTATTATAATATTATTTAGATTTTATAACTCCTATCTTTAAAAACCTTGGCAAAAACAGGCCCTTTGGAAAATGAACAATACACCCCCACCAACCCAGCCACTGTCGGCCGCCGGCAACCACCGCCGGCTGCCAGAATTCACCAACGTAACGGCGCATGGACAGCAGTTGCCGGCTTTTGGTGGGATTTATGATGGATTTAACGGTCCTGATGCTCCTGATTATTTGCTTTCTAATTTATACTCTGCTGTTCATAAGGAACTGAAAGGGTTGTTCCGTCGCCGACGCCTTTCTCGCCCACCGGCATGATGACTTCAGCATGGCTTGGCTACCGGCCTCCACTGAGTTGAGAACTCTCAGGAAAATCAGCAACTCGAATATTTTCACTACTCAAAAACTGGATGCTAATCAACACCTCCGGCGCAAGAAAGTGCTATAGCTCATTTCTTATGTTCAAGAAAGTTGCGATGCTAGTAGAGCCATAGATATTGGCCGAGCAGCTTTCACTACCACTCTTAATTTGATATCAAATACTATATTCTCCATTGATGATTCATTTATTTTGTTTTACATTTATCTTGGGAGAGGATTGAGGATAATTAAAGGGCCTTGTGCGAAATTCTATGCTCAACTTAGATTCTTTAATGAGTATTTGCCTGAAGATAAAGATCCTCTGCATGCGTGGTGGGTGATTTGTTTCGTCTCTGTTCTTGCTCTTGCAGGTTAAAAAAAAATGGTAAAATTTGTCTTTTGTTGGTCAGAAAATGAAAGGAATGATTTTTTTTTTTTTTTTTTTAACTCATAAGTGGATGATTTTTTTTTTTCTTTTTCTGTTCAGTGGTGGATTATTTTATGAGAAAATGTAGGGAAAATAAAGTTTTGAAAGAGCAATTTTGATTGTTTGATTTAAAAACCAAAAAGCAGGAAAAGAAAAAGGTTTAAGGTATCTCATAGGAGAAAAGGGGCTTTGAATGGTAAAGTAGATCTATTGCAAGTTAATCAAGCCTATATTAAATCTGTTGAAAAATGGCTTTTAGCAAAATCACATGGGGTAAATGATAATGGAGAAATGTTTAGGGACTTATATTTAATAGGCTAAGAAAGGTTGTTTGTCCACATTGATTAGGATTGAAAAGTGGGGAAACTTTTGGGCCTATATATAAAGACCCATATCATTGTTATTAGGCATCCCAAGTTGTAATTCCAATACTTCTTTTGTTTAGGGTTCTTTCTAAGGACCCTTAGTTTGCAAGTTTGTTATCTCCCCTTTGTTTGGGGATTTGTTGTATTGCCCAAATATTAGTAATATTATTTAGAGATAGTGGGAGCTTTCTTTTGCAGCCCCGAGGACGTAGGTTTTAATACCGAACCTCGTTAATTCCTGGTATTCTTTATTTTGCATTTAATTTTGGCAATATTATGCTACATTGTATTATTATATTCAATAAGCTAGCGTTAGGGTTTATGTTTTCGTTGCATAACAATTGGTATCAGACTAGGTTAGGACAGTGAGTAGCTATTTGTATGGTTATAATGCAGTTCAGGAAAATTCTATCAAAAAGACGATAAAAGTCTAAGGAGACTGGATTTAAGTGGGACCATTGTGACCCTCCATTGTTTCCTGGAAATTTCCTGGTACATTTTAAATATTTAGCACTTACTACTACCTAGGGCTATTGTTGATTTGTGGTTAGCTATTGAATATAATAATTTGTGGAGCTTGGTTATGTGAATTTGTTTACCAAGCCAATTGAGTAGGCATAATGGCATCATCGTCGAGGATTCATCGTCGAGGTAGCACCGTTTGCGGCACAACCATCCGCACCAGTAAAATGAACGGTTTCAAATGCAAAATTGATGTTGAAAAATTTGATGGCCAAAATAATTTTGGCTTGTGGCCGAGTGGAGGTAATGGATAGCTTGTATCAGCAGGATCTAGATATTGTTCTGAAGAGAGGAAAACCAGAAGATGTCTATGAGAAAGACTGGGTAAGGTTGAATGTAAAAGCGTGTGGGATAATGCTCATGTCTTTGTAGAGAGCAGAAATATCCATTCATGAAAGAGCGTCTGCAAATAGTTATGGAAGGCGCTGGAAAACAAATATATGAAAAGAGTAATGAGAATCGACTCTATTTGATGAAAAGACTGTTGTCTCAGTTGAGACCTGGTACGAATATCAGTAGCCATATTGAACTTTTAACGATTAAATGCTGATTTGTTAAATTTGGATGAAACATTCAAAGATGAGCATAAGGCTATGTTGTAATTGGATCTTCTAGATGAGTTGGACTATCTTAGTATTACACTTCTTCATGGGAAAGAAAAAATGTCCTTTGAAGAAGTTTGTTCTGCTTTGTCCATAGAAATTCGGAAGAAGGATCAGAAGGAGAATAGAAGATGAGTCAACAGAAGCTCTTGTAGCAAGGGGCGGAGTCAAATCAGAGTCGTAAGAAGGAGAGAGAGGAAGATCTCGTTTCAAGGAAAACTCATAGGGATCAATGTGCCTTTTGTCGTGAGAAAGGGCATTGGAAGAAAGATTGTCCGAAGTTGTAAAAGAAATAGGGCAAAGTACTTCTGATGCATACGTTGTTAAGGTGAAGAGGTGAGTCTGATTTCTGTCTAGTTAGCCTACCATCCACCTCTGGATCAAATGAGTGGATATAGATTCAGGTGTACCTATCATATGTGTCCCCACAAGGAGTGGTTCTTTAATTTTGAAGAACTTGATGGTGGAGTTGTTATATGGGCAATGATGATGCTTGTAAAACAACTGGGATAGGTTCAATTCGGTTGAAGAATCATGATGGCTCAACTAGAACTCGACAGATTTTCGGTATGTACCGAAGTTGAAAAAGAATCTCATCTCTTTGGGAGCTGGAATCTAAAGGCTTCACAGTGAATATGCGAGATGGAATTCTAAAAGTTGCTTCAGGCGTCTTGTGGTAATGTAAAGGCACGAAGAGAAACAACTTGTATTACTATAATGGTAGTTCAGTTATTGAAACGACAGCTGCAGTCGTGCAGAAGGATGCAGATTTAGAAATGCTCAAGCTATGGCATATGCGTTGGGGCATGCAGGTGAAAAAGACTTACTTAGTTTGATGAATCAAGGCTTATGAAAGGTGCAAAGACCTGTAAGCTGGATTTTGTGAGCATTGTGTTCTGGGAAAAAAAACAAGAGTGAAATTCGGCACCGCAATCCAAATACTAAGAGTATTTGGATTATGCTCATTCTGATGTGTGGGGACCTATCAAAACAAAATCTTTGGGAGGTATGCACATTTAGTCACTTTGTAGATGATTTTTCCAGAAGAGTTTGGGTATATGTGATAAAAACTAAAGATAATGTACTTAGTGTTTTCCTTAAATGGAAAAAGATGATTGAGACTCAGACTGGTAGAAAGATCAAGCAGCTACGTACAGATAATGGTGGGGAGTATCGTAATGATCCGTTTTTGAAAGTTTGCCAAGATGAAGGAATAGTACGTCATTTTACAGTAAGAAATACACCACAGCAAAATGGGGTGGCAGAACACATGAATCGAACTATACTGGAGAAAGTTCGATGTATGTTGTCCATTCTGGGTTGGGCAAAAAGTTTTGGGCTGAGGCAGTTATATGCGTGTCATTCATTAATCGTCTATCATCAAATGCAATTGAAGGCAAGACGCCGATTGAGGTATGGTTTGGAAAACCTGTTTCTGATTATGAATCTTACATGCTTTTGGTTCCACTGCTTATTATCATGTGAAAGAGTCTAAGTAGATCCTAGAGCAAAGAAAGCAGTATTTATGGGGATTACTCAGGTGTAAAAGGATACCGTCTTTTGTGGCCAAGTTCGAAAAAAATACTGTTTAGTAGGGATGTGACAATTTGATGAGGTCTTCTATGTTAGAAAAGAAACGGAAGCCAGATGAAGGTTTCAGTACTCTGCAACAGGTGGAGCATACTCAGTAGCAGGTGGAGTTTGAAACAACATCAGTTAGCCCAGTTGGAAATGAGACTCCCATGATAGAGGAGTTCATTGGAGTGAAGAAGAGGATTCTTCCTAAGAACCTCAACAAGAATGCATTGCTGTTAATAGGCCAAGATGAGAAATTCGCAAGCCTGCTCGTTTTGCTGATATGGTGGCCTATGCACTCCAATTGAAGATGGTGAAGTTCCTTCCACTTATAATGAAGTAGCTAGCAGTTCCGAAAATGGTAAGTGGAGGAAAGCCATGAAAGAAGAGATGCAGTCTCTCCATAAGAATGAAACGGGGAGGTTGTCAATTACCAAAGAATAAGAAGGCAATTGGATGCAAATGGGTATATGCAAAGAAAGAAGGATTTTCGAATTTGAAAGACATCCGATACAAGGCAAGGTTGGGGGAAAAGGCTACGCTCAGAAGGAAGGAATAGATTTCAATGAGGTATTTTTTCAGTGTAAAGCATTCTTCCATTAGAATTTGTTGGCCTGGGTTGCTCAGATGAATCTTGAACTTGTTCAACTTGATGTGAAAACCGCGTTTCTACACGGTGATTTGGAAGAGGAAATCTATATGACCAGCCAGAAGGATTTAGGAGTATTGGGAAGGAAGATGGGTTTGTAAACTGAAAAGATCGCTTTATGGTTTGAAACAATCTCCGAGGTAGTGGTACAAGCGATTGATAGGTTTATGATGGGTCAGGAGTACATAAGAAGCAAATTTGACAATGTGTGTATTTCAAGGCTACAAGGTGACTCTCATTTATCACTCTATATGTGATGATACGTTGATTGCTTCAAAGAATGTAGAAGAAATGAGAAGTTAAAGGCTCAACTAAATCAGGAATTTGAGATGAAGGATTTAGGGGAAGCCAAGAAGATTCTCAGTATGGAGATATTATAGATAGAGGAAATGGCAAGGTTTGTTTGACACAAAAGCAGTATCTAAGAAGGTTTACAACATTTGGCAAACTGAAAGTACAAAACCTGTAAGTACTCCACTTGTTCCTCATATAAAGCTTAGTATGTCATTATCTCCAAGTACCGATGAGAAGAGAGTATATGTCAAAAGTTCCGTATTCAAATGTGGTGTGGTAGCTTGATGTATTCAATGGTGTGTACTAGGCCCGACATTTCACATGTAGTTGGAATTGTGAGAGGTATATGATGATCCTGGTAAAGGACTTGGCAAGCTGTGAAGTGGATTTTACGGTATATTATAGGTACTGTAAACATTGGTTTGGTTTTGGCGGGATGAAAATAGTCAATTGCTGTTGGCTATGTTGATTTGATTATGCTGGTGATTTGGACAAGCGTCGGTCAACTACTGGATATATATTTACTCTTGCTAGAGCTCCAGTAAGTTGGAAATCTTCTTTGCAGTCTACAGTTGCTTTGTCTACTACAGAGGCAGAAATACATGGCGTTATAGAGGCTATGAAGGAAGCTATTTGGTTACAAGGGCTATTAGATGAATTGAAAATTAGTCAAAAGAAGATCACTATCTATTCTGACTGTCAGAGTGTTATTCACTTAGCAAAGAATCCAGTTTCACTTTCGCACCAAGCATATAGATGTTTGTAGCACTTTGTGCGGGAAATTATTTCTGAAGGGAAGAATCTATAAGAGAGATTGGGACTGTTGAGAATCCTGCAGATGTCTTAAAAAAGTAGTGACAATGATCAAGTTCAATCACTGTTTGAACTTGATCAACATCCTGCGAGCTTGATTGTGCTTTTTGGCACATTTGGAGGTGTTGCAAAATTTGACAGAAGAATACAAGACTTTGAAGGTTTGCTAATTCGCAAGGTGGAGATTTGTTGAAAAATGGCTTTTAGCAAAATCAAATGGGGTAGAAATGATAATGGAGAAATGTTAGGGACATATTTAATAGGCTAAGAAAAGGTTGTTTGTCCCACATTGATTAGGACTGAAAAGTGGGAAACTTTGGGGCCTATATATAAAGACCCATATCATTGTTATTAGGCATCCCAAGTTGTAATTCCATTATACTTCTTTTGTTTAGGGTTCTTTCTTTAAGGACCCTTTAGTTTGCAAGTTTTGTTGTATCCCTTTGTTTTGGGTATTTGTTGTATGCCCAAATATTAGTATAGTGTTGGAGATAGTGGAGCTTCTTTTTGCAGCGCCCGAGGATGTAGGTTTTAATACCGAACCTGTTAATTCCTGGTATTCTTTTTTTGCATTTAATTTTGGCAATTTATTTAGCTTTATACTTGTATTATTATATTCAATAAGCTAGCGTTAGAGTTATGTTTCCGTTGCATAACAAAATCAACTTTGTTTTCACCACAATATTCCCATTCAGAGTTTTCCAGTATCCTTATTAGCTTACCATGTTTACATTTCTTATGAGTGCCAAAATGAGAACAAATTAATAATTGTAAAGGACTTTTATGGGTTGTGGCGGCAGTTCCTTTTGCTACCATATAATCTTGTGACTGGGTTAACTGTGTGCAGTATTGTGGTAACTACGAAAGTAACATCAGCGACCCCATTGATAAAGAAAGTATTCCTACATCCTGCTAGCGCTGACCAGATTTTGCTTCCGGATGGTAGATACATGGCATATAGGGTGCCAGGTGTTCCAGTTGACAGAGCTAGGTTTTCTATAATTGTTCCCTATTCGTTTCTTTCTCTTGACTTGCAGGTTGGATAATCTTAGTGTTAAAAGATGTAGTGTGCTATTGGTTTTAACTTACATTTGTAAAGTTTTTATGGTATGTTGTATCCTTTCTTGATCAAGAATACCTGGACTTAAGACTTCACTTTTGGAAGAGTTTGGTATTTGCTTGTTGACTTATGATCTTCCAGGTTTTGGTGAGAGTGATCCTCACCGTAGAAACGTTGAGTCATCAGCATTGGATATGTTGTTTCTGGCAGTTTGTGGGTGTTAATGGCAAGTTCTGGGTGTTGGGATACTCGAGTGGAAGCCTGCATGCGTGGGCCGCGCCAGATACATTCCTGACAGACTTGCAGGTTAAAATATGTTGTTGCATTCGATGCGTAAGTTTCATTTTGTATGCTCATGTTATTCGTTATTGGAAATTAAGAAAGCTTTTCATACACATCTGTTTCTTGAATAGGAAATAACTTTTTATACCTATAAAAATGATTCATTTGTTCTTACTGCTAAAATTTTATAATTGGATTTTGAATTTCGTTATTTTGGTGTTGAATGTATTTCAGCTTGAAGATAGACTGGAACAAATTGTGCTATGATACAATAACAATTTTGAAGTTAAGAAAAAAGAGACTGGAAACGGTTGCCTTGTCCAAGGTTATTTGCAAATTTACTAATCAGTTTTCCAGAAATAACTGACTAATACTTTGTAATGTTCTCTGTTTTTTATGATTCATTTATTTTTACATGAACTGAAATGGCGTTTTGATATTGCAGGAAGTCTTCAGAATTAAGAAAGAACATCCAGATGAGTTCTGCAGTAACATGTTCTTTGATAGGGGGATTGTTAATGTGTCTGCTGTTGTACTAGTGAGGTACTGCAGTTTTTTTTAACCGGCCAACTGCATTTTTTTTGAAACAGCAACTGCTGTTTTTCTAGTGTTTGTGGGCAGCAGTTATTTTGCTTATTGGGTTTTTTTCGCTGGTCTTGTATAAGGGTTGCCTTTTTTTTTTTTTTTTTATTTTTTTTTTTTTTTGCAGCAGCAGCCTGTGTGGCTTTTAGTGTGTCTTAAGGGTTGGCTATTTTGCTTATTGGTTTTTTTTTGCTGTTCTTGGGTAAATAATCAATTTATCACTTGATTATTGTTCCATTTCATTCCCACCTTACAATTTGTCATGCATTATCTAAAGCAATGTAACAACAAATGAAATATTTAGAACAAGATGTAGCATCCAACACAACCAACATATATATACACCCAACTGAAAGCAATCTAGAGGCAATAAGTCATAAACATTAAACTTAGTACAAATTTTTACAAGAACAGAACGGAAAAGCGGGAGTGCTTAAGTTCGATTTCAGTTTAGCGGAGCTCAACAGTGAGTGGATGAAACTGTGATCAATCATGCCTTCATCTTTCCATTTTCCTGCCACTAAAGATAATCAATAAGAAGTTGCAACAACAAAATCATGCTTTTAGAATTACTACACGTGACAAAAGATGTCTAACAATTCCGCTGTCTTCAATAGACACTTCAAATGCTTTGGTTACTGACTTTGGAATTTTCCCTTCGTGTTCAAAACCAAAAGCCCTCCTTGACGTTGCTTTCCTTTACTAGCGGGTGATCGACAAAATATACATCTACTGTCCATGTGGGAATCTAACCCTTCACCATTTCAGTAACAAACACATCAAAAACATCTAAGGATTTATAGTCCTCAGACAAGACAGCATAGACTTAATTACGAGTCAAAAATATATACAACCCCGTCAACTTGATTGTGTCAGGGGCTAACAGGTGGGGGTAGACATTTTTCGTTCAATATGCGCAAGACATATGTCCTCTTAAGTGACTCCGGCAACCCCATGAAAGCATCTATCTTGTGCTGATTTGCACATTACCTCCAAACATCTATCGTCTCTGTTGGGGTTTAAAGTCCCAATTCTTCAATTTCTGCAAACAAACACTGACTTCTATTGTCCGATTTGTCAAAAAATGCGGCAATCTTTTCCATCCCGGGAAGCAACCTCTACGTATCCTCCACTTCTTCATTTGGTCCATTTCAGAGATGCCATCATCATTCTTTTTTTCTTTGTTGCTACTAGATGTCCTACGGTTCCACTAGCTCCAGAGGCAGCCACATCATCATTGTCTGGAACGTTACTCCCTTTACAGCTCAACATCAACATCCATTGATTCATTGTTGTTATCGGGAATTTCTGAATCAAGATCTTCGACCGCATCAGCTGGGGTCTCCGCTCTAGCTCCACTTGCCGGTCCCTACCAAAAACAATGACTAATGTGTCGTAGTGGGGGAAAGGTTTATTCCTTAATCTGTGCAGTTGGATGGCTCTGTTAAAGAAAAAATGATAGATGACATTTGAATTAATATACAAATTAAATTAATGATGCATTCAAGATAGAAAAAACCTTACCTTCACCCACTCCTCAAACAACATCATGCTTGCAGTTATGCATTTATCTTCATCATTCCACCCAAAGCCACTGCCGTGATTTAACATATCTTAAATGGCACCCATAACTTGTATCGTGATTCAATATGTGGTGTTGCCTTCAACCCAGAAGATGGAATTCTTTTCTGCCATATCTTTTAGTTGGACAAGAAACCCAGTTTTGAAAGTACCATTGTTAGCAGCCCAATGACGGCATTCTTCAAAGTAAGCAAACAATTAGTAAAATGGCATCTCCTCTTTTGTCCATTGTCTTTTCCTTCCGGTTCCACCAGCTTTTTTCTTCCCTTATTACTGTTGCTTTGGTCATACATTGCCCAAGGCAATCCTGACTTCCACTAGCTGGTGCCGACTCATCCATTGTTGAATGAACTATAAGAAAAAGAAATTAAACATTTATTAGGCAAATAATTAAATCTTGAATCATACTACCTTACTAAATAATAAAAGTCAGGAATATTTATACAATAGAAGATCCATAAACGAAAAATATAATCCAAGACAAATTGATGTCAATAATACAGAGTCACAATTTGGTCCAACTAGAAAATCTTCCCAAGTCTAAAATAGTCGACCCCATGCAATTTTGAATATGAAGAAAAAAATATATTCTCTGCAAATATCTACAACAACAACAACCGAGAACCACTTCCACAACCACACAAATAGAGTCAAACAACACAGAACTCCAAAACACCCTAGATTAATCCAAGAACAAGCAATACTGAATTATATCAATTCATATATAAACAAAACTACAACAGTACACCAAGTCGGTTTGCAGCAACAGCCATAGACCAACAGTAGAAGAAATTAACCAGAACCAGAAAAAAAACAGTACAATAACAACAAATAGCAAAAACTAGTAGAATATATTATACAATATAAGATTTAAAAACAAAAAAACATATATTCCAAGACAAATAATTTACATTCAAACGTCAAATGTCATTATGCATAGTATATTATAATAATATATATATATATTACGAAGTACAAAACACACCTAACTATTGTCAGCTAAGAAAATAACACCCTAAACTAAATCAATAGCCTAGATTGTTGCCAACTTTAAACATCTGGTGTGCTAGATTATCCCTCAATGCAGTCAGCATCACTTGGCTCATATGGCTTATAATTCAGGGTCGGGATCGACTTCGGTGGGGTATTGTTCATCTCACCAACCTAACTTTCCATAGGGTCAATGGCCATCTCAGACCTAATGTAGTTAGTAACAGGCAACAAGCGGATATTATTCTGCATTGCGTTTGATAGGGTAGAAAGATTTCTCACTTAGAATCTTCCAATGGGCTTTCAAGAGGCCGAAACATCTCTCAATGCAATTTCTTGCTCGGGAGTGTTTCATGTTGAAAAATTCTTGAGGTGTCGTTGGTTGGTAACCATCTCTCCATTCATTCAAATGGGATCTTTGCCCTCTATAAGGTGCCAAAAACCCATTCACATTGGTGTAACCCGCATCACATAAATAGTAAAAACCTATGCATGATAATAAAAATGTCAATTACAGATACTCATCTAATCATTCCACGTTATTGTAATGAACTTGGAAAATTGTATAGAAAACTATACCTTGAGGGACTTTTAATCCATTTTCCCTACTAATTGCATCTCTAAGGACTCTACCATCAGCAGCTAAACCTCCACATAGGAGAATTAAATGAATGCATTTTTGGTGTGCAAACAGCAAGAACATTCGTCGCAATTTATTTTTCCGAGTGCGATACCTAGGTTTATCATGGGCGGGAACTTTAACCCTAATATGGTGTCCATCTAATTCACCAAACAATTCTTACCAAAAGGATAACACAAATTTAAAAATTAGTGTTGTACTAAAAAGGAACCTACATAAAAACTGCCAATAATTATGTTTAGGATCTTCATTATGTACCTGAATCATTCCAACGTTCATTTGTTGAGTCCTCGTGATAGGCTCAGGTTCTTTCAGTAAAATTGTATGCATTCTTAAAACAGCGTTCAACACTCCATGAAAATTTTACTAACGTCTCACCGGACCTAGCTAGCTGGCGGCTTAAGACTCTGTTCTTGATGGTGTGCACCAATGTGAAGAAAACTACACACCATTTCCTCTACAGATGTATTTCTATTTGATTTTAACCCCCTTTCACGTTGAAGTAACGAACATAATTTTTTAAAAGCTGTTATATTCATTCTACAGTTCACTACACATTGGTTATCATCTTGAAAAATCATTTTCCGTAAATTGAGGGTCCTAATGAATGGTTACTTCGAAAGTTACCCGCATATGATATGCCCCGTCTATGTCTATTCCTATTCTTCAGCATCAAGGCAATTGGTTAAGAAAGTATGACGTTTAGGGGTGCCATCATATGAAATACATCATCATAACGGACACAAAAGCTTTGCCTTTTAGTTAAACGGTCATTCTGTCCACGAGGAACATTGGATTTTGTCATAGATGAGGGAAGAGGACAAACATAATATTTGAGGGAAAAAGACACACACTACAGAAATTTCAAACAACATTTACCCTGTCAACTAGACTTCAATTCAAACACCAAAACATTAAGCTTAAAACTGACAGAATACTAGAACAACATATGAGTAAGATTACTTTTTATCAAGCCAACTTTGTAAAAAAAATAAGAGAAACAAATTGCCCTTTTACCATGTTCAAAGTAGTCAGACATGCATTTAATTTGAGAAGCAAAATGCAGGTGCAGCAGTGGGTTCAAAAATAAAAATTATACCTATTCAAAAGATGGGCAGGATCCGAATATTAGAGCAGTAAACAATGAAAGCCTGATTCTCTTTCTTCAAACAAGAGTGTTGAAAAACAGTACAACAAACCAAAACCTGATTAATTACAATGAGTTAATACAAAGAAAGAGTTAGGGAACTGAAATTTCAGCTGGAAAATTAATTACAATTTCGAAGAAGATATCCGTTCATTAGATAGACAAGAATACAAAATTTGGTGATCCTTGATTGAAATTATGCAACTTCCTAAATCAAATTCAAAATTATATCAATAACAATCAATCCATATCACATAGTAACAAGTTCTCAATACAAATACTTAATCTGAACAAGTTCTCACATAATTCCCGAGAATTTACTACAGTTTCCTAACACAACACAAGCCTCTGTTCTTCTTATGAATAGGCCATGAAGTCACAGCTTTCTGTGAAAATATAAGTATTTAAAATTCTAAAGTTAATTCAATACTTATTCTCGTAAGCTTGGCAATTAATTTTTCTTTCACGATTTCATTTGTTTAGGTCTATATTCTTATAGCAGCAGTTTATTACTTCGCATCAATCCAAACTCCCTGTACAGTTGGATTTGGTTTTTGTTGGCACAATTGTACCTAAACTTATGCATAACTTCTAGGATTAGGTGGATAATATAAATATAATATATATATATATATATATATATATTAATAATATATATATATTATATATAATATATATTATAATATATATAATTATATATATATATATATATGCACGCCAATTTTCCTCAAGATTTCAGCTACTAAGAAAAAAGGTAAAGATGGGTGAGGTTGGTACTGTGTATAAGAAAAGGCTCACATAGCATAAGTTAGCTGATGCATAAAGCTGTCTAGAACACATTATCTGGTTGAATCCGATACAACAACAAAAGAAATGACACACTACTCATCGGTTCTGTCAGCAGCTAAGATAAAGATCAGACATGTGCAAAAAGGGATAACGTCTGAAAAGCTCATCATAAGATTCCAGCTACTTAACAAAAGGAATAAGGTTGTTGAAGTGACTGCTGTGTGTATAAGAAAAGGCTCACTTCGCAGAAGAAGCAATAAAATAAACAGATTTGACATTGACCGACTCAAAATAAATAACAATACACCAACCAAAACGAACGATTTAAGCTCAATCTGCATTTTCACTAACACAGTTGGGATCTGAAGTTAAAAATGGATGATTACCTCGATTCGGTGGGAGACGACGGCACAGATTCAAGGAACAGTGGACGACTTGGGAAGTGAAGACGAGAAATTTGCAGCAAACGCACTCCACTTGACTAAACATGAAAGGAAGCTCAAAGTGTAAAGCAAATGGGTTTGTGTTCAACTGTGTAAAAAGTGGGTAATAATTTGGTAGATGAAGATTTATTAGTAGATGATGGTAAATGAGTTAGGTTTTGGGCATTTCACACGGTAATGAACTGGGAATTTTTAATGGAAAAAGTGGGGAATTTTTGATAGTGAAGATTAATCCGTAGATGATGAGTAAAGGGTTAGGTTTTGGGGATTTCAGGCAGTAATGAATTGGGAATTTTTAATTTTGTTGAAGTTGGAGGGTTATAAACGGGTTTAAATTTTTGTGTGTAAGGTTAAAAATGTCCATAACTTTTTGTAAATTGTTTAAATAACAAGGGTATATTGTCCTATATTTTATAATAAGGGATAGAATGTAACAAAAAAGATTACCTTGGTAATCTCAGAATACCTAAGAAAATGGAGTAATCAGATTACCTCTGATATTACACATAGTAACCACTATCGGTATTTGAAGTACCGGTATCTGATATTACTTGATAACCAACATGGTAATCAAAGTAATATAGATGACATTACCCCCGTAATCCCACTTAACCCCCAACAAACGCCCCCTTTAGAAAAAACGGGGTGACTATCCTCACATCAATGTACGATTTTTCTCTTTGTATAAAACCTTGCACGATAATGTTTCACATAAAGGGGAAATGACATTTCCCACCAAGGTTCAACGAAACCCAACTTCCCACTGTCAAATTTCAAAATGACACTTTTCTACTCTTTGTGTAAGTTTTGTTAGTGTTTTCTCTTAATATTTGACTAAAAAGACAAAAATATGTTAGATAGTTTATTTCTTAATTAGTTATTATAAATTAAAATTTTGTTAAGTCAAAGTCTTTACTCGATTATTTTAGTTCAACTGTAAAGATATATTTTTCCTTGTTTATTTAATTAATTAAGAATATTGATTTTCTATGTTAATTAGTAAAAATGAAAAAAAAAATTATATTATAAATTTAGTAAAGATTATTGAGATAATAGTGAGGTATTTATGATTTATAAATAAATAAATATAAGGTCATTTAAAGGTATTTTCGTTTTTTCGATAAAATATTAACGGAAATCATAACAAAATCTAAAGAAGGCGGAAAATGTGTCATTTTGAAATTTCAAGATGGGAAAGTGTAGTTTCGCAAACCTTGGGTAGGTAAATGTATGTTGCTCTCTTTTATTTAAACTTTGACCCTCATGTATATTAACTGTTAATTTTTCTTTTTAAAGTTTCTTTAAAATTATACTTGTTATTATATTTAATATTCTTACAATTCTCATGAGCCAAGAACCTTTTTTTTTTTTTTTTTTTGTGTGTCCTTAGGAGTGTTCAGTTTAAAGAATATGTATACATTGTAATACCACAGGAGGTACGTATTAATTTATGCTCTTAAACCTTTAATTGATTTTGCTAAAGTTATTTTTGAGAAAATGTGAAGGAAATGCCTTAAACTTGCATTAAGGGTAAAATAAATGTCTTTCACAATTAGTGAAATTGATGAAATAGATTGAAGATAGTGCATGGAGATGAAATAGAATTTATAATAATAAAAATGAGGGCATTATGGTAATGAATAAGGGACATAGATGGAATTTTAAAGAAAGTACAAGGGCAAAATGGGAAACTAAAATATAATTTTATGTTATATCAAATTAAAGAGTGAAACCCTATCCACTCTTACCCATTTGCACGCACTTGCACCTCCATATTCTCCAAATTCTTCAAATTTTCTTCAAAGCAATTCATAGGTTTTGGATGTTTTTGAGTGGATTTCAATACTTAAGCTTCTATAGGTAAGATTCTTGCACTAAGAAGTGAATTTAGTTTTTAAAGTATTGATTTTGGTTTATACTCATAGGATTTAAGAGGAAAAGAGTTTGATCAAGGAAAATCCTTAAAGGGTGGAATTTGCTCATATCAAAGGTAAGTAAATCCTACCCTAAGTATTTTAAGTTATGTTGTGTAGAGAATTTTCTTGTGCATATATAGTGGTATATGTAGAATTGTGATGGATTTGGTGTTGAATAATAATTAGCACTATCCATGAGAAGTTGGGTTGGTGTACGTAGACTTGATGAATGTTTGGTTGAGATTGGAAGAGTTGAAGTGAAAATTTGGAAGTATTTATTTGGGCAGATTTGGAGTTAATTATGGAGGAGGTTATTCCAAATTTTTGGTGGCCTAAAATAGAGATAGAAGGTACCCAAATTGGTGTTGAATTATGCACATGAATTGTTTGATGAAATGTCAAAAAGGAGTGCATGTATGAGTAGGATTGTGTGTACTTTGGGATGAGTTTGTAGATGGTAGAGAATGACATGTTTGCATTCCATAATGATAATTGCATTTAAACATGTAAATTTAGAAGAATTATAAGCACGAAACCATCTACATGCATATATATTAAAGAGCATGAAAATCCTACAAATATGTTAAAGAGAAAATAGAAAAAATGAGAATATCAAAGGTATTCAATCTGAAATGTACCTAAAGTGTAAAAGATAAGAAGAGAAGGTGTTGCGATGGGGAGTCGTGAGTGATATAGGGGGTGTTTGTCTAAGCTTATAAGCTAGTCAAACCAACTTATAAGCTCTAAAATTAAGCTGACCTGTTTGTTTATAACTTTTTGAGCATAAGTTGAGCTATAACACAAAAAAAAAAAAAATAAGCTGGGGGGGGGGATACTTTTTTTTTTGGCTTATAAGCACTCTGGTATAAGTTAGTTTGACCAAGTATTACTACTTTATCCTGTTTAATTTTAAAATTCCATAGTATACTCTTATTTAATGTAGTACCTGTTTTAGGTCATTTTATAATAAAATGTACTTATAAGCCACATTTTACCAAACAAGTCAACTACTTATCAGTCACTTATAAGTACTTTAACCAAACACGTAATACTTAAAATTTCAAATGCTTATAAGCTAATTTTAGCTTATAAGCACTTGTTACTTATAAGCTATTTTTATAAGCTCAGACAACACCCCCATAGTCCCACAGCATGCCTCTTTAGTGAGCGGCCTTAGAATTCAGAAAGAAGAATTGTACAGTCAGTTAGAAGTGCGTGTGAGGAGGACTGTACCCAGAATTAGAGAATTAACTCACAAGGCCTAGGCTCCAAATCCATACCTCACAGAGTTTGATCGGCAAGAATAGAAAAGAACGACAAGAAAAGAAAGAATAGAAAAAAGACTAGAAGAAAAGAAAGAAGAATAAAGAAAAAGAAATAGAAAACAGAAAAGAAATATGAAAAGAAATGCATACTTTATGCATTTGTGCATTTGCATCATGAATATGCATAATAGCGATGCTCATTTCTGAGTAGAAAAAAAATTAGAAAACAGAGAAGAATGAGGAAGAACAGAGAAGAATAGAGAAAGAACAGAGAAAGAATAGAGAAAGAATAGAGAAAGAATAGAGAGAAGAACAGAGAAAAGATAGAGAATAACCAGGAAATGTGATGTAGAGAAAGAAATTCAGATTTAAGCAACGGAGAGAGAGGGTAGCATAGCGGGTTTACTTACTGAGCACTAGTGCTCACTTCGTTGTTTTTAATATTTTTGCAAGTAATAGGTGAGTTGCATCGCACGGAACGTCGCACAGTGGACGGGTTGGGCTACACTGTCACATGTGTTTTTTTTAGTGTATTTGAGTATATTTGTATACAAAGAAAAATAAATATGAGCCACCTTATTACTCGTATATATGGGTATTTTCATATATATTGTAATGAGTTTTATTAATTATTTTACGAGTATAACTAGCTAGAAAGAAGCATTACATTTTTTGTATTAGAGCAAAGGTTTTCGGATTTGACAGTGTGCCTTCCTGCCACGTTGATGTTGTAGCCGACCATTGTAAGTTAATTCTTTCCTTACTTGTTGAGATGAGTGACTTGAGTTGACTAAAAGTGTTGGTTTATGTAGATGAAACATAGAACCCGAGGAAGCAGTAAGAGAAACGAGCACGAGTGACTTCCAACCCTCTAGAATCTACTCCCCTGTCCTCGATGAAGCGAGGATTCATAATATTATACAACAAGTCTTGGTAGAAAATCGGGGAGGCTCTGTATCGAGAGAATTGAGACCCATTTATTATACCAACCCACAAGGAGAGAGAGAGAGAGCCGGTACCCCCAATAGTGCAGAGTTGTATTGAACTGATATATGGTTGCCTAGTCAACACAGCCGTCAGAATTCAGGGGTACTGTGGACCAATAGTGGCAGATGGTGGTTTAGTAAGTAGAGTGTACGACGACACTTTTCCCTATGATAAACCGAGAGAAGATCAGTATGCCAGTTTCTTATTTAGGGGTGATGCATATATGTGGAGAATTGATGGAGGAATCATGATACAGCTTTGATGACTTGGGGAGATTTCAGAACATATTTAGGCATAATATAGAACAGTTGATCGAGTTGTAACAGCCAACATTGAGGTACAGATTTAAATATGTTGTATAGCCCTTAGTTAAATTTTGTTAGAATTATTTAAGAGAATTAGAAGAAATGCCTTAAATTTGCATTAAGGGTAAATAGTCTTTTCACTCAAAACTAGTTGATTTTTGGGGAGTGAAAGAGATAGAAAATCATAGGAATTCAATAAAAGTGAAGGCATTTTGGTAATTGAATAAGGGACAAAGATGGATTTTTAGGAAAGAGTAAGGGCAAATGGGAAAGTGAGTTTATAAACTAAAATGTTAAGGGTTTGAAACCCTATTTCGTTCATACCACCCCACACTCCTCCTCCTTTTTCTCTCAAATTTTCATTCACTTTTCCAGGAATTTGAGGGCTTTTGAGTAGATTTTCATAGGGTTTTGATTAAAGGTATCAAAAGGTAAGGATCATACTCTTATCTATGATTTATTTGTGTAAAGGTTGAGTTCTTATGAAGTTTATGCTTAGGGTTAAGAGAAGATTGGAATCCAACAAGAGTAGAGAGTTAGGGAGACTACTCAAGACAAGGTAAGTAAATTCCACTAAAATCCAACTCAAGCTAAATTTAAGAATTCAAGTGAGTAGAGATTTTTAAACATGCATATGTTGTGATTATTGAGAAATTGAGATGAGATGTATTGTATTATGCTTATTGTGGAATATTTGAGTATGAGAAGTATATGTGATGATTTGATGATGGGTTGAAATTGGAAGAATTGAGAAAATTTTTTGGGAGTGTGTTTGCCATGTAGGTATGTGATGCTACAAGAGGTTTTTCTCTCATTTGGATGGTTTGAGAAATAAATAGAATGATATTGAATTGGTTTGTTTGTGCAACTAATGTTGAGTGAAATGCCTAAGTGAAACATGTACCAAACTGCCCTGTGACAACCGTGACTTTCTAAGTATTTTTGGGCATCTTACGGATTGAACTGAGTTTAGACCAAAACATAAAAGTTGTAGCCCTGTCTCTAAGATTTAAAACGAGACCAAAATTGTATCAATCCGATGTGTATAACTCAATTTATGTCTTCTTGAGTGTGACAGCACAGAATGACTGTTTTGATGCAATATTGCATTTGTGCATTTCATAAGTGCATTAAGAAAAAACTTTAAGCATGAACCATCCTTATGCATAATTTGCATTGAGAAGTAGTTTGAGAAAGAGTAGAGAACTTTGTGAATGGGCTACTCTAAGTAAAGAGAATGAGAAAAATCTAAGAACGGGTTGGTGCTTTGTGAACTCCACCCGGAAGTTATGAAGAATGGGTGGTGGCTTAGTGAACTCCACTAGAAGTCATGAAGAGTGGGTTGGTGCTTTGTGAACTCCACCTGGGCTGCCTCCGGTAAGATGGGCCGTGACATTCAAGGAGAAGGAATGAGGAATGGAGGAGAAGAGAGGAACAGAATGAGTAGAAGTCACAAAGAGTGGGTGGGTGCTTTGTGATCTCCACTCAGTCGTGCCTCGGTAAGAGAGGCGTGACATACAACAGAAAGTTAATAGAAAAGAGAGCTATGTGAAAGAGAACAGAAAAAGAAAATAAATGAGAGGAGAGAGTGTAAGGAAAGAATTAAGAGAAAGAGTTATGGGATAGACGAGTAGAGGATTTACTTACTGAGCATATTTTGTGCTCACCCCATTGTTATCTTTGTGTTTGCAGGATCTAGGTGAGGCGCGGTCGGATGGGCGTTGGCCAGCGAGGAGCAATAGCTACACTGTCCAGTTTTTTGATAACTTTTACAAATGATAATTATTTTGTATAAAGAGTGATTATATGTATTAAAAGAAATTTCGGGCCCATTTACTTTTGGAATATAAACATTTTACTTTATGTTATTCTATGAGTAACCTAGTATGAAGCGTTATACCCATGAAAAGATTCAGGAGTATTAGTTGCAACATGGGGCAATTCAGTGAAAAGAAATTCAATGAAATTAATTCCCTGGCAAGGTTTGCACCGGTGTAGTGATACACCAGAATTAAGAAGAGATAAGTTTGGCATGGGCTGAAACCATAAATAGCCCGAGATGTGATGGTCAGTGCCCAGCCCCCTAGACATATTAGTGAAGCTTTGGAACGAGCTTACGGGCAGAAAATATTTGTGAATAAGCTAACCCCAGCAATTCCATTAGTAGTAGCCCCCAGGTGTTCCACCTCCTGCTCTATAGAGAGATAGAGGTGAGAAATAAGAAAAAAGTTTCAACCCAAGAAGAACAGAGGGATTGGCAGAATAAAAAGCTGAGAACTAGTGAAGTTCTCCAGTGCCCGAAGTGTGGAAGAAATCATTCTAGGGAGTGTCTTAGAGATTGGGCCGAAATGTATGTTACAGATGTCGAAAGCCGGGCATATGATGAAAGATTGTAAAGCCCTCACACTACAGTGCAGACATCTAGAGGTACCAATGCTCGAGTGTTTACAGTAGCCCAGAGTGAGCTGAACAGCTCATCCGCAATTACTGGTCAGTTATTATTTCATTAGTTCCTCTTTATGCATTAATGATTTTGGAGCGCACATTCATTCATTATACATAGGATTTTAGAGAGATTAGGTTTAAAACCTATAGAGTGGATTGTCCCATTAAGATAGAGTTACCAGAGGTTAGTGGTAGAACTCAAGAGATGCTTCCAGGGGAGTCGTAGTGATCCTTGGAAGGGAGTTGCCAGTGGATTTGATAGTGTTTGATATGCCGATTTTGATGTTATTTTAGGCATGGATTCCTGGGGAGATTTGGAGTAGAGATTGATTGTCGAAAAAGAAAGCAAGATTTAATCTTAATGATAGAGATAGTAATTTTGGCGAGGGTCACTAGCTTAGATGTTAATCACCAGTGGAAAGGCTAGAAGATGTTAGAAAAAGGTGCTCAGCGATATTTTCATGTAGTGCACAGTAGTGATGTCCCACAACTAGAGATTCAGAAGGTGCCAGTAGTTCGGGAGTTTTTAGATGTATTTCTAGAAGATTTGCCAGGTTTACCTCCGGAAGAGAAGTAGAATTTAGTATTGAACTGGCACCAAGGACCGCGCCATTTCTAAAGCCCCTTACCGGATGGCCCAACCAAGCTTCAGGAATTGAAAAAGCACTTCAGAAACTCTTAGATAAGGGTTTTATTCGACCTAGCCATTCTCCTTGGGGTGCTCCAATTTTGTTTGTGAAAAGAAAGATGGATCTCTACGTGATATGTAAGATTAGAGAGTTAAAAAAGGGACAGTGAAGAATAATACTCATTACCTCGCATAGATATTTGTTTGATCAGCTGAAACGAGCAGTAATGTTTTCAAGATGGATTTGAGGTCGGGTTATCATCAAGTAAGGGTGCAGAGCAAGATATTGCCAAAACTGCTTTTCGGACCAGATATGGGCATTATGAGTTTGGTGTGCCTTTGGGTTAACCAATGCCTCCACAATCTTTATGGACTTAATGAACAGGGTGTTTCAAGATTGTCTTGATCGATTTATAGTGGTGTTTAGAGATATCTTGGTGTATGTAAGACAGAAAAGGAACATGAAGAACACCTAAGATTTGTGCTACAACGATGCGAGATAAAAAGTTGTTCACCAAATTTTCTAAGTGTGAGTTTTGGCTAGATCAAGTTATCTTTCTCGGCCATACCGTCTCAAAGGAGGATGTATAATGGATCCAAGTAGGTAAAAGCAATTCTGGAATGGCAACAGCCGAAGACAGTAAGGAAGTTAGAAGTTTTTTGGGCCTAGCAGGTCATTTATGGCGGTTTGTAGCAGGGTTTGCTTAGTGGCCAAACTGCTTACGCTCTCACCAAGCAGAGAACTCTTTTCATTTGGTCGAATGCCTGTGAAGAAAGTTTTCAAGAGTTAAAAGAAGATTGACCACAGCTCATATTCTTGTGTTACCACAGGAGGGTGTAGATTATGACATTTATATAGATGCTTCATTTC
Source organism: Pistacia vera (assembly GCF_008641045.1). NCBI lineage: Eukaryota > Viridiplantae > Streptophyta > Magnoliopsida > Sapindales > Anacardiaceae > Pistacia > Pistacia vera. The sequence goes on along the minus strand of NW_022196692.1, from coordinate 109,269 downwards.
AGGGAATTGGTGTGGTATTGATGCAGGGGTAGAGAGTAATAATATGCTTCTCGTCAATTAAAAGAGTATGAGACGAGATACCCTACACATGATCTAGAGTGGCTTGCTGTAGTTTTTGTACTGAAATATGGAGGCATTATTTGTATGGAGCAAAGAGTAACATTTATACAGATCATAAAAGCTTGAAGTATTTCTTCACCTAAGAGAGCTGAATATGAGACAAAGGAGATGGTTAGAGTTGGTTAAGGATTATGACTGTGAAATTAAGTATCAACCTGGGAAAGCCAATGTAGTAGCTGATGCCTTGAGTAGAAAGCTTACTTGTCCCAACTCACAAGGCAAAAGAATTAATAGAAGAACTGTGCAAAGAACAGTTGAGGTCATACCAGGAGGATTGCCAGGTTAGAGGTTCAGTTCACTTTACTGGAAGAAATCAAAGGAAAGTAAGCTCCCGAGAGTGGTGTCAGAAAATAAGTCAACAAGTGCTTGAAGGTAAGATACTAGAGTTCCATCTGTTAGATGGGTTCTTCATTTCAGGAGTCGTTTGTGTGTTCCTCAAGATGATGAGTTAAAGAAGAGAATTCTTAAGAAGGCTCAGACACACCATACACTGTCATCCTGGAGCAACCAAGATGTATCCAGATTTAAAGAAGACTATGGTGGCCAGGTATGAAGAAGGATATTGGGATTTTGTAGCTAGGTGCCTGGTTGTCAACAAGTGAAAGCAGAACACCAAAGGCCATCAGGATTGCTTCAGCTGCTTAGTATTCTTGAATGGAAATGGGACAGTATTTCGATGGATTTTATTAGGTCTCCTAGAGTGCAAAAAGGGTTAATGCTATATGGGTGATAGTAGACAGATTGACCAAGTCAACCCATTTTCTTCCAGTAAAGGAGAGCATACTTCAGATCAATTGGCCCAAATTTACATTAAAGAGATAGTGAGACTGATGAGGTACCCAAGACAATAGTATTAGATAGAGATTCTAGATTTGTCTCAGCTTTCTGGACTAGTTTACAGAGGAACTTGGGTAACGATTGGCTTTTAGTATCGCCTACCATCCTCAAACAGATGGCCAACAAGAGAGAACGAATCAGATATGAGGATATGTTGAAGGCTTGTTGCATGGATTACAGGATGTCTTGGCATGAGATGTTATGTTTGGTGGAGTTTGCTTATAATAATAGCTATCAGTCTACAATTAAGATGACTCTTACGAGGTTTGTATGGTAGACGTTGTAGATCTCCATTACATTGGGATGAGATAAGCGAGAAAGATGAGTTGAATACAACTCTGGGCCAGAACAAACTCAGAAAATTATAGAAGATGTCAAGTTAATCAGAAGTAGAATGAACAAGCCCAAGACAGGCATAAAAGCTATGCATACTTGAAGAGGAAAGATGTTGAATTCGAAGTGGGTGATAAAGTGTTTCTAAGAGTTGCCTCCTACAAAGGGTGATGCGTTTCGATAGCAAGGAAAGTTAGCACTGAGATACATTGGTCCCTTTGAAGTTTACAGCGAGTGGGAAAGGTAGCCTATAGGTTTGGCTTTACCACCCAGCAGGATAGAGTACACAATTTATTTCATGTCTCGATGCTTCGGAAATATGTAAATGATCCCTCCATATATAAGTGTAGAAGATGTGGACTTAGAAGAAAATCTTGTGTATGAGAAGCGTCCAGTTCAGATATTGGACAGAAAAATTAAAAAGCTCCGGAAAAAGAGTATCCCTTTAGAGAAAAGTCCTCTGGAGAAATCATAAAGTTGAAGAAGCTACATGGGAGTGGAGCACAGATATGCAGAAAGTTACCGAAGTTGTTTGTTTGAATTTCGGGACGAAATTCTTATAAGAGGGGAAGAATTGTAACGCCCACATAGAGGTACAATTAATTTATGCTCCTATACCTTTAATTGATTTTTGCTAAAATTATTTTGAGAAAATGTGAAGGAATGACTTAAACTTGCATTAAGGTGTAAAATGGTCTTTCACTCCAAATTAGTTGAAATTTGGGGAGTGAAAAGAGATAGAATTCATGGAGAATGCAATAAAAATAAGGGCATTATGGTAATTGAATAAGGGACATAGATGGAATTTTAAAGAAAGTACAAGGGCAAAATGGGAAACTAATATATAATTTTTATGTTATATCAAATTAAAGAGTGAAACCCTATCCACTCTTACCCATTTGCACGCCACTGCACCTCCATATTCTCCCAAATTCTTCAAATTTTCTTCAAAGCAAATTCATAGTTTTGGATGTTTTTGAGTGGATTTTCAATCTTAAGCTTATAGTAGTAGATTCTTGCACTAAGAAGTGAATTTTAGTTTTTAAAGTATTGATTTTGGTGGTTTATGCTCATAGGATTTAAGAGGAAAAGATTTGATCAAGGAAATTTTAAAGGGTGGAATTTGCTCATATCAAAGGTAAGTAAATCCTACTAAGTATGATTAAGTTATGTTGTGTAGAGAATTCTTTGTGCATATATGTGGTATATGTAGAATTGTTGATGGATTTGGTGTTGAATAATAATTAGAACCTACATGAGAAGTTGGGTTGGTGTACGTGATACTTGATGAATGTTTGGTTGAGATTTGGAAGAGTTGAAAGTGAAAATTTGGAAGTATTTATTGGGCAGATTTGGAGTTAATTATGGAGGAGTTTATTCCAAATTTTGGTGGCCTAAATAGAGATAGAAGTGTGACCCAAATTAGTGTTGAATTATGCACATGAATTGTTTGATGAAATGTCAAAGAGGAGTGCATGTATGAGGGATTGTGTGTATTTGGGATGAGTTTGTAGATGGTGGTAGAGAATGGCATGTTTGCATTCCATAATGCATAATTGCATTTAAACATGTAAATTTAGAAAGAATTATAAGCTGAAAACCATCACTGCATATATATTCATAAGAGCATGAAAAGCCCTAAAATGTGTTAAAGAGAAAATAGAATAAAGAGAATATTAAGGTATTCAAATTTGAAATTATACTAAAGAAGTGTAAAAAGATAAAAAAAATAAAAATAAAAAAAAAAAAAAGTTTGTTGGATGGGGAGCCGTGAGTGACATAGTCCACATGCACGCGCCTTAGTGAGCGGTCTCAGAATTCAGAAAGAAGAATTATACAGTCTGTTAGAAGTGCGGGTGGATGAGGACTGTACCCAGAATTAGAGAATTAACTCACACGGCCTAGGCTCAAATCCATGGCTCAACAGAGTCCGATCGGCAAGAATAGAAAGAAAGAAGAAAGAATAGAAAGAAAGAAAGAATAGAAGGGAAAAGAAAGAAAGAAAAAAATAGAAAGAAAGACTAGAAAAGAAAGAATAGAAAGAAATAAAAGAAAAAGAAATAGAAACCATAATAAGAAGATAGAAAAGAAAATGCTACTTTATGCATTGTGGCATTTGCATCATGAATAGCATAATACCCTGCTCATTATCTTGAGTAGAAAAAAAAAAAATAGAAAGAGAGAAAAACAGAGAAAGAATGAGAAAGAACAAGAAGAAAGAATAGAGAAAGACAGAGAGAGAACAGAGAAAGAATAGAGAATAATCAGGAAATATGTGTAAGGAAAGAAAATTCGGAATTTAAGCAAAGGAGAGAAGGGTAGCAGCGGGTTACTTATTGAGTAATTAGTGCTCACTCTGTTATTTTAATGTTTTTGCAGGTAAAGGTGAGTTGCGGGCACAGAACGTCGCACAGGGGCGGGTTGGCTACACTGTCACTGTTTTTTTTTTTAGTATATTGTATATAAAGAAAAAATAAATATGAGCCCATAACTTATTCTGTATATATATGTGTATTTTCATATATATAGTTAATGAGTTTATTAATTATTTTACAAGACTATTAGCTAAAGAAAGCATTACAAACACCAGTAATTGACGAAATGGTGCACGACTGGCCAGATCTAACAAGTGGCGCTGATATGAACATTTTCGGCCATTGATATGACCGAATGGTTAGATGGACGTGGATCTGAATGGAAACTGTTAGATCTACTTTGGTAATTTGGCCAAATCAATGACTGTTAACAATCAAATCAGTGGGCGTTGTGTGCCATAGATCTGGTCGTTAACGGTCAGATCAATAGCCATTAACAGCCAGATTTGGTCGGGCCATGTCTACCAGATCTACGATAATTGGAATTAAAGGGTAAATGTGGATAAAGGCAGAAAACTGAAGATATCAAATCAGAAAAAGTTTCAACATAACAAGCCAAGCACTCAAGCTGATCAACGTTCCAATAATTCGAATTAAGTGCAGTCAATATACGTTACTATGTGGGTCAAATAAAATGTGCATTATCTCTGTATATATTTCTATAATTATTATAAATTGCCAATTTCCTTAATTTCAGCTTCCATGACGAATGGATGCGAGATATTGTACAGTAATAAATAATTTATTTTCTTGACTCGTAATGAATGACGTTTTTAACAGCGTGATAGGGTTTTGACGTTAGGACTTCATGATCAAGGCAATGATGTCATGGAAAATTTCTAAAAACAACTCTGAAAATTGACAAAATTCCCACTAATATTTTTTTATGATTAATTTTCTGAAGATTTCTACCATATAATGAAAATCTTCCTTGATGAAAACATACAATTTTTTTATTTTTTTTTTTATTATGTTAACCTCACGTCGCTTTCTCACACCCTTGCTGCCTGGTCATAACTTGCGTAAATCTGTTATCACAAATTTCAACATAACTGAAATATCAAACTTGGCTGCCTATACTTTAAAATCTGAACTCTCCATCTTTTCAGCCTTGAGAAATCAAATAAGAACCATGCTTAACTTGTCTTGAAGTTGTTTTACTATTCCTCTCATGTTTTGCCACTCTTTGCAAAACGCAACCAAAAAGAAGGAATCACTTTGTCTATAAAACTCAGCTATATTCTCCTGCAATAAATGGACCTCTTCGGTCGACTGCTGCCTATGGGAAGGGATCGAGTGTGATGCGAACGGTTGTCACTCATTTACAGCTTCCCGGGAGGACCTAGCGGCTCCATCCCCATCAATTGGGAACTTGACACATCTTTTCACCTCAATCTTTCACACAATCACCTTTCGGTCCTCTCCCTCATATTCGCTTTTGTCTTTAGTTCTTGGTGAAGTTCTGGATTTGAGTAATAATTCTCTTACAGGTGAATTTCCATCATCTTTGTCATCTAATCATTAGATTGTTTGATTTATCTGGCAATATACAAGGAACGATTCCATCATCGTTCTTCCAGCTATCAGCAGGAAATTTGGAGAGTTTTTGTCGCAAAAATAGTTTCACAGGTCTATCCCTTCCTTTAGCTGGACAAAACTTCCTGCATTCTCAGGATTCTGGATTTCTCAAACAATGTTTTACAGGTCCAATTCCTCCGGATGGAAATTGCTCAAGACTTCAGGTTTTCCGGGCAGCCTGTAATATATCATAGGTTCCTACTGATGACATTTATGCTGCCACATCGCTTGAAGAGCTCTCCTACATGTTAACTCACTATCTGGACCCATCAGCAAAACCATTGTCAACATCACAAGCTTATCATTCTTCACCTTATTTAACAATTTGACTGGCTTCATCCCTCAGGATATTGGCAAGCTCACCAACTTGACACATTTGTACCTTCATGTGAACAACCTATCTGGCTCTCTTCCTCCATCCATGAAGAATGCATCAATCTCATAAAACTGAATTTGCGATAACAAACTTGAAGGAGATCTTTCAGCATTATTTCTCAATGCTTGCCATCTTCGTACGATCGACCTTGGAAACAATAACTTCACAGGTAGCTCCCCATCAACTCTATTCAATCAGCACTAACTGCAGTAAGGCTTTCCGGTAACAATAGAGGGAGAAATTTCACCTGAATAGTTGCATTGGAATCATTGTCTACTCTCACTTGCCAAAAACGATTAACAAAAGCCACTGCAGAATCAAGATTTGACAGGTTGCAAGAACCTCAGTGTTCTATTCTTTGTAAAAACTTCAAGGGTGAAATGATTCCTGATTATATTACCTTCTTAATGCATTTCCAAATCTCCAGGTTCTGGCTTTGAGAAATCACAATTCCAGGGTCAAGTTCCTTCCTGGATAAGTAATCTCAGGAAATTACAGTTCTTGGACTTAAGTTTGAATCAAATCACTGGTTCAATTCCAGGGGTGGTTAGGGACTATGACAACTCATTCTACATCGATTTGTCTTAAAACCTTCTCTCGCGAGGAGTTTCCAGAGGAACTTGGCGGATTGCCAATGTTGGTCAGAATTACAGAATGCGAAAAAAATTGGTGGGAGCCGCTTAGAGTTACCTCTCTTATTCCTCCAATATCAATGCTTTAATGAAGAATATTATAGTCTCCCAGCTACCACCATCAATATTCCTCCAAAACAATAGTCTCAGTGGCAGGATCCCCATTGAGATTGGCCAATTACAATTTCTTCAATTGCTTAATCTCAGCAATAACAAATTCTCTGGAAACATTCGAATCAAAATCGCAACTCAACGTGAGAGATTGGATCTATCCAGAAACAATTTATCTGGTGAAATCCCCGCGTTCAGTGGTCTCTACTTCTGTCGGAGTTCAGCGTTGCAAATATAATCTTCAGGGTCTGATACCTTCAGAGGTCAGTTTATATACTTTTCCACCAACTTTGAAGGAAATCCAGGTCTGTGTGGTGATATTATAGAACTCATGTTCTATTCAAACAAGAACGATAATAATCCTGTTCCTTCTCCAAGTGAATCTTCAAAAAAGGAGCTTGTTTTGGACTCACTGCTGGGTTGTTTTCGGATTTAATTGGGTCCATAGGTGGGATTTTTTGGCCAATTCGTGTTATAGTTTATTCAGAACTCTCTGAATTTCTCTTAACAGTGATTTCAGATTTATCAGTGAAGTAATCCGGCAATTTGTCTCTTCTCAGCAATGTTCTTGTATTTTTTACTTTTACATCCACCGCCAATCACCGAATTTTAAACAATTGAGAAAGGATTCAATTACTCATTAAAAAACCACTGATATACTAGAATTAAATAATAAATAACTAGAAAAATATAACAACAAAACGAATAGATGGACACTGATATTTTCAAGTCTAATATGGTTTGATTTGATGAGCAGAAGCTCTCAAATTCTGAGAGTTTCTCAATCAAGAAAATTATCAAATCACAAAAAACAATAACTGAACTTGACTTAAAAAAAAAAAAAAAAAAAAAAAAAAAAAAAAAAAAAATAAGACGTCCTAAATAATACTTGTAATAATTAAAATAATTGAACGACTTTAACTTGGTAAAACAAGAAAATTAGTCAAACTAGCAAACTTTATAATTGGTTTAGAAACTATAAGTGCAATATTATAGGGTGCGTTTGGTTTATTATTTGGATATGATTTTGGGGATAGTATTAGATAGTTAGATAGGTTATGATTAAGAATAGGACTTGCAGAATATGTGTTTGGTAGAGTATTTGACCTTGATATTGTGTTAATATTTGATTAATATATTTTTTATAAATGATTTATTATATAATATTTGTTGCATTTTGTTAAAATAATGTATTATTATATATATAACTTATCAAGTTACATTTTAATAATACTAAATATTTTATTGGTAATTTTGTCACCCGTAGATATTAAAAACAAAAACTCATATTAATTTCAAGTACTAATCCAACTGTTTAAAAACATTACATTAATACAATATGACAAAGTACTAATTAGCAACCCTTACAATCATTTTATACGTATACTCCATTAACAACTACGACATGGTCCCAGTGCTGCCACAATGCATGTTATGTTATCCCATACAGTCGTCATGTTGTCTATAATACCTTGTTGCGGTTGACTCGGTCCTTCTCCATTTTGGCCATATTTTGCCCCGTTTTGACGACAATATACTTGCTCATTACCGTAATATTATTGGTTTGTTCAAGATACAGTCGTTTATATTGTACATTTGATAAAATATGAATACACAACATGCCATAATAATCTTCCCTTGTTTGTCCAACGAGGTAATTGTTCATTCCATTTAGAATACGAACGTCTTTTCAAAACACCAAAGGTTCTCTCGACAACATTGCGGAGTAAGTATGTCTATAGTTAAACAACTCTTGTGCCCCTTCGGTTATGGCGGTGATCAGAAAATAGTAAGCCACTCGCTATGAGGGCGAGGAACCCATCCTATTGGATAACCCGCATCAACCAATAGGATTTCTTTGTAATATATCAACATTTTATTTGATTACAGGCCTCAACAGTGGAGGTAATACGTGATAATACGTCAAGAAAATACTTATACCTGGTGGAGGATGTGGGAATCCAGAATTAGGATCATCAAGAATTGAATTTAAAACTCTTGAATCATGCGCAGATCCTTCCCATCCAGTAACGACATAAATGAACATCATCTTAAAGTCGCATACAGCCATTACATTCTGTGACATCGTTCCTTTGCGATTCCGGTACCTATCGGCAAATTCACGTGGAACCAAAGCGTATACATGTGTGCCATCCATGGCTCCAATACAGTCCTATCATGAAAATTGAATTTTACTCATATTAACTTACTATAAAAATTAATAACATAATGAACTTAACTATCTACTAATAGCAAACATAATGAACCAGTACCTTAAAGAAAGGGTAATATTTTTTGTTGGCTGATATTTCGCATGGAACATCATTGAAGTCAGGTGGTCTGATAAACTCTGTCTTCAACTCACATATAGCGTCGTAAACTGCGGTAACATGTCTAGAGATCGTCTCACCCGAATGTTGGAAATCCTTCATCATCGTTCTGATTGTCTCGTTTTTTCCAACAATTGTTAGAAATATCATAACTTGTTCTTCCAAACTCGTCCTCCTGGTTAGTTGCAATTTGCCTTGATCAGACAAAAATTCACATAACAATGTAAAACAATTTTTGTCCATGCGGCACTTGTCATAGATCCTATCAAGATGACCGTTGAGTACTTCCAACATGTACTGATGACCAATTAATACGGATGTATATCGTAGTTCACGCCTACTTGCTTCTAACGCGGCAACACCACAGAGTGCAATGGCTATATCTGTCAGTATTTCTTCTTCGTCCCTCTCATCTGTAGCACGTCGTCTTTTTCCTATACGGCTAGACGACGCCATTTAAACCTACACATTTGCAAAACATTTATCAACAATTAACAGTTGTTGTACTACTTAGCAAAATATAACAGTCAATATTTAATTGTAATGACAATAAAAAACGGTGTTTACACATGTAATATCACATAAATAAGTTCATACAGTAGCGTTATAAATTGTAATTGTAATGACAACTGCCCACTGACGCATATAAAATTGTTGCCAAACACTTATAGAATATAGTGTCATTTGCTTATTGGGAAAGTTGTTATAAATCCAGTTAGCCTTTTCCTCCAGTGGGAGTTTCACGAATATCTCTCGCCACCCTAGATTTTCATATAAGTACGTGACAACCGGCAAGTAAAACTGTGTCGGTACTTGCATGGCCGTCATGATGTCAATACAATTGCTCATGGAAAAAGGATCAAATGGAGCACTGGTGTTCTCTTCTTCCCTCTCATCTGCACTGCGATTACTAGCCCTCGATCCCATAGTCCGCTTCTCCGCAAGCTCGTCCGTCAAGCTAAAAATGGCATCCGCAAGTGATTGTCCCGGGCCGCTTCTGTTTCTCCTATTTCTCACTCTTCCATGGCTAGATATGTTTAGTCGTTTTTTCCCTGTCGTCTGATCAGGATCAGGTTCAAAGTCGCTATCATCCATGGGAACCGCGTCGGGATTGGAATAACTGGAGGTCTCCACCAGTTGGGATGTAGATGTGTACGCATATCTTCCAGTGGCAGTTTGCTTCTCAAATATTATTTCATAAAGCTCCTTATGAGGAAGTCCCTTGTGGTAAAATTGTTGCGCCAGTGGGTTTTGCTGGTAAGTTAAAAGAATAATATATTAATATTTAGCAGTCCGAAAAAAATTGGTACATTTACGGTGTTGTTGAATAATATTAGTTAAAAAATATGAAAATTTACCTTGACATATTCTTGCCAAACCTCAACGGGACACGTTGGACTTTGTGACTCGTGATCCCACCCGAACCCCGCGTGTGGCAGCAATTTCTGCCATGCTTGATAAGTTCTTCGCAGGCGAAAGAACTTAGAGGTTAATTGTGTGACGTTAAGTCTCCTGCCAGCCACTAATGATATGTCGTCCAACATTGCCTGGTAATCTGCTGTTTTTATTGCAGTATCGTGCAAAGTTTTGGCCTACTCAGATAACAGGACCAGAAATTTGTGGGTCATCTCAGCGGACCAGGCCACAGAATCACTCATCTAAGGATAGTACGGTAAAGGACAACAAACATTAGGACACCATACAAATCACCAATCACATTAAAAAATATAATACTAACATGTGGTGGTAATCAAGTAAACACAGATAAACTTATACCTCGTTCGATCCGACATTGCTTGATGACGTCAATGCAGGGGCAGATACAGACAATGTCGACCAACTAGGTGTATGATGAACTCCAATTCTAGAAAAACGTCGAAACTTTCGCCTCTGCTTCAAGTAGTAATCAACCTTGCGACGTCGAGGCAAATTATACTGCATCTGTGCATATGAGCGTAATTTGTTGTTACGATTAAAGAACGATGTCAAATCTACAGAACAAATATATCAGTTAGTGAAATCCGAAAAAAACAATTTCTAATTATCCAATAATTTTTTATGACCAAAAATTTATTCATTACATATAGAATGTTACATACAGAACATATGAAGCTGCACAATTTTTTTATGCTTGTGTTAAAAGGGAAAAAAGTACTAACAATGGCAAAATTAAAATAGAAATAAGTACAATTGCGTTAGGTGTCTTCACAAAAGCTAACTGGATTCGCAAAAGCCAACGAGTCTCTTTACAACAGATTTATAAACCTGAAAAAAAAAAAAAAAAGCAGATTAATCTCATTCGCAAACTCCAGCCCCAAACAAATTCACGCACACATCATACAGACAACATATTTACAAACCTGCAAAAAAAATAAAAAATAAAATTCAAAACAGCCTTTTCCCTTCTCTGAATAAATTCACGCTACAACATATTATAAACCTACAACCCAAAAAAAAAAAAAAAAAAAAACTGACAGGTTAAACTCATTTGCAGACTCCAACACCAAACAAATTCACGTGCTCATCCAACATGTACAACACATTTACAAACCTGCAAAAAAAAAAAAATCCAAAACATTCCCTTCACTAAAATCAAATATTTTCGATGACAGATCTGATGGTTTGACGATGTTGTGGCTTAACAGTGAACGATCGTAGTGTTTGTGGCTTGACGGTGGGTATCATGGTGGTCCGTCGGTGGTTGCAGTGAACGGTCGGAGTATTTGTGGCTTGACGGTGTTGTGGCTTAACGATGAACGATTGGAGTTTTTCACTGAAATGCTGAAGTGAAGAAGCAGCTAATGTAAACTAAAATGGTGAAGTGAAGAAGAAAAGTGAAACCGTGCGTAATGTAAACTGAAATGGTGAACAGGTGAAGTGAAAGAGCGTGAAAGAAGAAATGACGAACTCGTGAAAAAGGACTGCAAAAAAAACAAGTGAAGAAGCGTGAAAGAAGAAAAGAGAACGCGTGAAAAAGGAAGACTGCAAAAAAAATTAAAACGGTCATAAGCTGTCAGAAAAGTGTCTGAATAGATTTTTGAAGATCCTATTGTCTAAATAATGAACCAAACACTATCCACAAAATCTGTCTCAAAATATGGATAAAAATATCCATCCAAATGCAACCATAATCACTCGAAGAAATGCGTGCACAATTACACTAAAGTCTTATAATGAATCTTGCATATATTTCAACTAAAACAAACTTTTTTATTATGTTAATTAACAAACCTCATTGCTTACTCTCATTCCATCTACCCGATCAATACCTTAAAATATAATCTGCAATCAATTACAATGTAACTGAAATGAGGCACTTAAATTATTAGCCTCTGCTATGTTGAATTTTAAGCGCTTGTTCGTTTCTTTTCTACCATCACACCTAAAAGGTTAAACTAGCAGGTGAAAACTCTGTAAGAACTTCCTAATTATGCAAATTCAAACCCTAATTTTGCATAAACCCTAGGCCTAAGATCTTTGAATGGGATGATTTTCACAATTCATAATGTAGGAGAAGACATACCTTGATCCATGAGAATTTGCTTGAGAAATTGAATGTAGATGAGGAATCATCAAGAACCTAGGTTTCTCCCTCTTGGCCTTTTTTGGTTTGATAGACCGTTCCTGATGGAGAGAAAAATAAAACCCATCGGTTTTTGGGTGAAGCGAGGATCGGTTCTTTTCCAATTATTTTATATACATAATCGCATGTTCCATCAAAGTGTGAAATTATTAAGACATACCCTCTATTGACCAATAGGCTTGTAGCGGTTAAATAATTATTAAACCAAATAATATTTTAAAAATATATAAAATATTATACTTAAGGTTTAAGAACCTTAAGACACATTGATGATTAGAGGTGGGCATTTGGACCGGGTCCAAAAGCCCAACCCCAAAACCCGGTCCTAGAGGACCAATCCTAGGAGGCCTGGTCCCAAAACGAGACCAGGCCTAAGGAAGAGGGCTCAGGCCCTCCTCCAAGGCCCGAGCCTGGGCCCAAATTTTTTGGATTTTTTCAATGTAGTCTCCTACACAATTACATAAAACCCCCTACTAATTTTAAGATAAACATAAATTACGAGGGCTAAAAAAATTTTTACAAAATTTATAAAAAAAAAAAAAAAATTACTAACCGTTGGCAGCAGCCAACGATCACATGCCAGCCAACGGTTATAATTTATATTATAACCTTTTTTTTTATTCCCCTCTACCTTCCCCCCCCCCCCAAAAAAAAAAAACACGCTATAAATAACCCTAAAATCTTTCATTTTTTCCACATCAATCAATCTCTCATTCTCCCAATCTCTCTACTCCAAATCTCCAATCAATTTCTCATTCAATTTATATTTATATTTATAATTTTATTCATATTATTTATTTATATTATTCAATTTTTTTTCTATTTTTCAATATCATCATAATTTCATATTATTATTTAATTTCTTTTCATTTTAATTATTTATTATTTTATCATAAATTTATAATGGCTTTCTCAAATGAGTTTTACGTCCCATCCACCAAAGAAATGGAAGGGTTCAATCCATTTTCACCATAGGGCGACACTTCACCAAATCAAAACGGCCAAAGCCAAATGGGGAGGGGGAAGAATCGTGTGGGATATGTAATTTCTGTGGAACCATTATTGGCACTGAGAAAGGGACTTCGACGATACGACGACACGTGGAGAAGAAGCACCCCCAAATAATGCAGTTGCTAGATACATCTTCAAGCGGATCAGGTAGACAAATTCAAACTCAACTTAATTTTAATCCTCAATCCTCAACTCTTTCAACATGGCAATACAATGCACATATTGCACGAGAGGAAATAGCAAGATCATAGTTGTTACGAACTCTCCCATTTGTCCAGCATATACCCCTGTTAGTAGAAGTAGAAGTACAAGTAGAAGAGATATACTATAACTTTATAACAAAATAAATAATAAACTTAAAAACGAATTTCAAAATTTTAAGAATATATATATTGCACTTACATTAGACATATGGGTTTGTAGATCAAAAACTGATTTTTTAACTATCACGGTACATTTCTTAGATCATAATTGGGGTTTACAACAAAAATTGATAGGTTTTAAACCATTATATGAAAAGCATAGTGCTGAAACTATTTATTTTACAATTCTTGAAGTTTTGCAAGAATATTTATTAACTGATAGAGTTGTATCGCTAATGCTAGATAATGTAGCTGCTAACACCGCAAGAATCTCTTTATTTGAAAAGAGATTGGATCTGTGTGGTGAAGGCAAATTTTTTCACCAGAGATGTGCTTGCCACATCACCAATTTGATAGTTAAAGTAGGTTTAGATGTTATACATTCAAAGATAAAGAGGGTGCGTGCGGCTATCGAATTTATCGTCGACGGTAGCAATAAAAGATAGCAGGAGTACGTCAAATATTGTAAGCAAGAGGACCCATCGGTTCAACCTTTGAAGTTATGTACGGACATGCCTATCCGTTGGAACTCCACCTACTTGATGTTGGAAAAAACTTTGCCAACCGCGAAACAAATTACAGATTTCGTCAACCGGAAGCACTATCTAGAAGAAGTTGTCAACTATGATGATTTGGCGGTTTGTGAACTTTTTTATCAATTTCTTCAAATTTTTTATGATGCTACTAATACATTAAGTGGTATTTATTATTTGACTACTAATTTAGTGTTAGATATTTTACTTCAAATTGCTAAAACTTTTGCTCAATATAGATATAATAATGATTTAAGGGAATTTGTTTTAAAGATGGAAGAAAAATATGAGAGATATTGGTTAGATATTCCATTCTTATATGGATTAGGCTTTGTTCTAGATCCTAGGTTTAAATTACATGTAGTTAACTGTATAATTACTCAGATAGGCCAGCATTTAGGACATGATTATACATCTTATTTGACTAACTTTAAACAAAAATTAGATAGCCCTTTTTCTTTATATGAGAACAGGTACAATGGAAGTGGAAGTGAAAGTGAAACGTTCAGAAGAGAGGATCCAGACCTTAATGCAGCCCTCCGTCAAGGATCGAGCAAGTGGACATATGTGGAACGTGGCGGAAGTAGCAGCTCCAGCTCATACATACATGGACCAAATGAGCTGAATCGCTACCTACAAGTGGACCTGTCCTTTATGATGATGAATGAGCAAAATGATATGGATATTCTTCAGTGGTGGAACCAACATGAAAGTCGATTCCCTATTGTAGCCCAAATGGCATGTGACATTTTATCTATGCCGGTTTCTACAATTGCATCCGAGTCAACATTTTCAACGAGTGGTCAGATTATTGAAGACAAAAGATGTTCTTTAACCGATGAGATGATTGAAGTGATAACGTGTTTACGGGATTAGACTCTTGCAGAAAGAAGACTACAACAACACCTTGAAGATCCCGAACTACTCGAACTCTTTAAGAATACCGATTTGAATGATGTAAATATTGTTAATGATGAAAATAAATAATTTAATAAAAAGATTATTTAATTATTTATTTGTGAAGCGTGTATGTGTAAAATGTGAATTTATGTTAAAAATTAAAATTAACAATTAAGTAATTTATAATTTTATTATTTTTTAAAATTAATTAAATTTTTAGAAACTTACTAATCTACCCCTAAAAAATATTAAAAACCCCCTCTAAAATTTCATTTCCCCCTAAAATACAAAAAAAAAAAAGCAGGAGGAAAAGCGAAATTATCTAGGCCCATAGGACCGGTCCTGGGCCCATAGGACCAGTCCTAAGGACTAGTTCGAGTCCTAAATGGGACCAGTCCCAAATGGGCCCGCTTGGGACTGGTCCTTAACCAGCTCTATTGGTGATCGGTCGTTAAAAAAATATATTTTTTTTTTCTCACGTCTCTTTGTAAAAGAAAAAATCTTCGTAAATTTTTTTGTACGTTTAACATTATTGTAAATACACATAAAAATTCAAGAAATACCAAAAAATATATTTTTCCCAATCTTACAAACAAGATCCAAAAATAAGAGTTGGCTCTGATTTATTAGTTCAAATGGCTAACTTAAGCATCCAAGAACTGACAACTCCATTGGTGTCTTCTTTAATAATAGATTCATCTTTTGTGGTTGTAGGGAAAATAATTTAATGTTCAGCTTAGACGAGAAACTAATAGCTCATATTTTTGTTGAAACAAAGTAAATATTTTAATAAATAATAGAACAACACTATATAACATAATGCATCCTTTGAAATAAATATTATGAGACATGTCTTGAAATGTATAATATTGCTAACAAAAAAACAAGGTAAACAATATGCTTAATAAATTAATCTATCACTCAACGAACTGACAAAGTGAGTCCATTACGGTATTACTAACTACCCATAAAAGCCTATGAAAACAACCCATAAAAGGCCCACTATAGCAGCCCATAAGGCGATAATATACTATTTTTTGTCTTGAATGGATCTATTGGCACACCGCCCATATATTAAAGATGTCCAGTTTTTACTAAAGTTTATATGATAAGTTAAAGGAACTTTAATTTCATACTCTTTATAAATACTTTTGACACTCCTCCATTATCTTATAAACCTTATATTATATTTTTTTATTCAAATCATTCTTAGAACAAACATATATAGTTTAATGAAGGAAGAAGATTTGTAATTGAATATCTCAGCAATACAAAATTGTAAGTTTTAATTGCTTCACATATAAATTATTGTTTTTTTTTCTCTTTAAAGAGTACTAGCTATTTAATCCATATATTTTGATGTTGTTTAATTGTGTTATGTTTTTGGATTATTTGTATGGATTTCTTTATCTTTAATTATTTCTGAACTTTCAATTAATCATCTAAAATTTATTTTAGAAATAATGATAGTAAGGGTGTATATATATAAGTGAAGGGAATAAATGTTAAATGTTTCAAAACTTAAAAAAAAAAAAAAATGAAAAACGAAGGAATTTATGGAGTGTCATAAGGAAATAATAAAAAAATAAAAAACTAATTTTAAAACTTTGAAATTGGATGTCTTAAGAAATGAGCTTTTTTGGTCCATTAAGGCCGAGGAATGGATAATCACTCATACTAGCCCTATGTTTTGCCATCCTATAGGTGAATTTGTAAAAACACTACATATTCCAATATTCATTGATAACACAATCAATTTCAGTTTAAAATCTCATGGAATATATGCGGAAGTAAATGACAAACCTCCAGCCAAGCAATTGTTCTTGATCTCTTGCTCCTTTATGAATTACAGGATCTTCCACTGACTGCAATTTTGGGTGATGGTTTTTGGGAATCAATATAAAATTGCGTCTAATGGGGACCTGTAAAGTCTCTTATAGCAGTTGTCTTTCCATCAAAGACAACTACTCAAGAGAAGAGACATGACTTTTACACTTTTACATAAAATCCACATCAGTCCACATCAGCATAAAAAAAAGTGTAGGACCTTAATGAAATATATTAAAAGTGTAGGACCATAATGTAAAAAGTCTAACATTCTCCCACTTGGTCCAAACTCTAATATAATCAAAACACAAGAGATGTATATGCGGTATGTGTCAATTAGAAAGAGGAAAAAGTACATGAACATAGCGGTAAGTCCCTTTGAAACAAGTATTATCTTCCATGTATTACAATGAATTTTCTCTTTCTAAATAAACGCTTAAATGTGGAATATCACTTTATGAACAAAATCAAATGGTGTTCCAGGTCCTCTAAATGTTTGTTTGCTCCAACCAAAATGTAACAACTTAAAAGAGAAAACAAACTAAATTACAAAGTTCAGACAATGAAAGTATTACCTCATAGTGACAAAGCGGGACATAGTCCCATTTGGACAACATGATCCTTGAACGTTTTGGAGGCATGCCTTTCGTTAGAGGATCAGCAATCATCTGCTCGTATGTATGTGTTCAATGAGCACTTCTTTGGCTTTAACGTGCTCCTTATTGCTAAGTACTTAATGTCGATGTGTTTACTTCGACTTCCACTCTTATTATTCTTAGCAAAGAATACAGCAGCGAATTGTACAATATAACTTTATTGGCCTAGAGATAGACAACAACTCCAAGCCCAGAAATGAAACTTCTCAACCAAATACCCTGTGTAGTTGCCTCAAAACAGGAACCAAACCAGCTTCCATGGTAGAAGTGGCAACTAAAGATTGTTTGGACTTCTCCAAGATATAGCCTCCGGCGAGCATTAAAACATATCCGGATGTTGATTTTCTAGAATCAACGCATCCAGCGAAGTCTGAGTCTGAATATCCGAAGACTTCTAAAATGTCGGAACGTCTATAAGTAAGCATGAAACCTTTAGTTCCTTGAAGATACCTCATGACCTTCTTTGCAGCTCTCCAATGATCCAAACCTAGATTACTTTGATATCTTCCTAACATGCCAAATGCAAAAGCGATGTCAGGTCTAGTACAGACTTGAGCATACATTAGGCTTCCAACAGCTGAAGCATAAGGAATAGTTTTCATTTGTTCCTTTTCAATCTCAAGTGTAGGACATTGGGTCAGATTGAACCTGTCACCCTTAAAAATGGGTGCAACACTGGGTGAACAATCTTTCATCCTAAATCTCTCAAGAATTTATTAATATAGGCTTCCTGAGATAGTCCCAAAACATGGCGAGACCTATCCCTATGAATCTTAATGCCATGACATAAGACGCCTCACCCATATTCTTCATACATAAATGTTGAGAGAGAAATTGTTTCACCTCATGTAGCAAACCTAATCATTGGTTGCAAGGAGAATATCATCTACATAAACACAAGAAAGATGATTTTACTCCCACTGACCTTGTGGTATATACACTGATCCATGACATTCTCTACAAAACCAAATGAAGAGATAACAGTGTGAAATCTTAAATACCACTGTCGGGAGGCTGTTTAAGTCCATAAATGGACTCTTAAGCTTGCAAAACAAATGCTCACCCTCACTTGAAATGAATCCATCAGGTGTTTCATAAAACCTCTTCCTCCAAATCTCCATTGAGAAAAGCTGTTTTAACATCCATTTGATGTAAATCTAATTGAAATGGGCAACTAATGCCATTATGATACGAAAGGAATCCTTTTTAGAAACTAGAGAAAATGTTTCTTTGTAATCTATTCCTTCCTTTTGCGTGAACCCTTGACAACAAGTTAGCCTTGTATCTCTCAATGTTGCCTAATGAATCCTTTTTGGTTTTAAATACCCATTTACAACCAATAGGTTTCTTTCCAGTAGGCAAGTCAACAAGGTCCCAAACTTTATTATCGCCATAGAATTCATCTCGTCAATCATGGCATTATACCACAATTCAGATTTACTGCTGTTCATAACTTGTGAAAACGTGTCTGGATCATCCTCAATACCTATGTCACAGTCAGACTCTTGCATATACACTTCATAATCAGTAGGAATTGCTGATTTCTTTGTTCTAGTAGATCTCTAATGTTGTATCAGCAGTCTTGAGACTTGCACAACTGGTTGTTCCATTGTATTGGAGGTTGTTCAAAATGATCTTCTAAAACAATCACATCAGAATGTGGATTTTGATTGAGTGGTTCCTCATTTCACCCTGTTTGGATGAACAACCAATCTTTACTTGATGTAGGAGCATTGTCTGAAACATCAATTTTCTCAGAGACTGAGTCTCTGATTTGATCACTCCCACTGACCACATCATTTTCAAGAAATTTGGCATTTCTTGATTCAACAATTCTAATGGAATGGTTAGGACAATAAAACTTATATCCTTTGGATTTTTCTGCATATCCAATAAATATGCACTAATAGTCCTAGGATCTAACTTCCGTTCTGTGGACTATAAACTCTAACCCAATGGGCAACCCCAGATGCGTAAAGACTTAAACTTGGTTTCCAACCTTTCCATACTTCGAATGGCGTTTTGGGAACCGCCTAGTGGAACTCGGTTTAATATATATGCTGCAGTTTTGAGAGCTTCAATCCACAAAGAATGAGGAAGTTTGGAGTTACTTAACATACTCCGTACCATATCCATTAATGTTCTATTTCTCTGTTCTGCTACACCATTTGAGATGGTGTGCCAGGCAAGGTGTATTGAGCCACAATACCTTGCTCTTGAAGAAATTTAGCAAATGGACCAAGTGCTTGTCCTATACCAGTGATTACCATAATATTCACCACCTCTATCAGATCTCACGATCTTAATTTGTTTCCACATTGTTTCTCTACTTCTGCTTATATATTTGAAAGCATCCAACGCTTCATCCTGTGATAAAGCATATAGAGATACATATATCGTGAGTAATCATCAATAAAAGTGATGAAATATTTCTGACCACTAGAGCTCATATCAGGGCAACAAATATCTGTGTGTATGATTTCTAAAAGTTCAGAACTCTTCTTGGCACCCTTCTTGGATTGTTAGTCTGCTTTCCCTTAATGCAGTCTACACAAGTATCAAAGTCAGTAAAGTCAAGAGTTTCAAGAAATCAGCATTTACCAACCTTTTAATTTATCAATGGGATGTGTCCTAATCTCCTATGCCACAAAAAGGAAGAGTTTTCATACATAATAGTACGTTTCATACCAGTGTAGCATGTGAAGTCATAAGACTAAAGGAACAGTATCACTTAAATGAATTTTAAACAAACCATCAACAAAGTACCATTTCCAACAATAGATGAGTTCTAATTAAATTAAAAGAACTACCATAAAAGTTGAAAGAGTATCCACATGGTACAAGTTTAGAAACTGAAATTAAATTCCTAGAAAAACTAGGAATATAAAAAGGTTCGTCCAAATCAAAAAATAATTAGTACTTAAAATAAGTCTATAGGTTCCACAGCTTCAAAAGTGAAGGCATCTGTTTCTGAATAGATGCTGCATTCACTTCCTAATGGCTTCCTTTGATCCAGAAAACCCTGTATGGTATTAGAAACATGGATTGTAGAACAGAATCAATCCACCAATCATTATGTGAAAAACAAATCATATTAGATTCATAACACACAAGAGATAAGAGGTTACCTTTCTATCAAGCCGGCCTTCCTCTTAGGACAATCTCTTCATGTGTCCCGTCTTTTTAACGAAGAAACACTTGATATTGTCCTTATTACCTTTGCTCATAACCTCATGCAGCTTGCCTTTTCCCTTCCACTTCTATTCTTATTTGAAGTGTACTTGACATTTCTGTCACCAGATGTGCAGTTTCATTCACTTCCTGAAGCAGTCTCCTCTCCTCGAACACACATGGTCAAAAGCTCATTGATTGACCATTATCCTTCTGTGTGTTATAAGATATCTTGAAAGGAGTTATGAGACGAGAGAGAGTTCAGGACATAATGCACCAGGAAGTCATCATTAATCCCATCTGAAGGGATTTCAACGAGCAGCTATGTCCCTCATTTTCTAATATGCTCACGGACTCCTTTAATACCAGTCAACTTCTGGATGTCAATCTACTCATTAGGATGCTCCTAATGCCTGTCTGATGTTTCAAACTGTGCATGAATTGCCTCAAAAGATCTTGACATTTTCAACTCTGGTATCGACCCACGGAACTACTCGTAATGTGGAGATTTGATAACATCATGCTTAAACGATTGGATCACTCCCACCGTTATACAAAGCAATCTCCGCTTTAGAGCTAGTATCTGTAGGTGTTGGTGGTTTCCTTAGAAGAGCTAGTCAAGATCTATGCACCCTAAATGAAGAAAGACAGCCTCTCTCAAGATTTGTAGTTATCACCATTAAATTAGGAGCCTATCCTCAACCATCATCAAAGTTTGTTCAACTGTAGGTAATTCAATAGACATGCTACTAAATAAATTATGAGGCACAAACCATCAATAACAATTATAAGTTTACCAATGTAAAACAAATAATAAATCATAAATGAATCGACATATCATAAAATCTCCCTGTGTGTAAAGACATACATATATGATTCATTATCCTTTAATGATGAAACTAGAAATTATTAATATTTCATATACCTGGGGCTAATTAAGAAATAAGAATAATTTATATTTCATCCCTAATTAATCATAAAAAATAACATTCCCTGTGGGTAAATGATTATACTAATATGATTAACTACAAACGATGTATTCACCTTAATAGATCATAACTAATATTTCTTAATGAATATTATCATAATTTAGATGCTGCGGCTACTCTAAATTAATCAAAATATATACGATCATAAAACATCGAATAATTTATAACATGAATTGTATAATATAACACAAATCAAATAAGAATAATACATTATTTATGCATAAAAAAAAGTAATATATAACATAAAAACCATCATACAAGCTGTCACTGAATTCCACGCGCCACCGTGACAGAGGACGCGCCCCACGCGCCGCCAGAAGGCAGCACGCTTTCTCACGCGCCCCACGCGCCTCCACGGTCCCTTCACGCGCTTAACGCCGCCAACCCTAAACCTCACGCGCCTGACGCAAGCGCAAGTCCTGCACGCGCCTTCACGCGCCAGTCTTGACCAGGGTCGGGTTGAACCGTTTGACCGGGTCGGTTGACCCGGTTCTCCATTGGACTGGTCCGTTGACCGGTTTGACCTGTGATCGGTTCATTGACCGGTTTGGACTGTTGACCGGGTCGGGTTGGCTGATGGGTTGGGCTGAGTTGACTGTGTCGTTTGACCCGGTTTGACTTGACTTTGACACGGGTCAGTTTGACCCGTTTTCCTATTGGGTCGGTTCTTTTGACCGTTTTCTGCAACTTTTACCTAATTTTTTCCAGATTTCAAACGCCCGTTTCCGGCCATTTTTCCGGCGTTTCGATGGGAAACTCAAATGTGGACATATAACATATATCAGTGACATCCCAAATGACAATTTCGTCCTAAATCGATGCCATAAATGGCTTCCGAAAACACCCAAACAATAACTACCAACCAAAACTTTAACTAGCATAACTTTGCATCCAGAACCTCGTTTTTGACAAATAATATACCGTTGGAAAGCTTTTCAACAAGGATTCCAATGACTCAAAATCGAAAACAAATTCTGTTTATAATAAAAGTTATGCTTGATTTACAGTACGGGTTTAATGGAAAAATCCTAATTTTATGCAATATTTTTCAGATTTGCAACAAAACACATGCTAGGCAGAGATCATATAAAGCTCTGATACCAAATGTAAAACACATACATATTCCAATATTCATTGATAACACAACATTTCAGTTTAAAATCTCCATGGAAATATGCGGAAGTAAATGACAAACCTCCAGCCATAGCAATGTTCTTTGATCTTCTTGCTCTTTATGAATTACAGGATCTTCCACTGACTGCAATTTTGGGTGATGG
Organism: Pistacia vera; assembly: GCF_008641045.1. NCBI lineage: Eukaryota > Viridiplantae > Streptophyta > Magnoliopsida > Sapindales > Anacardiaceae > Pistacia > Pistacia vera. Next base: position 86,268 of record NW_022196692.1, on the reverse strand, counting down.
TTTTTGGGAATCAATATAAAATTGCGTCTAATGGGGACCTGTAAAGTCCCTTTATATGCAGTTGTCTTTCCATCAAAGACAACTGCTCAAGAGAAGAGACCAGACTTTTACACTTTTCATTAAAATCCACATCAGTCCACATCAGTATAAAAGTAAAAGTGTAGGACCTTAATGAAATTATATTAAAAGTGTAGGACCATAATGTAAAAAGTCTAACAGATTTAAGTTATTTAAAAAATATGAGGGTTTATTATCTTAATATAAATGAGAATAGAACCAATTATATTGCCTCAGGAAAAAGAACTTTTTGATGAAATTTCAAAGAAGTACTCATTTCCAAATCGTTGTCAACAAAAAATCTTAAATACAAGTATTACTAGATATACAAACTAAATATATAAATTATTGTGTACAAACAGATGTGATACCATTTTTCTATTCACATATCATTTATCTATATTTATTAAACATTTACTAAGTTGATTTTTTATATACATTTATTTATTCACTTCTTGACAAGTTAGTTTGTATAAAGAGTTTATATTCTAGTATTATTCTAATAATCATCTCATAATACAATATTTATATCAAGCTAACAATATCTTAGATAAAAACAGTGTATGCATTGTATAAATGAATTACGAATTTGCCCTTAAAAATTATTAGAAGTGTCAAGTGTCCAAGATCCAAGGTTATCGGCCCAGGCCTAGGCCGAGCCAAACCCTTTTGTCCAGCCTATCTCTACCATTCCAAAATCTACCAGGTTGAACCCGACCCGCGTGCAACCCCCAGGCAGGCCGGGTTGATACATGGCAACCCGCAACCCGGCGGATTGCTATTTTGTTTTTTTTGAAAAAACCCACTAACCCGACGGGTTGACCCACGGGTTGGCCATTGGTTGGGTTGACCCGTGACTATTGTTGGCCCAAAATAAAATAATAAAAAAATAAACTAACCAAAATTTGCATTGTGGGCCTAAAGGTGGAACAAATGAGCTGGGTTAGGCGGGTCAACCCTAACCCGGCCCGCATTAGAGAGGGCCAGGTTACTATTTTGTTTGCAACAGCCAACCCACCGGGTTGGCCCAAAAAAAATTTAAAAAAATAAAAAATTAATTATTTTTTTCAAGTTTCCCCTATTTTTTTTAATTCTTTTAATTAAACTATTATGATTGAACTCTTACAAATAATTTTACATAATAATATTAAACTATACTTCTAAATCATAAATATTAAAATGTATAAAACTTCGTAATATTTGACACATTTTTATTATTATTTTTTATGGTATGTAAAATATAAAAAAATTAAATACTAAAGTCTTATTCTCAAATTTCCATGTCTTGTATAAAATATAATTCATTCTTCTGCTAAAGTTTCATCAATTGAATGAATAAATCTAATTTTTCTTATATTATAATTTTATTGTATTAAAATTGAATTAATATTTGAAATGTTAACAAAAAAAAAAAAAATAATTTAATTGAATTATTGATATTTGAAAAGAAGTTAACTAAAAACAATTACATTTATAAATTGTTAATTATTCATTTGAAAAGTTAACAAAACAAAACAAAATTAAAAAAAAAAAAATCAAAAAAGGGGGTCAACTCGGCCCGACCCGCAGCCTAACCCTGTGGGTTAGGGTTGCTGAGCCGAGCTGGGCCAGCCATTCCCCAAAAAATGGCAGGCCTAACCCGGCCTGCCTTTGTTGGCGGGTGGATTAAGACCAACCCACCAAAAGCAGTAACCCACCGCGGGCCAGGCGGGTTACTTTTCTAACTCTAATTGTGGCCTCTTAAAAAGTAATCCTATTTTTATTTCACCTTTTAGAATATCATTTATTTTTAGTTTTTAATTAATTCTTTGTATATTCTATACTAGTTTATCTTTTATTTTGTTATTTTATTTAACTAAACTATTATCTATCTCTCTTTTTTTTTTTAAAAAAAAATTAATAGTTTTTTTTGATATAAAATCTCGTTAAAGAGTTTTAATGAATCTATTTATAATTAAATGTGATTTAGTTTTCACTTTCTTTTCTTCCTTATTTTTTATGTCTTGCTCTACTCGAACTTGATTATTATATCTCAATAGTTTAGAACAAAACAAATTTGAATAATAGAATTCATGTTTTTTTTTTTAGTATAAAATTTTAAATTTTAAGTTATTATAACATGATGAAAAAATAATTATGTTATATAAACTGTATATCCTTTAAATATTAATATTTCTATGGTGCCTTTCTTATAAAAAATTTTAGGTCATTGATTACATGAGTAGTATGATTATGTATATAGTTAAATTATGATTGGTAGTTTTCCTAAATTTCGTTTTATAATCCCAAAATATAAGATTAGATTTTAATTATTATGATCATAGATTTGGATCATCCTCCGTGTTTATTTGTTTATTTTGTTAATAGATTGTGGATATATGAGTCTTTTAATATTGAAAGCTTTAAATTAAATTAATTCCTTTATTTAAAAAACTCATTTGTTATAAAATCTAGTCTTAATATTTTGGGATTATAAAATGAAATTTTAGGAACTACCGCATAATTAACCTAAAAACAAAAGAAAGAAAAAAATATATAAGGAAAGGGTGGGGGGGGTGGGGGAGGGGGAGGGGGGGGTGGGGGAAGGGAGGTAAACCCGACCCAGCCCATAGCATAACCCAACGGGTTATGCTACGGTTGGCGGGCCGAGCTGGGCCAACCAATTTTAACAAGTGGCTGGCCGAGGTAAGCCCGACCTGCCTAAAACACTAACCCGCCTTGGGCGGGTCGGGTCAGACGGGTTACTATTCCAGCTCTAAAAGCAAACTATTTCTCCCCAGTACTGCGAATGTTGCATAACTTTGGATCATGAAGTAATGATGCAATGATTTTATTTTATTTTTTCTGTTTTATTAATAATTAGATTTGGTTTATGAGGGAAGTTCTGTAATTTTGCTTTGAAAATAATTTCTTCAATCGACAAATTTAGCACAACTTAAGAAACCCCGTGGTAAACACAACCGAAGAAACCCAGAAATCTTCAAAGAAAAATTCATGCATATATATATATATATATATATTTTTTTTTTCTCAGAACTCTAAGAAAGAAAAGAATAAACTGCAAAGTCTTAGTTTTTACATTAAAATTAAAACCATAGATATATATACTGCAGAGATAACAACAATTTAGTAGGCAGAGAAATAAGAAACTTTCCAGAAACCATGGGAGATATCATATTTCATATATGAACAGTCTGGACAGGCAACCCCAGAGCCATTTCAAGGTATCAATCTTATTGATCAGAATTTACAGATCCTAAGTATAATTCTATTGAACATATTTCAAGAGTTAAAATAATGTTCCCCTTATTCAGACATTATATTGATTACACTAGTGTAGAGTCATTACTTTATTCAATTACAAGCTTCTCCTCTCCAGCTTCATTAAGTTAAAATCTATATGAATTGCAACTGCTACTTTTTCTATTAATTTACCAACGATTTCCTACCTGATCAAATTTGAAGTGAAAGTCATTAGAGAACAACTGACAATTTCCAAAATTTGGTAAATCACAGTTGTTGTCTTCTCATAGGACTACCACATCATGGACATATTTAGCTTATGGGTAATCACGTTGCAGATATTTGATCTTTGTCCATGGCATCTGCATATGAAAATATGTGAAAAGGCCAAAGCTGAATCCGTTTCAAGCTACCTTTTGGATGTTTTATATAGATCCTTATCAGAACTTTGATTTGAAACACAAGAAAGAAAGATCCAAATCCCTTTGCGGAGAGATAAAGCAAAACTAAGTAATGAAGATGCTTCGTTACATTAATATTTTTGTCATTCAAATATATATCTAGGGAGTAGGATCAGGAGCCCTATTTTTTTACACAAATTCTTTTTCCCACCCAAATAATAGTTTAATGACATTTTTTCACCCACAAGCTTTTGAAATACCATTTTATTATCCAAATTTATACATCGGCAATGAACAGAGGGCAAACTCGATCCAGACTGTTGGGTTTTTTGAAGAGGGAGGACCGATAAATCTTTTGGTGGTAAAAGGTTGAATTTTGGTGGTTGGAATTGATTGAAATTTGACTTGGGAGAGGCGGTTGTGTAAACCCTAATCGCTCAATTCTCAGTGATTGACAAGGCCAATGGGAGTAAAGTTTGAGAGGTTTTGATGAGTGCTAATCGAGGAAGAGAATACTGGTGGTGTGGGGTCGTAATGATGATGAAATCAGAAACGAAATATAAATTTGGGTAGTAAAATAGATTTTAAAAGTCTGTAGGTGGAAAAATGTTATGAACCCTTTATTTGGGTGGGAAAAAGTCATTTACTCAAATTTTGACCAAAAAAACATTTGAATGGCTGAGATTAATCTAAATTTTGTGTTATTTTCCAACTACATTAAATGTGCAAGTTGCATTGAATCTTAACCATCCAAAGTGCTAAATCCAATGCCTAAAAGGCTAAAACTTATGTCATTAATTGTATTGAAAAAAAAAAAAAAAAAAGTAACCCTCCCACTAACTAGATATTTACTTTGCAAATTATAATATCGAGATTAAGCAATTTCCCAGAAACCAAAAGGATAAGCATTATCAAGTAGTAATCTCTTCAAATAAGACCATCACTTTACCAAGAATATTAAACATTTTCCTTGTTTAAACTGTTGAGGTTCCATCTTTAATTACTTTTATTCTGCCAAATCCAGATAAAAGGACCAGATTTCGAGTTCTAACTCTAATAATCACTGGCAGTCCAGGCTTACTGCCCTTCAAATTGATTACTTGATTCTATTTCATGGCCAAAAAATAAAGATTGAGTTCTGCTTTACAAATTACTAAACAGATGGTAAAAGAGAATGGAATTCATGACAACGAAATCGTTACATCATAAATGCACCAAATTAGAGTAGATCTCGAATAACATAATCTACCTAATTTTGATACACTAGAAGGTTACAACTTTATTATAAACCTAGATCAACCAGACTGGACACCAGCTGAAGCTGGGAGTAAAGACTATCTTACAAAATTATAATACATGTTTTGAATACCTGAGATAAATAGTTTCAGGCACAGAAGGAAGCTGCTCCGTCCCATTTCTTGAGTTCGGCCCACGGAGAAACGATCTTGAAGTATTCAATAATCAAAGCGTAAACCAGGATCAACAAAGCCAATCCCACGGAAGCCACGGAAATTATGAAATAAAAACAGCCAAGTTTTGCAAGGCGGGGTTTGTTTCCTACCAGCAACACACCAGTTGCTCCAGCGAACGAGAACATGGCGGAGATCACAAAGGCAGAAATCAGAGGTGGGTTTTGTTCAAAAGTAGGAATAGGAATGTCCCTCTCATATTGGAGACGAAATGGAACAAGGGGCAAAGTGATTGAGATGGAAACACCTAAAATAGCTCTCGCCAAATTAGTTTGGATTTCTGGGAAAATTTTGCTTGCCATCTTCTTCTGTAAAACCTATTTGGTTGCAGAGTAAATAAATACGTTGTCAAGCTTAGTCAAGATAGAAATTCTTTTTTTATAAATTTATATTTGTTAAAAAAATTATTCCGTAAATTTCGGGTGGCTGCCCCAAAAGAGGCTTTAACGAAATTGCCATGAAATTTCAATTTGATGATTAATCCCATCTTTTTTTTAACCCTTAGCCTCGACTGGTAGTTTCTGAAATCACAACCTTTACTCTTCATTTCTTTCATCAACATGCCATCTATAATATCTTTACCCCTAATCCAGGGGGCTCAAAACGGATTGTTGCGTCTGAAATTTGTGCTTGTTCCACAAATAATTCCTTCCCCGAGTGTTGTTTCCACAGAACTGGGTCCAGTCAGTTCATTAACGGTTGCCATCACAGAACCTTCTCAAGTTGAAGGTGTTCTCCATGACTTAAATGCTCATGGGTTGTCTGCAAACTTCGAATTTTTTCAAGATGGAGAAGACGGGAGTGTCCCATTTTGCTCCTTGTTAGTCAGTCGTTTCGGCTACAATCAAGCACTCCCAGATAGCATCCAGGTGTTAAGTACTTCACCAGTTTCTGATGCCGTCTTTAGACTGATGCCTGAGTATTCCAGTACCAGGCTCTTACGCCAGAGCTATCCGATATATCGCACTTCATCAATATCGGAAGTCTTTGCTAGACTGACTAGGCCATATCAGGTCAATAATGCCTCAATTTCAGAAAGAATATTTGCCAGAGTGGATTCCCGTCTTGCAGTACCACGCGGTTATTATGGCGAGAGATCTCGCGACGTTTCATTTGATCTGGAGATGGGAAGGGCATCCCTTTCAACTCAAAGTATAGAGGGACAACCAATTTTGCGAAGTCATCCTATATGGTCTGACTCATTCATGATCGCGGTTCAGGGAGGAGTTGCTTTGGTAACAATCACTTTTACTAGCACCACATCATTGTCTCTTAATGTTAGAATCCTCATGAAAATTTCGGGCCTTTGCATGGCTATTGGTTTTGTAATTGGTTGCTTATGCAGTGCAACTCAACATAGTGACCGTAGTACTCCAGGATCAAGATTTGCTGAAAGAATCCTGACAGGGGTAGGAAGAATTGCCACAGCATATGGATTCTTAGCGCTAATGGGCACCTTATTGCCGGATAATCTAATGTTGGAAACCACTGGTGTTGTTTTTACAACAGTATTTCCTTCTTTGGTGTCTGCAATCATGAACTGAAAAATTAAAGAAAAATTAAAAGGAGGAAATTACAGCTTATTTCCTTCTTTGTTTTTACAATTTGAAAGCTATCAGTTATCTTCGCTCAGAAAATAATAGCTAGGGTTTTGGTGGTTCGTAAAGAAAAATTAAAAAGAGAAAAAGCAAAGAAACAAAGTCAGTTTCTTGTAATTATATGTTATTAAAAGCTCGTATATTAAATAAAAAGAGCTTGATGTTGTATGTTTGTTTTTCTTGTTTTTAGAACTATCTTCAGCAGTCATGCATGCATAGTAGAAGAATTAAGGCAGATTCATCTTTCTTTAATTAATAATGATACACAATGTGTCAACCAAGATTATTTATCAAAAAGTATCCTTCTTGAACTTAATGCATTATCAACTTAATGATAATAATATTTGGAAATGAGATTGCATTTTAAAATGCTAATATCAAATAGTGCAAGTGCATCTTTAGTTGAAATAATAGATAGAATTTCAGTTTGTAAAGTAGATGCAATATTGCATGAGAAAATAAGTAAATGAAGAATAGAAGTGTATCAATTCAATTGAAAATAAATTTTATGAAAGCGTTCGGCCCATCAGGAACACATTATACAAGTGTGCGACGAATGTTTTCATACGCATGCCAATTAAGTAAGAAGCATTATGAAAAACTTCAAAATTAGAACATGTTGATTTTCCCAAGATATCTAATATTATATAGTCTTCAAATGGCATAACTTAAGCATCCAAGAACTGACACTCCATTGGTGTCTTCCTTTAATATAGATTCATCTTTGGGTTGTAGGAAAATATTTAATGTCGCTTAGACGAGAAACTATAGCTCATATTTTTGTTGAAACAAAGTAAATTTTTAATAAATAATAGAACAACACTATATAACATAATGCATCCTTTGAAATAAATATTATGAGACATGTCTTGAAATGTATAATTTGCTAACAAAAAAACAAGGTAACAATATGCTTAATAAATTAATCTATCACTCACGAACTGACAAAGTGATTCCATTACGGTATTACAACTACCATAAAGCCTATGAAAACAACCCTGAAAAGGCCCACTATAGCAGCCCATAAGGCGATAATATACTATTTTGTCTTGAATGGATCTTTGGCACACGCCCATATATTAAAGATGTCCAGTTTTTATAAATTTTATATTGATAATTTAAATGAACTTTAATTTCATACTCTTTAAATACTTTGGACACTCCCCATTATCTTATAAACCTTATTATTATATTTTTCATTCAAATCATTCTTAGAACAAACATATAGTTAATGAAGGAAGAAGATTTGTAATTGAATATCTCAGCAATACAAAATTGTAAGTTTAATTGCTTCCATATAAAATTTATTGTTTTTTTTTTCTCTTTAAAGAATACTAGCTATTTTAATCCATATTTTTGTGTGTTTAATTGTGTTTATGTTTTTGGATTATTTGTATGGATTCTTTTATCTTTAATTATTTCTGAACTTTCAATTTAATCATCTAAATTTTATTTTAGAAATATGAGTAAGGGTGTATATAATAAGTGAAGGGAATAAAATGTTAAATGTTTCAAAACATTAAAAAAAAAAAAAATGAACGAAGGGAATTTATGAGTGTCAAAGGAAATAATAAAAAAATAAAAAAACTAATTTTAAAACTTGAATTGGATTTCTTAAGAAATGGAGCTTTTTTGGTCCATTAAGGCCGAGGATGGTAATCACTCATACATCGCCCTATGTTTTGCCATCCTTATGTGATTTTGAAAACACATACATATTCCAATATTCATTGATAACACAATCAATTTCAGTTAAATCTCCATGGAATATATGCGGAAGTAAATGACAAACCTCCAGCCTAGCAATTTTCTTTGATCTTCTTGCTCCTTTATGAATTACAGGATCTTCCACTGACTGCAATTTGGGTGATGGTTTTTGGGAATCAATATAAAATTGCGTCTATGGGACCTGTAAAGTCTCCTTTATATGCAGTTGTCTTTCCATCAAAGACAACTACTCAAGAGAGAGACATGACTTTTACACTTTTACATTAAATCCACATCAGTCCACATCCAGCATAAAAGTAAAAGTGTAGGACCTTAATGAAATTATATTAAAGTGTAGGACCATAATGTAAAAGTTCTAACATCTCCCACTTGGTCAAACTCTAATATATCCAACACACAGATGTATATGCGGTATGTTCAATTAGAAAGAGGAAAAAGTACATGAATCATAGCGGTAGTCCCTTTGAAACAAGTATTATCTTCCATGTATTACAATGCAATTTTTCTCTTTCAAATAAACGCTTAATGTGAATATCACTTTATGAACAAACCTCAAATGTTGTTCCAGGTCCTCTAAATGTTTGTTTGCTCCAACCAAACTGTATACAACTTAAAAGAGAAAACAAACTAAATTACAAAGTTTCAGACAATGAAAGTATTACCTCTCTAGTGACAAAGCGGGACATAGTCCCATTTGGACAACATGATCCTTGAACGTCTTTGGAGGCATGCCTTCGTTAGAGGATCAGCATCATCTGCTCAGTATGTAGGTGTCAATGAGCACTTCTTTGGCTTTAACGTGCTCCCTTATTGCTAAGTACTTAATGTCGATGTGTTTACTTCGACTTCACTCTTATTATTCTTAGCAAAGAATCAGCAGCTGAATTGTCACAATATAACTTTATGGCCTAGAGATAGACTCAACAACTCCAAGCCCAGAAATGAAACTTCTCAACCAAATACCCTGTGAGTTGCCTCAAAACAGAAACAAACTCAGTCTTCATGGTAGAATGGCAACTAAAGATTGTTTGGCACTTCTCCAAGATATCACCTCGGCGAGCATAAAAACATATCGGATGTTGATTTTCTAGAATCAACGCATCCAGCGAAGTCTGAGTCGAATATCCGACGACTTCTAAAATGTCGAACGTTCTATAAGTAAGCATGAAACCTTTAGTTCTTGAAGTATACCTCATGACCTTCTTTGCAGCTCTCCAAGATCCAACCTAGATACTTTGATATCTTCCTAACATGTCAACTGCAAAAGCGATGTCAGGTCTAGTTACAGACTTGAGCATACATTAGGCTTCCAACAGCTGAAGCATAAGGAATAGTTTTCATTTGTTCCTTTTCAATCTCAAGTGTAGACATTGGTTTCAGATGAACTGTCACCCTTAACAAAGGGGTGCAACACTGGGTGACAATCTTTCCCTAAATCTCTCAAGAATTTTATTAAATAGGCTTCCTGAGATAGTCCCAACATGTCGAGACCTATCCTATGAATCTTAATGCCAATGACATAAGACGCCTCACCCATATCGTCATACTAATGTTGAGAGAGAAATTGTTTCACCTCATGTAGCAAACCTAAATCATTGGTTGCAAGGAGAATATCATCTACATATAACACAAGAACGATGATTTTACTCCCACTGACCTTGTGGTATATACACTGATCCATGACTTCTCTACAAAACAAATGAAGAGATAACAGTGTGAAATCTTAATAACCACTGTCGGGAGGCTTGTTTAGTCCATAAATGGACTTCTAAGTTGCAAACAAATGCTCACCATCACTTGAAATGAATCATCAGGCTGTTTCATATAACCTCTCCTCCAAATCTCCATGAGAAAAGCTGTTTTAACATCCATTGATGTAAATCTAAATGAAATGGGCAAACTAATCCATTATGATACGAAAGGAATCTTTCTTTAGAAACTAGAGAAAATGTTTCTTTGTAATCTATCCTTCCTTTTGCGTGAACCCCTTACAACAAGTCTAGCCTTGTATCTCTCAATGTTGCCTAATGAATCCTTTTTGGTTTTAAATACCCATTTACAACCATAGGTTTCTTTCCAGTAGGCAAGTCAACAGGTCCCAAACTTTATTATCCGCCATAGAATTCATCTCGTCAATCATGGCATTATACCACAATTCAGATTTACTGCTGTTCATACTGTGAAAACGTGTCTAGATCATCCTCAATACCTATGTCACAGTCAGACTCTTGCATATACACTTCTAATCAGTAGGAATTGCTGATTTCTTTGTTCTAGTAGATCTCCTTAATGTTGTATCAGCAGTCTCTTGAGACTGTTGCACAACTGGTTGTTCCACTTGTTTGGAGGTTGTTCAAATGATCTTCTAAAACATCAATCAGAATGTGGATTTTGATTGAGTGGTTCCTCATTATTCACCCTGTTTGGATGAAACAACCAATCTTTTACTTGATGTAGGAGCATTGTCTGAAACATCAATTTTCTCAGAGACTGAGTCTCTGATTTGATCACTCCACTGACCACATCATTTTCAAGAAATTTGGCATTTCTTGATTCACAATTCTACTGGAATGGTTAGGACAATAAAACTTAATCCTTGGATTTTTCTGCATATCCAATAAAATAATCTAATAGTCCTAGGATCTAACTTCCGTTCTTGTGACTATAAACCTAACCTCAACTGGGCAACCCCAGATGCGGTAAATGACTTAAACTTGGTTTCCAACCTTTCCATACTTCGAATGGCGTTTGGGAACCGCCTTAGTGGAACTCGGTTTAATATATATGCTGCAGTTTTGAGAGCTTCAATCCAACAAAGAAGAGGAATTTGGAGTTACTTAACATACTCGTACCATATCCATTAATGTTCTATTTCTCTGTTCTGCTACACATTCTGAGATGGTGTGCCAGGCAAGGTATTGAGCCACAATACCTTGCTCTTGAAGAAATTTGCAAATGGACCAAGTGCTTGTCCTATACCAGTGTATCTACCATAATATTCACCACCTCTATCAGATCTCACGATCTTATTTGTTTTCCACTTGTTTCTCTACTTCTGCTTTATATATTTTGAAAGCACCAACGCTTCATCCTTGTGATAAAGCATATAGAGATACATATATCGTGAGTAATCATCAATAAAGGTGATGAAATATTTCTGACCACTAGAGCTCATGATCAGGCAACAATATCTGTGTGTATGATTTCTAAAAGTTCAGAACTCTTCTTGCACCCTTCTTGGATTTGTTAGTCTGCTTTCCCTTAATGCATCTACACAAGTATCAAAGTCATAAGTCAAGAGTTCAAGAACTCCAGCATTTACCAACCTTTTAATCTTATCAATGGAGATGTGTCCTAATCTCCTAGCCACAAAAAGGAGAGTTTCATACATATATAGTTTCATACCAGTGTTAGCATGTTGAAGTCATAAGACTATAAGGAACAGTAATCACTTAAATGAATTTTAAACAAACCATCAACCAAGTACCATTTCCAACAATAGATGAGTTCTTATTAAATTAAAAGAAACTACCATAAATTGAAAAGTATCCACATGGTACAAGTTGTAAACTGAAATTAAATTTCCAGAAAAACTAGGATATAAAAGGTTCGTTCCAAATCCAAAACATAATAGTACTTAAAATAAGTCTATAGGTTCCAACAGCTTCAACACTTGAAGGCATCCTGTTTCCTATAGATGCTGCATTCACTTCCTAATGGCTTCCTTTGATCAGAAAACCCTGTATGGTATTAGAAACATGGATTGTAGAACCAGAATCAATCCACCAATCATTATGTGAAACACAATCATATTAGATTCATAACACACAAGAGATAAGAGGTTACCTTCTTTCAGCCGGCCTTCCTCTTAGGACAATCCTTCTATGTGTCCCGTCTTTTTAACGAAGAAACACTTGATATTGTCCTTATTACCTTTGCTCAACCTCATGCAGCTTGCCTTTTCCTTCCACTTCTATTCTTTTTGAAGTGTACTTGACATTTCCTGTCACCAGATGTGCAGTTCATTCACTTCCTAAGCAGTCTCTCCTCCTCTGAACACACATGGTCAAAAGCTCATTGATTGACCATTTATCCTTCTGTGTGTTATAAGATATCTTGAAAGGAGTAGAATGACGAGAGAGAGTTCAGGACATAATGCACCAGGAAGTCATCATTAATCACCATCTGAAGGGATTTCAACTGAGCAGCTAGTCCCTCATTTTCATAATATGCTCACGGACTCCTTTAATACATCAACTTCATGGATGTCAATCTACTCATTAGGATGCTTCCTAATGCCTTTCTGATTTTTCAAACTGTGCATGAATTGCCTCCATAAGATCCTACATTTTCACCTCTGGTATCGACCCACGGATACTACTCGTAATGTGAGATTTGATAAACATCATGCTTAACGATTGGATCACTCCCCACCGTTCATACAAAGCAATCTCCGCTTTAGAGCTAGTATCTGTAGGTGTTGGTGGTTCTTCCTTACGAAGAGCATAGTCAAGATCTATGCACCTAAATGAAGAAAGACAGCCTCTCCCAAGATTTGTAGTTATCACCATTAAATTAGGAGCCTTATCCTCAACCATCATCAAGTTTGTCAACTGTAGGTAATTCAATAGACATGCTTACTAAATAATTATGAGGCACAAACCATCAATAACAATTATAAGTTTACCAATGTAACAAATAATAAATCATAAATGAATCGACATATCATAAAATCTCCCTGTGTGTAAAGACATACATATTATGATCATATCCTTAAGGATGAACTAGAAATTATTAATATTTAATAATCCTGTGGGCTAATTAAGAATAAGATAATTTATATTCATCCCTAATTAATCATAAAAATATACATTCCCTGGGGGTAAAATGATTATACTAATATGATTAACTACAAACGATGTTATTCACCTTAATATGATCATAACTAATATTTCTTAATGCATATATTATCATAATTTAGATGCTGCGGCTACTCTAAATTAATCAAAATATACGATCATAAAACATCGATAATTTATAATGAATTGTATAATATAACACAAACAATAAGAATAATACATATTTATGCATAAAAAAAAGTAATATTAACTAAAAACCATCATACAAGCTGTCACTGACTTCCCGCGCCACCGGTGACCAGAGGACGCGCCCCACCACGCGCCGCCAGAAGGCAGCACGCTTTCTCACGCGCCCCCACGCGCCTCCACGGTCCCTTCACGCGCTTACACGCGCCCAACCCTAAACCTCACGCGCCTGACGCAACGCAAGTCCTGCACGCGCCTTCACGCGCAGTCTGACCAGGGTCGGGTTGACCTTTGACCGGGTCGGTTGACCCGGTTCTCCCATTGGACTGGTCCGTTGACCGGTTTGACCTGTTGATCGGTCATTGACCGGTTTGGACTGTTGACGGGTCGGGTTGGCTGATGGGTTTGGGCTGAGTTGACTGTGCGTTTGACCGGTTTGCCTGTGACTTTGACCGGGTCAGTTTGACCCGTTTTCCTATTGGGTCGTTCTTCTTGACCCGTTTTCTGCAACTTTTACCTAATTTTTTCCAGATTTCAACAGCCCGTTTCCGGCCATTTTTCCGGCGTTTTCGATGGGAAACTCAAATGTGACATATAACTATATCAGTGACATCCCAAATGACAATTTGTCCTAAATCGATGCCATAAATGGCTTCCGAAAACACCCAAACAATAACTACCAACCAAAACTTTAAACTAGCATAACTTTGCTCCGAACTCCGTTTTTGACAAATAATATACCGTGGAAAGCTTTTTCAACAAGGATTCCAATGACATCAAAATCGAAAAAATTCTGTTTATAATAAAAGTTATGCTTGATTTACAGTACGGGTTTTAATGGAAAAATCCTAATTTTATGCAATATTTTTCAGATTTGCAACAACACACTTCATGCTAGGCAGAGATTCATATAAAGCTCTGATACCAAATGTAAAACACATACATTCCCATATTCATTGATAACACATTCAATTTCAGTTTAATCTCCATGGAATATGTCGGAAGTAATGACAAACCTCCAGCCATAGCAATTGTTCTTTGCTCTCTGCTCCTTTATGAATTACAGGATCTTCCACTGACTGCAATTTGGTGATGGTTTTTGGGAATCAATATAAAATTGCGTCTAATGGGGACCTGTAAAGTCTCCTTATATCAGTTGTCTTTCCATCAAGACAACTGCTCAAGAGAAGAGACACGACTTTTACACTTTTACATTAAAATCCACATCAGTCCCAATCATTATAAAGTAAAAGTGTAGGACCTTAATGAAATTATATTAAAAGTGTAGGACCATAATGTAAAAAGTCACCAGATTTAAGTTATTTAAAAATATAGGGGTTATTATCTTAATATAAATGAGAATAGAACCAATATATTGCCTCGAAAAAGAACTTTTTGATGAATTTCAAAGAAGTACTCATTTCCAAATCGTTGTCAACAAAAAATTTAAATACAGTATTACTAGATATCAAACTAAATATATAAATTATTGTGTACAAACAGATGTGATACCATTTTTCTTTCACATATCATTTATCTATATTTATTAACATTTACTAAGTTGATTTTTTATATACATTTATTTATTCACTTCTTGACAAGTTAGTTTGTATAAAGATTTTATATTCTAGTATTATTCTAATAATCATCTCATAATACAATATTTATATCAAGCTAACAATATCTTAGATAAAAACAGTGTATCATTGTAAAATGATTACGAATTTGCCCTTAAAAATTATTAGAAGTGTCAGTGTCCAAGATCAAGGTTATCGGCCCAGCCCTAGGCCGAGCCAAACCCTTTTGTCCAGCCTATCTCTACCATTCCAAATCACCAGGTTGAACCCGACCCGCGTGTGCACCCCCAGGCAGGCCGGGTTGATCACATGGCAACCCGCAACCCGGCGATTTTGCTATTTTGTTTTTTTTGAAAAAAACCCACTAACCCACGGGTTGGACCCACGGGTTGGCCATTGGTTGGGTTGACCCGTGACTATTGTTGGCCCAAAATAAAATATAAAAATAACTAACCAAATTTGCATTGGTGGGCCTAAAGGTGGAACAAATGAGCTGGTTAGGCGGGTCAACCCTAACCCGGCCCGCATTAGAGAGGGCCAGGTTACTATTTTGTTTGCAACAGCCAACCCCACCGGTTGGCCCAAAAAAATTTAAAAAATAAAAATTAATTATTTTTCAAGTTTCCCCTATTTTTTTTTAATTCTTTTAATTAAACTTTATGATTGAACTCTTACAAATAATTTACATAATAATATTAAACTATACTTCTAAATCATAAAATTAAAATGTATAAAACTTCGTAATATTTGACACTTTATTATTATTTTTATGGGTATGTAAATATAAAAAAATTAATACTAGTCTTATTCTCAATTTCCATGTCTTGTATAAAAATAATTCATTCTTCTGCTAAGTTTCATCAATTGAATGAATAAATCTAATTTTTCTTATATTATAATTTTATTGTATTAAAATTGAATTAATATTTGAAATGTTAACAAAAAAAAAAAATAATTTAATTGAATTATTGATATGAAAAGAAGTTAACTAAAACAATACATTTTAAATTGTTAATTCATTTGAAAAGTTAACAAAACACAATTAAAAAAAAAAAAATCAAAAAAGGGGTCAACTCGGCCCCACCGCAGCCTACCCCTGTGGGTTAGGTTTCTGAGCCGAGCTGGGCCAGCCATTCCCCAAAAAATGCAGGCCTACCCGGCCTGCCTTTGGTGGCGGTGGATTAAACAACCCACCAAGCAGTAACCCACCGCGGGCCAGGCGGGTTACTTTTCTAACTCTAATTGTGGCCTCTTAAAAAGTAATCCTATTTTTATTTCACCTTTTAGATATCATTTATTTTTAGTTTTATTAATTCTTTGTATATTCTATACTAGTTTATCTTTTATTTGTTATTTTTTAACTAAACTATTATCTATCTCTCTTTTTTTTTTTAAAAAAAAATTAATATTTTTTTGATATAAATCTCGTTAAAGAGTTTTATGAATCTATTATATTAAATGTGATTTAGTTTTCACTTTCTTTTCTTCCTTATTTTTTATGTCGGCCTACTCGAACTTGATTTATATCTCAATAGTTTAGAACAAAACAATTTGAATAATAGAATCATGTTTTTTTTTTTAGTATAAATTTTAAATTTTAAGTTATTATCACTGATGAAAAAATAATATGTTATATAACTGTATATCCTTTAAATATTAATATTTCTATGGTGCCTTTCTTATAAAAATTTTAGGTCATTGTTACTGAGTAGTATGATTATGTATATAGTTAAAGTATGATTGGTAGTTTCCTAAATTTTCGTTTTATATCCCAAAATATTAAGATTAGATTTTATATTATTATGATCATAGATTTGGATCATCTCTCCGTGTTTATTTGTTTATTTGTTAATAAGTTGTGGGATATATGAGTCTTTTTAATATTGAAGCTTTAAATTAAATTAATTCCTTAATTTAAAAAACTCATTGTTTATAAAATCTAGTCTTAATATTTTTGGGATTATAAAATGAAAATTTTAGGAAACTACCGATCATATTTAACCTAAAAACAAAGAAAAGAAAAAATTATATAAAAAGGAAGGGGGGGGGGTGGGGGGGGAGGGAGGTAAACCCGACCCAGCCCATAGCATAACCCAACGGGTTATGCTACGGTTGGCGGGCCGAGCTGGGCCAACCAATTTTACAAGTGGCTGGCCGAGGTAAGCCCGACCTGCCTAAACACTAACCCGCCTTGGGCGGTCGGGTCAACGGGTTACTATTCCAGCTCTAAACAAACTATTTCTCCCCAGTACTGCGAATGTTGCATAACTTGGATCATGAAGTAATGATGCAATGATTTTTATTTTATTTTTCTGTTTTATTAATAATTAGATTTGGTTTATGAGGGAAGTTCTGTAATTTGCTTTGAAAATAATTTCTTCAACGACAAATTTAGCACAACTTCAGAAACCCCGTGGTAAACACAACCCAAGAAACCCAGAATCTTCAAGAAAATTCATGTATATATAATATATAATATATATATATATATATAATATATATATATATTTTTTTTTTTTCTCCGAACTCTAAGAAAGAAAGAATAAACTGCAAAGTATTAGTTTTTCCATTAAAATTAAAACCATAGATTATATACTGCAGAGATAACAACATTAGTAGCAGAAAATAAGAACTTTCCAGAAACCATGGAGATATCATATTTCATATATGAACAGTCTGGACAGGCAACCCCAGCCATTTCAAGGTATCAATCTTATTGATCAAATTTACAGATCCTAAGTATAATTCTATTGAACATATTTCAAGAGTTAAAATAATGTCCCCTTATTCAGACATTATATTGATTACACTAGTGTGAGTCATTACTTTATTCAATTACACTTCTCCTCTCCAGCTTCATTAAGTTAAAACTATATGAATGCAACTGCTACTTTTTTCTATATTTACCAACGATTTCCTACCTGATCAAATTTAAAGTGAAAGTCATTAGAGAACAACTGACAATTTCCAAAATTTGGTAAATCACAGTTTGT
This sequence comes from Pistacia vera, assembly GCF_008641045.1. Taxonomy (NCBI): domain Eukaryota; kingdom Viridiplantae; phylum Streptophyta; class Magnoliopsida; order Sapindales; family Anacardiaceae; genus Pistacia; species Pistacia vera. Next base: position 68,157 of record NW_022196692.1, on the reverse strand, counting down.
TGTCTTCTCATAGGACTCCACCCTCTGGACATATTTAGCTTATGGGTAATCACGTTGCAGATATTTGATCTTTGTCCATGCATCTGCATATGAAAATATGTGAAAGGCCAAAGCTGAATCCGTTTCAAGCTACCTTTTGGATGTTTTATATAGATCCTTATCAAACTTTGTTTGAAACACAAGAAGAAAGATCCAAATCCCTTGGCGGAGAGATAAAGCAAAACTAAGTAATGGATGCTTCGTTACATTAATATTTTTGTCATTCAAATATAATCTAGAGTAGTTCAGGAGCCCTATTTTTTTACACAAATTCTTTTTCCCACCCAATAATAGTTTAATGACATTTTTTCACCACAAGCTTTTGAAATACCATTTTATTATCCAATTTATACATCGGCAATGAACGAGGGCAAACTCGATCCAGACTGTTGGGTTTTTTGAAGAGGGAGGACCGATAAATCTTTTGGTGGTAAAAGGTTGAATTTGGGTGGTTGGAATTGATTGAAATTTGACTTGGGAGAGGCGGTTGTGTAAACCCTCTCGCTCATTCTCAGTGATTGACAAGGCCAATGGGATAAGTTTGAGAGGTTTGATGAGTGCTAATCGAGGAGAGAATACTGGTGGTGTGGGTCGTAATGATGATGAATCAGAAACGAAATATAATTTGGGTAGTAAATAGATTTTAAAAGTCTGTAGGTGGAAAAATGTTATGAACCCTTATTGGGTGGGAAAAAGTCATTTACTCATTTTGACCAAAAAAACATGATGGCTGAGATTAATTCAATTTTGTGTTATTTTCCAACTACTTAAATGTGCAAGTTGCATTGAATCTTAACCATCCAAAGTGCTAAATCCAATGCCTAAAAGGCTAAAACTTATGTCATTAATGTATTGAAAAAAAAAAAAAAAAAAGTAACCCTCCCACTAACTAGATATTTACTTTGCAAATTATAATATCGAGATTAAGCAATTTCCCAGAACCAAAAGGATAAGCATATCAAGTAGTAATCTCTTCAAATAAGCCATCACTTTACCAAGATATTAAACTTTTCCTTGTTTAAACTGTTGAGGTTCCATCTTTATTACTTTTATCTGCCAAATCCAGTAAAAGGACCAGATTTCGAGTTCTAACTCTAATAATCACTGGCAGTCCAGGTTACTGCCCTTCAAATTGATTACTTGATCTATTTCATGGCCAAAAAATAAAGATTGAGTTCTGCTTTACAAATTACTAAACGATGGTAAAAGAAAGGAATTCATGACACCGAAATCGTTACATCATAAATGCACCAAATTGAGTAGAATCTCGAATAACATAATCTACCTATTTTGTAACACTTCACCAAATCAAAACGGCCAAAGCCAAATGGGGAGGGGGAAGAATCGTGTGAGATATATAATTTATGTGGAACCATTATTGGCACTGAGAATGGGACTTCGACGACACGTGGAGAAGAAGCACCCCCAAATAATACAGTTGCCGGATACATCTTCAAGTGGATCAGGTAGACAAATTCAAACTCAACTTAATTTTAATCCACAATCCTCAACTCTTTCAACATGGCAATACAATGCACATATTGCATGAGAGGAAATAGCAAGATCATAGTCGTTACGAGCTCTCCCATTTGTTTATTTGAAAATCCTTATTTTATTCACATGATTAAAACTACATTTTGTCCAACATATACCCCTGTTGGTAGAAGTACAAGTAGAAGAGATATACTAAAACTTTATAACAAAATAAATAATAAACTTAAAAACGAATTTCAAAATTTTAGAAATATATCTATTGTACTTACATCAGACATATGGGTTTGTAGATCAAAAACCAATTTTTTAACTATCACAGTACATTTCTTAGATCATAATTGGGGTTTACAACAAAAATTGATGGGTTTTAAACCATTATATGAAAAACATAGTGCTGAAACTATTTATTTTACAATTCTTGAAGTTTTGCAAGAATATTTATAAACTAATAGAGTTGTATTGCTAACGCTAGATAATGTAGCTGCTAACACCACAAGAATCTCTTTATTTGAAAAGAGATTGGATCTGCGTGGTGAAGGCAAATTTTTTCACCAGAGATGTGCTTGCCACATCACCAATTTGATAGTTAAAGCAGGTTTAGATGCTATACATTCAAAGATAGAGAGGGTGTGCACGGCTATCGGATTTATTGTCGGCGGTAGCAATAAAAGATGGCAGGAGTACGTCAAATATTGTAAGCAAGAGGACCCACCGGTTCGACCTTTGAAGTTATGTACGGACTGCCTATCTGTTAGAACTCCACCTACTTGATGTTGGAAAAAACTTTGCCAACCGCGAAACAAATTACAGATTTCGTCAACCAAAAACACTATCCAGAAGAAGTTGTCAACTATGATGATTGGGCGGTTTGTAAACTTTTTTATCAATTTCTTCAAATTTTTTATGATGCTACTAATACATTAAGTGGTATTTATTATCTAACTACTAATTTAGTGTTAGATATTTTACTTCAAATTGCTAAAACTTTTGCTCAATACAGATATAATAATGATTTAAGGGAAATTTTTTTAAAGATGGAAGAAAAGTATGAGAGATATTGGTTAGATATTCCAGTCTTATATGGATTAGGCCTTGTTCTAGATCCTAGGTTTAAATTACATATAGTTAACTGTATAATTACTCAGATAGGCCAGCATTTAGGACATGATTATACATCTTATTTGACTAACTTTAAACAAAAAATGGATAGCATTTTTTTTCTTTATATGAGAACAGGTACAATGGAAGTGGAAGTGGAAGTGGAACGTTCAGGAGAGAGGATCCGGACCTTAATGCAGCCCTCCGTCAAGGATCGAGCAAGTGGACGTATGTGGAACGTGGCGGAAGTAGCAGCTCCAGCTCATACAGACATAGACCAAATGAGCTTAATCGCTACCTACAAGTGGACCTGTCCTTCATGACGATGAAGGAGCAACATGATATGGATATTCTTCAGTGGTGGAACCAATATGAAAGTCGATTCCCCATTGTAGCCCAAATGGCATGTGACATTTTATCTATGCCAGTTTCTACAATTGCATCCGAGTCAACATTTTCAACAAGTAGTCAGATTGTTGAAGACAGAAGATGTTCTTTAACCAATGAGATGATTGAAGTGATAATGTGTTTACGGCATTAGACTCATGCAGAAATAAGACTACAATAACACCTTGAAGATCCTGAACTACTCGAACTCTTTAGGAATGCCGATTTAAATGATGTAAATATTGTTGACGATGAAAATAAATAATTTAATAAAAAAAATTATTTAATTGTTTATTTGTGAAGCGTGTATGTGTGAAATGTGAATTTATGTTAAAAATTAAAATTAACAATTAATTAATTTATTAATTTATTATTTTTTAAAATTAATTAAATTTTTAGAAACTTACTAAGCTACCCCTGAAAAATACTAAAAACCCCCTATAAAATTTCATTTCCCCCTAAAATATAAAAAAAAAAACAGTGGGAAAAACGAAATTATCTAGGCCCATAGGACCAATCCTAGGGACTAATCCGGGTCCTCATGAGCGACTGGTCCCATTTGGGACTAGTCCCAAACGGGCCCGCTTGGGACTGATCCTTGACCAGCTCTATTGGTGATTGGTCGTTAAAAAAAATTTATTTTTTCATTTATTTTCTCACGTCCCTTTGTAAAAGAAAAAATCTTCGTAATTTTTTTTTGTACGTTTAACATTATTGTAAATACACATAAAAATTCAAGAAATACTAAAAAATATATTTTTCCCAATCTTACAAACAAGATCCAAAAATAAGAGTTGGCTCTGATTTATTACTTCAAATGGCTAACTTAAGCATCCAAGAACTGACAACTCCATTGGTGTCTTCTTTAATAATAGATTCATCTTTTGTGGTTGTAGGGAAAATAATTTAATGTTCAGCTTAAACGAGAAACTAATAGCTCATATTTTTGTTGAAACAAAGTAAAAATTTTAATAAATAATAGAACAACACTATATAACAAAATGCATCCTTTGAAATAAATATTATGAGACATGTCTTGAAATGTATGATATTGCTTACAAAAAACAAGGTAAATAATATGCTTAATAAAGTAATCTGTCACTCAACAAACTGACAAAGTGAGTCCGTTACTGTATTACTAACTACCCATATAAGCCTATGAAAACAACCCATAAAAGGCCCACTATAGCAGCCCATAAGGCGATAATATACTATTTTTTGTCTTGAATGGATCTATTGGCACACCGCCCATATATTAAAGATGTCCAGTTTTTAATGAATTTTATAATGATAAGTTTATCCCAATATTAAATTATTAAAATGAACTTTAATTTCATATTCTTTATAAATACTTTTGACACTCCTCCATTATCTTATAAACCTTATTATTATTATTTTTTTTATTTAAATCATTCTTAGAACAAACATATATAGTTTAATGAAGGAAGAAGATTTGTAATTGAATATCTCAGCAATACAAAATTGTAAGTTTTAATTGCTTCACATATAAATTTATTGTTTTTTTTTTCTCTTTAAAGTAGTACTAGCTATTTTAATCCATATATTTTGATGTTGTTTAATTGTTTTCATGTGTTTGCGATTATTGTGGATTCTTTTATCTTTAATTATCGGAACTTTAACTTTATCATCTAAATTTATTTAGAAATATTATGATAGGAAGGGTGTATATATATAAGTGAAGGGATAAATGTTAAATGTTTCAAAACTTAAAAAAAACAAAAAAAAATGAACGAAGGGATTTATGGAGTGTTTCATAGAGAATCAAAAATAAAAAAAAAAAAAACTAATTTTAAAACTGAATTGGATGTCTTAAGAATTAGCTTTTTGGTCCATTAAGGCCGAGAATGGATAATCACTCATAACTCGCCCTATGTTTTGCCATCCTGTAGGTGATTTAAGTTATTTAAAAAATATGAGGGTTTATTATCTTAATATAAATGAGAATAGAACCAATTATATTGCCTCAGGAAAAAGAACTTTTTGATGAAATTTCAAAGAAGTACTCATTTCCAAATCGTTGTCAACAAAAAATCTTAAATACAAGTATTACCAGATATACAAACTAAATATATAAATTATTGTGTACAAACTGATGTGATACTATTTTTCTATTCACATATCATTTATCTATATTTATTAAACATTTATTAAGTTGATTTTTTATATACATTTATTTATTCACTTCTTGACAAGTTAGTTTGTATAAAGAGTTTATACTCTAGTATTATTCTAATAATCATCTCATAATACAATATTTATATCAAGCTAACAATATCTTAGATAAAAACAGTGTATGCATTGTATAAGTGAATTACGAATTTGCCCTTAAAAATTATTAGAAGTGTCAAGTGTCCAAGATCCAAGGTTATGGGCCCAGGCCTAGGCCGAGCCAGACACTTTTGTCCAGCCTATCTCTACCATTCCAAAATCTACCGGGTTGAACCCGACCCGCGTGCAACCCCCGGGCAAGCCGGGTTGATACATGGCAACCTGTGACCCGGCGGATTGCTATTTTGTTTTTTTTGAAAAAACCCGTCAACCCGACGGGTTAACCCATGGGTTGGCCGTTGGTTGGGTTGACCCGTGGCTGTTGTTGGCCCAAAAAAAAATAAACTAACCAAAATTTGCATTGTGGGCCTAAAGGTGGAACAAATTGGCTGGGTTAGGCGGGTCAACCCTAACCCGGCCCGCATTAGAGAGGGTTCAACCCGGACCGACTAATAGGCGGGCCGAGTTGAACCCAACCCGTATACAACCCCCAGGCGGGTCGGGTTGCTATTTTGTTTGCAATAGCCATACGGGTTGGCCCAAAAAAAATTTTAAAAAATAAAAAATTAATTATTTTTTTTCAAGTTTCCCCCAATTTTTTAATTCTTTTAATTAAACTATTATGATTGAACTCTTACAAATAATTTTACACAACAATATTAAACTATACTTCTAAATCATAAATATTAAAATGTATAAAACTTCGTAATATTTGACACATTTTTATTATTATTTTTTATGGTACGTAAAATATAAAAAAATTAAATACTAAAGTCTTATTCTCAAATTTCCATGTCTTGTATAAAATATAATTCATTCTTGTGCTAAAGTTTCATCAATTGAATGAATAAATCTAATTTTTCTTATATTATAATTTTATTGTATTAAAATTGAATTAATATTTAAAATGTTAACAAAAAAATAATAATAATAATTTAATTTAATTATTGATATTTGAAAAGAAATTAACTAAAAACAATTACATTTATTCATTTATAAATTTTTAATTATTCATTTGAAAAGTTAACAAAACAAAACAAAATAAAAAAAGGGGGTCAACTCGGCCCGGCCCGCAGCCTAACCCGACAGGTTAGGGTTGGCGGGCTGGGCTGGGCCAGCCATTCCCCCAAAAATGGCAGGCCTAACCTGGCCTGCCTTTGTTGGCGGGCGGGTTAGGACCAACCTGCCAAAAGCAGTAACCCGCCGTGGGCCGGGCGGGTTACTTTTCCAACTCTAATTGTGGCCTCTTGAAAAGTAATCCTATTTTTATTTCACCTTTTAGAATATCATTTATTTTTAGTTTTTAATTAATTCTTTGTATATTCTATACTAGTTTATCTTTTATTTTGTTATTTTATTTAACTAAACTATTATCTATCTCTCTTTTGTTTAAAAAAAAATTATAGTTTTTTTGATATAAATCTCGTTAAAGAGTTTATAAGAATCTATTTATAATAAATGTGATTTAGTTTTCACTTTCTTTTCTTCCTTATTTTTTGTCTTGCTCTACTCGAACTTGTTATTATATCTCAATAGTTTAGAACAAACACAATTTGAATAATAGAATTCATGTTTTTTTTTTAGTATAAAATTTTAATTTAAGTTATTATAACATGATGAAAAAATAATTAGTTATATAAACTGTATATCCTTTAAATATAATATTTCTGGTGCCTTTCTTATAAAAAATTTAGGTCATTGATTACATGAGTAGTATGATATGTATATAGTTAAATTAGATTGGTAGTTTCCTAAAATTTTCGTTTATAATCCCAAAAATATTAAGATTAGATTTATATTATATGATCATAGATTTGGACATCTCTCCGTGTTTATTTGTTTATTGTTAATAAGATTGTGGGGATATATGAGTCTTTTAATATTGAAGTTTAAATTAAATTAATTCCTTTATTTAAAAAACTCATTGTTTATAAAATCTAGTCTTAATATTTTGGGATTATAAAATGAAAAATTTAGGAAACTACGATCATAATTTAACCTAAAAACAAAAAGAAAAGAAAAAATTATATAAAAAGGAAAGGGGGGGGGGGGGGGGGGGGAAGGGAGGTAAACCCGACCCAGCCCATAGCATAACCCAACGGGTTATGCTACGGTTGGCGGGCGAGCTGGGCCAACCAATTTTAAAAAGTGGCTGGCCGAGGTAAGCCGAACTGCTAAACACTAACCCGCCTTGGGGGGGTCGGGTCAGACGGGTTACTATTCCAGCTCTAAAAGCAAACTATTTCTCCCCAGTACTGCGAATGTTGCAAACTTTGGATCATGAAGTAATGATGCAATGATTTTTTTTATTTTTTCTGTTTTATTAAAATTAGATTTGGTTATGAGGGAAGTTCTGTAATTTGCTTTGAAAATAATTCTTTAATCGACAAATTTAGCACAACTCAGAAACCCCGTGGTAACACAACCCAAGAAACCCAGAAATCTTCAAAGAAAATTCATGTATATATATATATATATATAATATATATATATATATTATATATATATATTTTTTTTTTTTCTCAACTCTAAGAAAGAAAAAGATAAACTGCAAAGTATTAGTTTTACATTAAAATTAAAACCATAGATATATACTGCAGAGATAACAACAATTTAGTAGGCAGAGAAATAAGAAACTTTCCAGAAACCATGGGAGATATATATTTATATATGAACAGTCTGGACAGGCAACCCCGAGCCATTTCAAGGTATCAATCTTTTGATCAGAATTACAGATCCTAAGTATAATTCTATTGAACATATTCAGAGTTAAAATAATGTCCCTTATTCAGACATTATATTGATTACACTAGTGTAGAGTCATTACTTTATTCAATTACAAGCTTCTCCTCTCCAGCTTCATTAAGTTAAAATCTATATGAATTGCAACTGTACTTTCTATTAATTTACCAACGATTTCCTACCTGATCAAATTTGAAGTGAAGCATTAGAGAACAACTGACAATTTCCAAAATTTGGTAAACACAGTTGTTGTCTTCTCATAGGACTACCACATCATGGACATATTTAGCTTATGGGTAATCACGTTGGCAGATATTTGATCTTTGTCATGGCATCTGCATATGAAAATATGTGAAAAGGCCAAAGCTGAATCCGTTTCAAGCTACCTTTTGGTGTTTTATATAGATCCTTATCAGAACTTTGATTTGAAAAAACAAGAAAGAAAGATCCAAATCCCTTTGCGGAGAGATAAAGCAAAACTAAGTAATGAAGATGCTTCGTTACATTATATTTTGTCATTCAAATATTATCAGGGAGGAGGATCAGGAGCCCTATTTTTTACACAAATTCTTTTTCCCACCCAAATAGTTTAATGACATTTTTTCACCCACAAGCTTTGAAATACCATTTTATATCCAAATTTATACATCGGCAATGAACAGAGGGCAAACCGATCCAGACTGTTGGGTTTTGAGAGAGGGAGGACCGATAAATCTTTTGGTGGTAAAGGTTGAATTTGGTGGTTGGAATTGATTGAAATTTGACTTGGGAGAGGCGGGTTGTAAACCCTAATCGCTCAATTCCCAGTGATTGACAAGGCCAATGGGAGTAAAGTTTGAGAGGTTTTGATGAGTGCTAATCGAGGAAGAGAATACTGGTGGTGTGGGGTCGAATGATGATGAAATCAGAAACGAAATTAAATTTGGGAGTAAAATAGATTTTAAAAGTCTGTAGGTGGAAAAATGTTATGAACCCTTTATTGGGTGGGAAAAAGTCATTTACTCAAAATTTGACCAAAAAAACATTTGAATGGCTGAGATTAATCTAAATTTGTGTTATTTCCAATACATTAAATGTGCAAGTTGCATTGAATCTTAACCATCCAGTGCTAAATCCAATGCCTAAAAGGCTAAAACTTATGTCATTAATTGTATTGAAAAAAAAAAAAAAAAAAAGTAACCCTCCACTAACTAGATATTTACTTTGCAAATTATTATCGAGAGATTAAGCAATTTCCCAGAAACCAAAAGGATAAGCATTATCAAGTAGTAATCTCTTCAAATAAGACCATCACTTTACCAAGAATATTAAACATTTTCCTTGTTTAAACTGTTGAGGTTCCATCTTTAATTACTTTTTCTGCCAAATCCAGATAAAAAGACCAGATTTCGAGTTCTAACTCTAATAATCACTGGCAGTCCAGGCTTATGCCCTTCAAATTGATTACTTGATTCTATTTCATGGCCAAAAAATAAAGATTGAGTTTGCTTTAAAAATTACTAAAAAGATGGTAAAAGAGAATGGAATTCATGACAACGAAACGTTACATATAAATGCACCAAATTAGAGTAGATCTCGAATAACATAATCTACCTAATTTTGATACACTAGAAGGTTCAACTATTATAAACCTAGATCAACCAGACTGGACACCAGCTGAAGCGGGAGTAAAGACTATCTACAAAAATATAATACAATGTTTGAATACTGAGATAAATAGTTTCAGGCAAGAAGAAGCTGCTCCGTCCCATTTCTTGAGTTCGGCCCACGGAGAAACGATCTTGAAGTATTCATAATCAAAGCGTAAACCAGGATCAACAAAGCCAATCCCACGGAAGCCACGGAAATTATGAAAAAAACAGCCAAGTTTTGCAAGCGGGTTTGTTTCCTACCAGCAACACACCAGTTGCTCCAGCGAACGAGAACATGGCGGAGATCACAAAGGCAGAAATCAGAGGTGGGTTTTGTTCAAAAGTAGGAATAGGAATGTCCCTCTCATATTGGAGACGAAATGGAACAAGGGGCAAAGTGATTGAGATGGAAACACCTAAAATAGCTCTCGCCAAATTAGTTTGGATTTTGGGAAAATTTTGCTTGCCATCTCTTCTGTAAAACTATTTGGTTGCAGAGTAAATAAATACGTTGTCAAGCTTAGTCAAGATAGAATCTTTTTTTATAAATTTATATTTGTTTAAAAAATTATTCCGTAAATTTCGGGTGGCTGCCCCAAAAGAGGCTTTAACGAAATTGCCATGAAATTTCAATTTGATGATTAATCCCATCTTTTTTTTAACCCTTAGCCTCGACTGGTAGTTTCTGAAATCAACAACTTTACTCTTCATTTCTTTCATCAACATGCCATCTTATAATCTTTACCCTAATCCAGGGGGCTCAAAACGGATTGTTGCGTCTGAAATTTGTGCTTGTTCCACAAATAATCCTTCCCCGAGTGTTGTTTCCACAGAACTGGGTCCAGTCAGTCATTAACGGTTGCCATCACAGAACCTTTCAAGTTGAAGGTGTTCTCCATGACTTAAATGCTCATGGGTTGTCTGCAAACTTCGAATTTTTCAAGATGGAGAAGACGGGAGTGTCCATTTTGCTCTTGTTAGTCAGTCGTTTCGGCTACAATCAAGCACTCCCAGATAGCATCCAGGTGTTAAGTACTTCACCAGTTTCTGATGCCGTCTTTAGACTGATGCCTGAGTATTCCAGTACCAGGCTCTTACGCCAGAGCTATCCGAATATCGCACTTCATAATATCGGAAGTCTTGCTAGACGACTAGGCCATATCAGGTCAATAATGCCTCAATTCAGAAGAATATTTGCCAGAGTGGATTCCGTCTTGCAGTACACACGCGGTTATTATGGCGAGAGATCTCGCGACGGTTCATTTGATCTGGAGATGGGAAGGGCATCCCTTTCAACTCAAAGATAGAGGGACAACCAATTTGCGAAGTCATCATATGCTGACTCATTCTGATCGCGGTTCAGGGAGGGTGCTTTGGTAACAATCACTTTTACTAGCACCACATCATTGTCTCTTAATGTTAGAATCCTCATGAAAATTTCGGGCTTTGCATGGCTATTGGTTTTGTAATTGGTTGCTTATGCAGTGCAACTCAACATAGTGACCTAGTTACCAGGTCAAGATTTGCTGAAAGAATCCTGACAGGGGTAGGAAGAATTGCCACGATATGGATTTTAGCGCTAATGGGCACCTTATTGCCGGATAATCTAATGTTGGAAACCACTGGTGTTGTTTTACACAAAGTATTTCCTTCTTGGTGTCTGCAATCATGAACTGAAAAATTAAGAAAAATTAAAGGAGGAAAATACAGCTTATTTCCTTCTTTGTTTTTACAATTTGAAAGCTATCAGTTATCTCGCTCAGAAATAATAGCTAGGGTTTTGGTGGTTCGTAAAGAAAAATTAAAAAGAGAAAAGCAAAAGAAACAAAGTCAGTTTGTAATTATATGTTATTAAAGCGTAATTAAATAAAAAGAGCTTGATGTTGTATTGTTGTTTTTCTTGTTTTAGAACTATCTCAGCAGTCATGCATGCATAGTAGAAGAATTAAGGCAGATTCATCTTTCTTTAATTAATAATGATAACACAAGTGTCAACCAAGATATTTATCAAAAGTATCCTTCTTGAACTTAATGCATTATCAACTAATGATAAATATTTGGAAATAGATTGCATTTTAAAATGCTAATTCAAATAGTGCAAGTGCATCTTTAGTTGAAATAATAGATAGAATTTCAGTTTGTAAAGTAGATGCAATATTGCATGAGAAAATAGTAAATGAAGAATAGAAGTGTATCAATTCAATTGAAAATAAATTTTTGAAAGCGTTCGGGCCATCAGGAACACATTATACAAGTGTGCGACGAATGTTTTCATACGCTGCCAATTAAGTAGAAGCATTATGAAAAACTTCAAAATTAGAACATGTTGATTTTCCCAAGATATCTAATATTATAGGTTATATATATATATATATATATATATATATATATATATATGAAGGCCAAACGCCTTGGTTCCTCTTATTGTCATATGCATGTTGTTTCGGCTGCATTACACGAGCAACCTCAGTGGCGTTAATTCTTTAACACGGTCGATATAGTCAATGGATGATAACCATAAAAGGTTACTTTTTGTGATTATACGCGTCACAACAACAGGGAGCACGTATTTTCCTAGAAAAAGAGAAATAAAAAGACAACGATAGAAAAATATCTTGTGTCTTGCCGTAATACACCAAAATGATACACTTGTCAAGATTCTAATGGTTTGATCAATGAGGTAATAGTAACCATAACAACTATGTATAGAATAATATATTTCAAGTAGGGCTCTAGTGGCTTTGAAAGAGATAATAGGCCAACCCGCAACCTAGAAGACTGAAGACCAATGAAAACACCGCCATCTCTTAAACCTTTTTACTTGTTAGCACTTAAGCCATTTTTAGGCATTAACATATACTTAGAATAGTCTACATGTTACAAGTTTAATGGCTTATTGACCCAACAAAATCATAAGGCTAGATATTGTTTTACAAAATTGTTCAAATATCCACGAGCTATATAACTATATTCCCCCATTCCACGAGTAATATAAAATTTGATATCGAATCTACACTATGAATAAAGAGGATTTTTTTTTTTTTTTTTATAATTTTATTAATGTCATAACAATTTGTAATATAGATTATTTCATGCTAAGAGGAATAGAATAAGTTAAAACAAAACAAAACAAAACAAAAAAAAAAAAAAAATCCATGGCAAAAAGAATAGTACCAAAGAATTTTCAAAGACCAAAAAGTTCGAATTAATATGCTCAAGGTTATATTATTAGCATAAAAGGAAAAAAAACAATAAGAATAGAAGAATATGAATGTTTGATTCGTATAAACATATCAGTTAAAAGTAAAAGAAAAATGTTCCAATAATACCGCTGCATTCACTTGACTTTGACTATGAGTAAACTATATCTAATTGCTTAAAACCTTACAGCTTTTATTATCTATAAAGTATTAAAACCGTGTTCTTAATTTTCCAATTTAGTCAAATCACAAGAATTAATGGATGATGAGTAATCTTTTTAAGGTCTATCACCCTTTTTATAAGGATTGGCCAGAGTCTTCTTTTAAATTTCCTGAAAGATGACGACAAGAATATGAAACACGGTTATAGAACATGATTTTCGCAACTTTCCGAGGTGACAAGTGACTCTTTTTTTACTCTAAAAAGAATTAATATTAGATATACAAACTTTTTTTCATCTAAAACGTGAGTGCATACAAAAATGTTCTCAATATAGATATTTGATAAATATAGATTTATGATGTAATAATAATAAGAGTATAATCAAATCAATTTGCATATATATTAATTTAGGTATTTAGTTTGTAGATGCAGCACCATTCTTAAGAAAAAGAAAGTAGATTTAATAACCCTGCTCAGACAAAAGGATTGACTTCCTTGTGTCAACCACATAATCACTATATAATTGATGCAACAATTAATATCCCTAATAATTGATTAAGTTTCTATGTATCCTTCAAGAAACAACTGGTTAATTTCATCAGGTTGGTGACTTTAATATAAGTTGCCAAAATGTAATAATCCACTACTTGAAAAGCTGTCACTTTTTTATTATTATTATTGTTTAGAACAATATTAAGAACCGTGTTCTAACCCAGAAAAAGAGAAACCAATAAAAACTAATATATGTGCATCATTAGCTTAGATTTTGGGGTAGAAAAAAAAAAGTGTAATTTCTGGTTGTATAGCATATGTTATGCATATGATGGAAACGGATTAGAAATTAATAGAAGTAAGCAGACTACATTAAAAAACGAATACTACTAGCTTCATCATATTAATTATAATATGATGTTGATGGAAATTTAGCTTAAGCTTGTCATGTTGCCGAAAAGATACTGGTTGTATAGCATATGTTCATGCCTTAAATTTGCATGGAAATTAGTAATATGCTAAATACCAAATTTTATGCACTTTCTATAACTCTTATTTGCAATTTGGTATAGACCTGTGTTGACACTTGATTTTGGACGCTAACGACTCGCATGTGGGAAACGCTGAGCTGACTCAGGAGACACACGTGATAGATCCATGAGATTTGAATATGAAGCTGAGATTATATATTTTGCAGAAAAATAAATAAAAGATTGGCAAGAGGAGGTTTTTATAGTGGTTCGGATGCTCAACAAGCGACTCCTACATCCACTGTTATTTTACTGCTCATTGACTATTTCTATGATATTGCCCATAAGGCATACAAAGAGGAAGAAATACAGTATTTACAGAGAGAAAGAATTGAGCTTAAATCTATGCTTTAGCTCTCATATGCTCAGCCCAGCCCCTTTCTTCGGGAAGATGAGTGCCTATTTATACACCTAAACACTCAATGTAATGAGTGTTTTGCAAGTTCCTTGACACATGGAAGGCTCTCGTCCATTCATCTCTTTGAAATGAGATAACATTGGCAAGAATATCTTTGGAGATATGGCCTTGGCAGCTGGTACAAGAAGACATTAAATGAGCTGACATAAGCGTGACTTTTTAGGCATAACAGAAGCCCCCCAGTTTTTGAAGTGCGTAATCGCGCTTCAGAAACTAAGTCTTTGATCTGAATTGCTATAGTCTGGAACTGAAGAGCTCGAACTGAAATCTGTTAGGAAAACAATCTGAAATCTGTTAGGAAAACGACCTGAAATTTGTTAGGAGCTCGACCTGAAAACAAAACGATCTCAACTTGAGAGCAAAACAAGTTCAATTTGAGTTAAACGAGCTCAATATGCATATAACGAGTACGACCTGAGCACATAACAAGCACGACCTGGGCTCGACCTGAGCACATAATGAACACGACTTAGACTCGACCTGGGTACATAACAAGCACAACCTAGGCTCGACCTGAATGAGCACGACTTGGGCTCGACTTGAGCATATAACGAGCACGACCTGAGTGTGCGATAAACGATCTGGCCACGTGATTTGGGCAATTTGAACACGTGATCTGAACGATCTTGAACGTGCGATTTGAGCGTGCGATCAACGATCTGACCACGCAATCGAAGAATTCTGACATGTACGATCCGCGATCTGGCCACGCGATCGAAGCTCTAATGCATGCGATTAACGATCTGGCCACGCGATTGGAGAGCTGATGCGTGCGATCTACGATCTGGCCACATGATCGGAGAACTCGGACGCGTGCGATCTATGATCTGGCCATGTGACCGGAGAACTTGGATGCAGGTTTGAGAATCGGACCTGCATGGGCCACCAAATTTTGGACGCCAACGACTCGCACGTGGGAAACACTGAGCTGACTTAGGAGACACATGTGATGGATCCATGAGATTTGAATATGGAGCTGAGATTATATATTTTGTAGAAAAATAAATAAAAGATTGGCAAGAAGGGGTTTTCATAGTGGTTCGGATGCTTAACAAGCGACTCCTACATCCACTGTTATTTTATTGCTCACTGACTATTTCTATGATATTGCCCGTAAGGCATACAAAGAGGAAGAAATACAGTGTTTACAGAGAGAAAGAATTGAGCTTAAATCTATGCTTTAGCTCTCATATGCTCAGCCCAGCCCCCTTCTTCGGGAAGATGAGTGCCCATTTATACACCTAAACACTCAATGTAATGAGTGTTTTGCAAGTTCCTTGACATATGGAAGGCTCTTGTCCATTCATCTCTTTGAAATGAGATAAAGTTGGTGAGAATATCTTTGGAGATATGAGCTTGGTAGCTGGTACAAGAAGACATTAAATGAGCTGACATAGGCGTGACTTTTTAGGCATAACAACCTGGAAGGAACTTTTGCTTTCTAAGTCACAAGAAGGAAGACAAGAAGGATCAGCACATTACTACTAATTTGAGTTAAAAGACAGAGAATTCTCATATAATGACGACAATCCATTTGAGGTTTTTGAAATAATAAAATATTCTACCATTGATAAACCTCTAGTGAAAAATTAAAATTTATACTTGTTAGAACACAAGTCTAATATTGATCTATACACCAACACAAATCAATCACACGAAGAATCAAGAATAAAATAGACATACAAACAAGCCACGATTTACCGTCGTTCACTTATCCTTTTATGCATAAGCTACATCCACGTTGAGCTCACTACACTTTCTATTATTAAGAACAATCAAGATTACACAGATTTGACACTCACCAGATCTACACAAATACA
Source organism: Pistacia vera (assembly GCF_008641045.1). Lineage (NCBI taxonomy): Eukaryota > Viridiplantae > Streptophyta > Magnoliopsida > Sapindales > Anacardiaceae > Pistacia > Pistacia vera. The sequence continues at coordinate 51,854 of NW_022196692.1, read as the reverse complement.
AACTGCAATCAGCCTAACAAGATACCTTTTGAATATCTCTAACTCGAGAGAACAACACTCTCACCCGAATGATTAATCTCCCTAACCACTCGAATTGATTACACCATAATCTGGAACAATAATCTCAACGCTAACTTAGAAAAATGCAAACCCAGAAAACCCTAAAATGTGTGTGTACGAAAGAGAGTTTATATATGGTTTGATTGAGTGACTGATTCTGGTCGTTAGATCTGGAGTGCATCCTATGGTCTAAATTTGTCCCAGTTATTATGCCTAAAACGATGTCGTATTCCTTTACCTAAAACGACGTTGTTTTAGGTTTCCACATTAACAATCTCCACCTTGGAAGCACTGGAAACAGTCTCTTTGTGCAGCTTGCCTAGTACCATTTGGTCATAGCTCTTTATCACTCCAGACTACTTGATATACAGCAAGTTCAAGCAGTGCTTGAACTTGGCTGGAGTGATAATCTTGGTGCCCATATCTGCTGGATTCTATTCTGTGGGTACCTTCTTAAGTTTAATGATTCCACTTGCAACTTGATCCCTCATGAAGTGATAGCGGACATCCACGTGTTTAGTTCTTTCGTGATACACTGGATTTTTGCTTAGGTGGATCGCACTTTGACTATCTGAATACACTGTCACCTTTCCACCAATTAGTTTTACTTTTGTCAAAATTCCTTTTAGCCATAAGGCTTCTTTAACTGCATCAATTACTGCAATGTACTCTGATTCTGTTGAAGACAGTGCTACAATACGCTGCAACTGTGATTTCCAGCTTATACAATTTCCACCCAGTGTAAAGAAATATGCAGTAGTTGATTTTCTGGTATCCTTATCACCTGCAAAATCAGCATCTACAAACCCAACCAGATCAAGTGCAGTATTTCTTCTACAGTATTCAAGCCCAACACAAACAGTATTGTTTATATATTTCAGCATCCATTTTAGAGCAGTCCAATGTTCCATACCAGGGTTGGACATATACCTGCTTAACATGGAAATGGCAAAGGCTAAGTCTGGCCTAATACTAATCATGGCATACATCAGTGACCCCACAACATTAGCATAAGGAACAGACTTCATTTTCAACAGTTATGACTCAGTTTTGGGACATTGGAACTTACAGAGAATAAACTGACTGGTTAAGGGCATTGAGACTAGTTTGGCACCAGCCATGCCAAACTTTGTGACTAGCTTCAGTAAGTAAGATTGTTGCTGCAGTCTAAGTTTACATCTCTTTCTATCCCTATTTATTTCCATGCCTAGAATTTTCTTTGCATTTCCTAGGTTTTTCATGCTGAATTCAGTGTTTAGCCTCTTCTTCAATTTACTAATCTGGGTTTTTGACTTACTGATCAATAGCATATCATCTACATATAATAGCAAGTAAATAGGCAGATTATTGTCCATTTTAAAATAGAAGCAACTGTCATATTGACTTCTAGCGAATCCTATACCTATTATAAAGGTGTCAAACCTTTTGTACCATTGCCTAGGGGACTGTTTTAACCCATATAGGGACATTTTTAGAAGGCATGCATGTTCAGGGAACTTAGGGTCAGTAAACCCCATAGGCTGGCTCATATCCATGAAGGAATGCAGTGGTGACATCCAACTGCTCTAATTCCAAGTCTTGATAAGCAATTACAGACAGCATCAACTTAATTATTTTGTATTTTACCATAGGGGAGAAGACTTCATTGAAGTCTATCCCCTCCCTTTAGGTGTTGCCTTTAGCCACAAGTCTAGCTTTATACTTAAGTGGGTCAGCTATGGAAATGCCCTCTTTAAGTTTGAATAACCACTTACATTGGGTCAGTTTCTGATTACTTGGTTTTGGAACCAATGTCCAAGTTTCATTTACCTTTAAAGATTGCATTTCCTCCTCCATAGTTATTCTCCATTTGTCCCTATCCTTGGATTTCATGGCCTCTTGATATGTATCAGGTTCAGACCTAAGCACCTTAATACCTACAAGTAGAGCAGTGTAAATTAGTTCTGCGTATGAATACCTTGAGGGTGGTTTTACCTCTCTTCTTGTTCTGTCTCTGGCCAGTTGATAATTTGTCAGTTCATTTTGTTGTGGTTCTAGGAACTCTTCTACTTCTTCATCTTCAGCTTGATCAAGTTCCTCAGATGCAATTTCAGTTTCAAGCTGCTGGGTAGTTTGTGCTTGTGCTTGAGGTGGATTTAATTGATGGGTTGTGGGTTTCACCTCAATCTGAGTGGTACTAATCTGTCTGGTAACTACTTCTGTGCTTTCGATGGTACCTTCATCAGGGTTAGGGCCTTTGCATGGGAATACTCCCTCATTAAACACAACATCCCTGCTCACTATGATCCTGACTCCTGGTGACTCTCTGTCCCATAGCCTGTATCCTTTTGTGCCCTCTGGATATCCAAGGAACACACACCTAGTTGATCTTGGTTCCAGTTTTTCTCCCACTGTGTGAGCATATGTAGCACAGCCAAACACTCTTAGATGCCTTAGTTCTGGTCTTCTTCCAGACCATCTTTCTTCTGGACTGATTAGACTTATTGCTGTGGAGGGACTCCTATTCACTAAATAGGCAGCTGTGGAGAGTGCCTCTCCCCAGAATGTTTTTGGAAGGTTTGAAATGATCAAAAGGCACCTGACTTTGTCTAGAAGTGTTCTATGCATTCTCTCAGCCACCCCATTTTGCTGAGGGGTATTTCTCACTATCCTATGCCTCAGGATCCCCTGTTCACTGCAAAAGTTGTCAAACTCCAGATTATAGAACTCAAGCCCATTGTCAGTCCTAAGGGCTTTTACCTTTCTGCCAGACTAGTTTTCAACAAGGGTTTTCCAGTCTCTAAACTTTGCTAGGGCTTGATCTTTTGACCTAAGTAAGAATACCCAAACCTTCCTGCTATAGTCATCTACTATTGAGAGGAAATAACTATTTCCACCATGAGATTTAACCTTTTCTGACCCCCATAAATCAGAATGTAGATAATCCAAACAGTTGTTTGCTAAGTGAACTCCCTTAGGAAAATTGTTCCTGTGCTGTTCACCAAGTACAAAATTTTCACATAATTCTAAACTAGTGATAGTATCTTTCCCAAACTGTCCTTGCCTATTTAGTACATCCATCCCCTTCTGACTCATGTGGCCTAACCTTAAGTGTCACTTTTCAATTACTGATAAATTTGGAGACCCAAGAGTTGTGCTGTTACAATCAGAATAAAAACTCCCACAAAGTACATAGAGACCATTTTTCTTTTCTCCTGTCAACACAAGATTTTCATTTTTATAGACATTCAACCATCCACTGTTTGCCTTATAGCAGCAGTCTGCTTCATCTAGGGTGCCTAATGATATGAGGTTTCTTTTTAAGTCAGGTATATGAGGTTTCTTTTTAAGTCAGGTATATACCTGACTTTGGTTAACCTTATTAGTTTTCCCCCACTTAACCTAAGGGTTATGCAGCCAATCCCCTTAACTCTACATGCTTGGTTGTTCCCCATGTACACAGTTTCATGATCAGAATCCTCAAAGTCTTGGAACCAACTCCTATTAAGGCTCATATGGAAGTACAACTTGAATCTAAAACCCATTCTTTTATAGTGTCAGATATTGATACTGTTAGGACTTCTGGTTCATCCATTTGGTTACTAGTGGTGGCTAGGTTGCTCTCTGTATTACCTAGTTTCTGTTTCTTCTTCCAATCAAAATAGTTTTTCTTTAGATGGCTTGTCTTGTTACAGTAGTAATATTTCCTGGTTTCTGTTTTGGTTTTATTGTTTCCCTTCCATTTCTTCTTGTTCTTACCCCCCTGATTTGGCTGAAATCCTTGACTAGACTGACCAGGTTCTAATCTACCCTTCACAAACAGAGTGTTATTGTTCCTTTTAAGAGTTTTAAGCTCTAATTCTCTAGCCTTAAGACCAGCAACTATCAAATCAACACAGAGTATAGTACCAGAGTACTGAAGGGCATTCTTGACTACTTGGTAGTCTTTAGTTAAAGAATTTAATAATATCATGGCAAGACTTGTCTATCCTAGTTCTTGGTCTGTGCCTTTCAAAATTAGATTCATCTTAAGGAATTCATCTAAATTTTCCTCAATGGACTTCGGATTATCCATCTTATAAGAGAATAAGGCTCCCTTTAAGAAAGCCAAATTCAATGCAGACTGTAAGGCATATAAAGATTCTAATTTACCCCATAAACCAAGAGGAGTTTCGAATCCATCTACCTTCCAAAGGACACTGTTCGAAAGATTCATCACGATCAGATTATAGGCTTCTTCGTCAACCTCTTCCTTCTTCTCCAGTTTCTCCTCTGACCATTTCTTGGGATCCTTTTCCAGTGCGATTGCAACCTTGTTATGTGAGAGGAGAGCTTTCATCTTCTTCTTCCAGCTCCCGAAATCGATCTTCCCATCGTATTGGGAGATCTCCATATGGGTAGTGCTCATTTTACTTGTAATGGCAGGGAAGGAAAGTCTAAGGTGTACGTGGCGTTGTTACACCAGAGGTTGTCAAGTACTGCCAGACAGTTTTTAAGGCGTTTACTGGTTTTCCAGTTGAGATTCCCTTACACTTTATCAAGATTTGACTCCCTAGAACCAATTTTAGACTCAAAGGAATCACTAATTTGAAAAACCCCAATTTCCCGAAACCCTAATTTTTACGAAACCCAAATTTTTCAAAAAAAAAAAAAAACCCAAATTCGCAAAACCCTAATTTCGTAAAAAACTTCTTCTATCGAAACAACGTCAGAGAAGGTAAGTCTAAAGTGTACGTGGTGTTGTTACACCAGAGGTTGTCAATTACTGCTAAGCAGTTTTTAAGGCGGTTACTGGTTTTCCAGCCGAGATACCCTTACACTTGATCAAGATTTGACTCACTAGACCCAATTGGAGACTGAAAGGAATTATTGATTCGAAAAACCCCCAATTTCTCAAAACCCTAATTTCACGAAACCCTAATTTTGCAAAAAACCCAAATTCGAAAAACCCAAATTTCGTAAAAAACTTCAACTTCAAGAAATGGCTCTGATACCACTGTTAGAACACAAGCCTAATATTGATCTATACACCAACACAAATCAATCACACCAAGAATCAAGAATAAAACAGACACACAAACAAGCCACAATTTACCATGGTTCACTCATCCTTTTATGGATAAGCTACATCCACGTTGAGCTCAAGAGCGGTATGAGCTCGCTGCACTTTCTATTATCAAGAACAATCAAGATTACACAGATTCGACACTCACCAGATCTACACAAATACAAACTGCAATCAGCCTAACAAGATACCCTTTGAATATCCCTAACCCAAGAGAACAACACTCTCACCCCAATGATTAATCTCCCTAACCACTCGAACTGATTACACCACAATCTGGAACAATAATCTCAACCATAACTCAGAAAAATGCAAACCCAGAAAACCCTAAAATGTGTGTCTCTCTCTCTATTCTGAACGAAAGAGAGTTTATATATGGTTTGACTGAGTGACTGATTCTGGCCGTTAGATCTGGAGTGCATCCTGCGGTCTAAATTTGACCCGGTTATTATGCCTAAAACGACGTCGTATTCCTTTACCTAAAATGACGCTGTTTCAGGCTTCCACATTAACAATACTGTTATGAGTTAATAAATAATATTAAACTACTCTGATATCTTTATTTCAATATCTAAAACTTAATATTAAGAAGATTTTTGTTAGTTGTGAAATCTAAGAGAGAGATTTGTTAACTTATCATATCTTAGGAGACTACTATCATTATCTCATTGGTTCTTTTTCCTTTATTTCACTTTTTCTTTTCCTTTCTCTTTCTCTTTCTTTTTATTTTTGTATTTTTCAGTTGACTAGAAGGGGCTTCGGATAAAGCAGTTTTTAGTCAGAAGGGCTTTTGAACAAAGAATTAATTCGTCCCTCTCACCAAGAGCTTGATGATGCCTAATATTAATACAGATTTTTATTTCATGACTGTTCTTAGTCAAAATTATTAATTAATTTCAAGATTATGATTGAACACGAAATAAACAATTCATAAGCGTTCGACTTTTCCTGCATAATTTCTGCGTTAGAGTCCTTTTTGTCTTAAAAATTGACACCCTACCTAATACCTCACCTTTCCAGTAGAGGATACAAATGTGAGTGGGATAATTAGGTTTGGAAAAAAATCATTGGTTTAAATAGGATCCTAGACGACATTATATCAAATCCAAGGACAAATCAGAAAAAAGTTCCTAATATTTTCCAAGGAAACTCACTCTTTCATCTTGATACGTTTAAGTAAAATCCTTTGAAGTTTCTTTGTTTACCCTAAAACTATGACAAATTTCTAAGGAACTTCCTATGTTCCACTTGTTAATTTCGTGTATGTAATTTTACTCAAAACCCACTTATACACTAGTTAACATATCCTCTTTAACCTCTCCTATCATTTATCAAAACGCTACCACTTTATATTAGTTTCAAAAAAAGGAGATAGAAGAGTAGATGACTTGTAATTTTAATTTATAAAAAGTTAATGAAAATAAAGATATCATATTTTAATCCTAAAACGTCAAGTATACTATCACCTCCTTTCCCCAAATCCCACTTGTTGTACCGGTTACTTTGAGAAAAAAGAAAAAAAAATACCACCTTAGTTTTCAAGTTAAACTCTCTTTTTAGTGTTATTCCGTCCTTGATTATATTAATGCCACTTTGATGAAATTTCATAAAGGTTCTCCTTTCCCTTTATTCATTGTCACTTCTATGAAATTTCAAAAGGTAATTATTAATTTCCAAGTTAATGCCATGACGAAAATTTAAGAATACCTTTTTATTCTTTATTGTGGAAACTTTATTTATTTACTTATTTTATTTTATTTTGCGGACTATGATTTTTATTGATTTGATTCTTTAGTAAGGAGAGTTTAATGAGTTAAATGTTTATATCCGTGATATGAGATATGAATGATATACACAGACTATTTGTAAGGGAATTGTACAATACGATTAGTTATATGACATAAGATAAAGTATAATCTATTTGAATGACATCAAAGAAACTTGAATATATCAAACATGTTGATAGAGTGACAACAAATATGCAGCATGCTAAATTTAAATCCCAATAATATGATATATCTCCTTTTAACGTAGGAATTAAAAAAAGCCGAGTTTCAAATCTAAGTTATGGACCCAAGCCTAGGCCGAGCCAGAACCTTTTGCCCGGCAACCCATATTGAAGTGTGCAAGAGATGATCGGAGACACGCAGAGGCCTAATGTTTCCATGAATACAGAAATTTTCATGAATCATTAATATGTCCGGCCGTGGCAGGGGAGATCAGTATGAAATTGATGGTCTTGTGAATGGGTAACAGAGACTGATTGCTTTGGATTATTTACACAATGCCGGCCTGGCCGAATGAGCTGATTAAATATAAAAAATCACTTTGATCTCCATTGATTTTACTCCTGAAATCTGATTAACCAGTATCCTTATTGCTACACTGAAAATTTCGAAAACGATGATTGAAGATCAGAACTATGAGGGGCATATTCAGGAGCTGAGGGAATCAGTTTTCATGCCACCTGATATGATATTAAAGTTCTGTAACATCAGTAAAAGGGACTGGGTATCATAAAGGAACGATCTTTTGGGTATATTTGGATGAAGAACTGATAGATAAACATCTTTTATTGTATCCTGATGATGAAAAGGCTGAGTATGTGGACAACTGAGATATAAACATCGATTACCAAAAAGCCGATCAAAAAGGAAGAACTAGAAAAACTATGGTATGTCTTTCTCTCTCTTGCATATCAAATTAGCACTGCCCTACCCATGTCGGATAGATTTTATTTTATTTAACATGTTCGTGTATTCAAGTTGCTAGAGCGTATCTAGTCTTATACTATTCTATTGTCCCACGTTCTGAGGCATCTAATTAATATTACCTCGTATATATTCAAACAGAAATACTATGCTTACTCATGAGTTTTACTAACGTCTTACTGTCTTTGTTAAAATTACACATAATATCCATACTATGGTCTAGTATCCGTACTATATGTTATATTTATAAAAGATAGTAAGTGGTTAGTAAGATAGTGAGTAAGCATAACATTACTCATATTCAAATGACAGGCTGTTTGGTAGGAATTTGACAGTGATTACTGAGAAGATGAAATCAAAAACATCAGAGAGACGTACGCATTCTTTTCACAGATCTCGAATAGGTTTCGGATTTCAAACATCAAATAATGTTGCCTCAAAATCAAATGTAGAGCCGACTGTTTTAGGCAATCAAAAGCCTATTATTTCTCCTCAAAAAATTCCTTACATTTCCGGAACAGAGAGAGAGCCTCTCCCGTTCCGGAAGTGGGGAACAAAAAAGGGTATATCTTGATTAAAGTCGATTCAAATTGTTAGCCTGACCTCACAGATATTTCGATTCCCACAAAAGAGGATGCTATAACTTCAATGTGATTAGGTCTTAACAATTTAGTTTTCATAATTTGTCAAGGTTGTTCTAGTTATAAAGAAATTTGTGATTATAATAACATAAATCAACTTTTTTTTTTTTTTGGTAACTCTTTGTCACCAAATGTGTCCTGAAAAGGCTGCGGATGTTTGCAGGGCCAGGCTGACAGCATAAACATGTAGGCTAGGACTATGGCTTATTTTAAATCGAAATCCATTGATGTTGGACCAAGCAACTCTTCACCTGCTACTGGTAAGCGATTCTCTCATCACAAAAGTACGACAGTTTGTTTACAGTAGTGTTCTTTCTTCTTTTATATATGTCAGAATAAACTTTGGTTTTTATTTATGTTTGAATATTTCAACTCTCTTACAGTAATAGTATACGTCCCAAGATATATCCCTAAATTACACCTAAATGATATATCATATTATTGGTATTATCATATTATCATCAAAACATTATTTCTTTACATTTCAACATCATACCGCTATACATATTTGAGATGAGAATTTTAGAATAATTTTTAGGACGGCTAGTATTAATGTTTTCTTATATATATATGGAATAAATCTATAATCAAGACGTCTGATATTAATTTGTTAGGACCCTACATGTGCTATTAGATATGGGTTGTAATATTATTTTAGTCCATTATAATGAACCTAACGGTGTACACAGTACATGTATGATCCTAACAAATAATCAAGATGTCATTATTGGAGATTTATTATACAGTATAATCATTCTCCAATGGGAGTCCTAAAATTTTAAATGTGGACCAAGGTTTACAAACCCTACAACTAAGGGTGAATGCATAGATGGTACTTCCAAAATTTTAGGATATTTGCATCGGACGCTTCATAAATGTGAATTCGTACATATTCATTACATTTATATAATGTGAAATAATTAACAGCAAGTTCTAACAACAATGAAACAGGCCTTAAATTTGAATGTTAACATAATTATAGAGAAAGAATTAAGTTAAATGGATCGAGATCATTTAGTTTATTATATTGGATTGCATTTGATGCTTTATAGATCATTTTATATCTTTAATTTATTATATCCTCAACTGTTTTTATGGGTTCCAGAACTTATCATTCTACTCTTGGAAAAAAAAAAAAAAAAAAAAAAAAAAAAAAATAATAATTCTCTTATGGTTGCAGCATCTCAGAGCATACAAATCCAAGCAATATCAAACTTCCTATGGTGATGCTGAGGCTGATGGCGGGGTGGTGGTCAGTTTCTCAATTATCACCAGGCAACTGACACAGTCGGTGAGCCTTTGAATTCAAGTCCGGCCATCCAAAAGGTAAAGCAGCCGTTTAACTAATACTGAAACCGGAGGCCCTCTCTCAGTTAACGGGTCTAGAATTCTTCTCCACCGAAAAAATCTGTTAACTTTTCCGCAGCATCATCTGATATTGAAGCTGGAAGGTCCACCTCTCTTGCAGTGAACCAACTGCACGTAGATACGAACTTGAGACTACTTTCAGGTGGTGGGTCAACGGTTTCCACCGCGGCCGCATTTTGGGCCAGAAAAGTGTGGCTGAAATGCCAAGTGAGGCCAAAGGGTTTGGTTTTACTTTCAGGTTGCATTTTTGTCGCCCTTAACTCTAGTTTATATGGTTTATTACTATCTGGCAACAGACGACGCAACAAAGATGTTGTGCGGGTTGTAAAGGTGATCGGCTTTGTTGCGACCGCGACGCTCTTCTCGCTGCCACTGGGCTTCAATTACCCGACCGGGCTGATCTTGGGGCACTCTAGTGGCTTGCACATAATTTGCCCGCCATTATTGGCTTGCAAGAAGTTTCAATCCAAAGACCAAAATACGGAAATCCTGTAGATGTACAGATCGTTAGAAATGGGACGAACTCTGGTGGTGTGCATTTCAGATACTGCTTTTGAGATATGTAGAAAGACAATGCTTAAAAATTTCAGAGAGCTTTATTTGGTTTTGAGATATTTACTAATTTCCCAATATCCCTTGCCATTTGCTATAGTTAGTGTTTCATGAAAATTTTCTGATGTTGAATATGCATGTTTTTATTTTTTTTTTATTTTTTTTTTTAATCAGACTTTCGTATACCCATTTTAAAGCTGCAAAACACATTTTCAAACGAGAAATTTAACTTTTAGTTTATAAATGATGGAAAATTCTTAGGTATAACACTTTTTAAAATTTTAAAGACAAAAAATCAGCCGCTATTCACTAAATTTATTTTGCAAACCAATCTTAGGTCTGGCAATTTATCAAGCGCTCACATTAAGTACACTTGTTATCAGTTAGTTTTTCTTTATATAAAAAAATAATACTCATGGAACATTTATCTTAAATTTATAGGAAAATAGTCTATAGTCAACACAAAATTAATAGATCAGAGCTTAATTAAATCAAGAAATCAGTTGAAAATATCTTTTTTGGTTGAAAACTAATGATAAAACTGAATGATAAAGCATTTCATTAATAGTTATGTAGTGGATAGGTTTTTATTTTTCACAGTATTTTGTTATTCATCATATTAATCTACTAAATTTATATTTTATACGTATTATTTCAGAAAAATGAAAATATGTTGAGTAAGAGAATTTATTCTTTAAACTTTTATATAGTTGTATTTGAGAGGGAATATGAAGAAAAAAAATCAGATCCTTTGTTGCAAGGAATCAGGAGATCTTCATGCTGCCGTGAGGGGATGGTCAATAGGAAGATGGTTTGGGCTGTACCTCCTGGGCTGATACAAAACGCTTCCGGTGGGTTGTTGGATGCAGGCCGTCGGCTTTTTGCTGCTTGTAGGTTTCGTGGGCCTTTAGTGTGATGGGCTGGTTGTGGGCAGATTGTGCAGATACATGGGGGTGCGTCAGCCTTTTGCTCTACTCTGCATGGGCCTTTGTGCGAGGTTCGTTTAAGTGGACTGGTTGTGTGGACAAGTTGATTGGCCTCGTTCCATGGGAAGTTTGCGTGGGCTGGTGGCAGCAATTTTTTTCTTCATTGCATGGACTCCCTTTGGGTTCCATGTGGCCTTGTTGTTAGATAGTTTGTTTTTGTCTTTTTCTAAGGCCTGTTTGGTATGGGGCCTCTATGTAGGGATGTACATCCTTTGTATTAGGCCTTTTTTAATTAGCTTCCCCTTAGGCGCATGTCCAAGGCGATGGCAAAATCCCTCTCATTTCGTTGTATTTTTTTTTTTTCACATAATATTGAGTTTACCAACAAAAAAAAAAGAAAAAAAATATGAAGAATATTTTTAAAATGCTTGAATTATAATGTAATAAATAATAGATAAATATCTAATGATATAATATTTAACTATTTATATCAAACTAATATATTCTAGGAAAAATAATTAGGGTGCAATATACTGTCATAAATAAATAAGCCAATCTCTAGCATCATCGAATCGATCGAAATCCCCATTGCTAAGTACACCGATATTATATTTTAAAAAATATCTTTAAATCTTATTTAATATTGAATATAGCTCTACTTAATTATGTTTAATTAAGGTTTTTGCTTGGACCATTTTTCTTCAATTTCAAACTTAAATAGAGTTTTTGTTTATGCCACTTTTTTTGGTTTCAAATTCAAGACTTATTTTTTCATCTTTGGAATCAGATTCATCTTGTTTTGTGATTATTTTCTTTATAATTTTAGTAATATATTTTTATAAAACAAAGAGATATTTGCAATAAAAATATATGTTTTAGTAATTTAGAAGATTTAGAGTTAGGGTTTATCTAAGAATTAAAGATTAAAAATTATAAAAAAAAATATAAAATAAAGTATGAGTTTATTTAGAAATTATTATATTAAGTAACTTTTATTAAGGTTAGAATTATCACCAAAAAAAAAAAAAAAAAAAATGGGGATATTGATAAATTTGCTGGGCTGATTTCTCCTTGTTATTAAAAATTATAGCAAGAACCCAATATCCAAACCTAAGTTCATCGGCCCAGGCTGGAGCCGCGTCAGGCCCGTTTGCCCAGACCATCTCTACCTACTTTACTAAAGGTGCAATAGTTTGTTATTTCTGATCACAAAAATAAATTAATTTCTGCTTAAATAAGACTTAATTCGAAAATAAAAACTGGGATAAATTCAACCTTTGTTTCATTAATTTATCAAACTACTGTTTTTGATACTCAAAAGTTCTACTTATTAATATAACAATTAATTACATAGAAGCAACTGAACCCAAATTCAGCTCAATATAGCCTAGAGATTTCTTCAATAAACCGAGAGTAAACTACTTTTTCCCACTTGAAAAATGGCTTAATGACATTTACCTACCCTTAGACTTTTAAAATACCACTTTAATACTCAAAATACAATTCCGTTAATAAATTTCATTGTGAAAAAGGGCAGAATCGTTAAAAGTCCATTATAAATAAGGCCAGGATGGTCAAAAGAGCGGAATCGACCGAAATCTACTTGAACAGAGAGAGGCGCATGTTAGCAAGGGAAGGTGCACGTTAGCAACGTCTTATCAAATGAAAGTGCAGTTGCAATAGCAGAAACCATTGTACTGACAAAAATTGAGAATGTATCTATTTTTGTAGGTACAATGGTTTCTGTCATTATGATTGCACTTTCGTTCAATAAGAGTATATTTGAAAGGTCATTGGTGGCCAAAATACGTTTGTATTTTCTTGCACCTTGCATTTTTTCTGGCGTTGTTTGTTTTTGTGATGGTTTTTTTTTTCTATCTGTGTTTCAATTCGCAAAGCTGCATGACTTGTAATGAAGTTGGAATGGGCGGTAACTGTGATTGCCCTTCTGGGCACCTATAGTTGATGCACTGGATTACTCTCAGGCTTCTAGCTGTATGCCCGCCAATCGTTTGCTTTGGAGGAAGATATTAATCAAGTTGATGGAATGAAACATTAGTAACTATTTTCTAATATTTTTGGGATTGTATAGAAAAACATTGGTTAAATAATGGTTTGAATATTTTTTAGAGTATTTTGCCATTAAATAATGTTGATACAGAAAGCTGCACCAACTAGAGTGATCCAATCGACCTTGGCGGGATCGGAACTGGTGTGTGCGTGATTATGAATAACTAGCAATGAATGAATGATGAATGTAGTAAAGTAAATGGCAAAAAGGATTTTAAAGTGGTTCGACGAGATGAACTCTTGAGCCTGCATCCACTGTTCTTTGTATTTGCTTTGAGAGCTTACAATAGTAATTATAGAAATATTTTCCAACCTGTTCCTCATCGTTTGAGGGGTTTATATACAGAGTTCGTACAAAGGAAAGAGCGAAAATAAAGGGATTACAATTAAATTGAAATGCAACTCCGACATTCTCGCGATTGGGTGTTGTGATTGCGTAAAGATTGATGTCAATCTGGTCATTCCCGAGATATCTAGGATCTGAAGTTATCTGGGAATTGGTTGAATGATCACTCGGATTGTTTGCAATGAGCTTGTGTTGGGTCGAGCTATATCTTGATGAGTTTATGTTGGGTTGGACAATCAATGGAGTCGAGCTGGTTCTGGATCAAACTATATCATCGCGATGCTTCAAGGAGCTTGGTGGAAAAATCACACACAACATCTACCCTTAGTGTTCGATGTTTGTTTCGAGCTTCGAAGACTATTGCTCGATTTAATATCAAGCTTGGTGTCGTTAGTAGGCCATCAAACGCAGGTTCAATCTAGCTTCGAGGGTCGAACCCATGCCCAATCGACATACTTCACATTTGGATATTCTCTCCTCTGTGACACCTGTCAAACTTGGAATATGAATTGTTATGACAATTATGTAAATTTCACGTGGTCATGTCACATTAAATGCGACAACCTTTGACTGTCACGTTTCTTCACATGTGGGCGACTAGAGCTGTCCATGCATGGAGTTGGGGTGACGTATAACGACGGTTATAATTATAGTAATCTGCCAGTTTTTCGCCTCTCGCTAATGATTGACACGTGATCATGTCCAAGGGCTAGGATTGCTCAATAAATGGAAGGTTGAGATTCATTGTAGATCGATAGCTACAATCGAACTCCGCCTTTTCGTCTCCTATGCAAGCTACTATAAAAGCGAGAAAAGTTATCAGAAACTCACTCAACTTGTGAAAATTCTTTGACATCTTTTCCTTATTTTTTTTTGCTTCATCGTTGTCGTGGTGCTCTTTCCAACGAGTTCTTCCCATTTTCTTAGTCCGATGAGGCTTCTTTCCCTCTCTTTAGTTGCTTTCTCTATTTTTGCGGCTAAGAGTGACCATTATCGTGGCCACATTGAGCATTTTAGGGGTTTAGTAGGGTTTTTAAGCGTGTCTCCGGTGGTCTTGGGTTTAAGGAGGGTTTAATGCGATGACCGCTAGAATCTTAGATAGGTCACGTGCATTCGTTGTCTAGTGATAACTATCTCGGGTGCCTGAACTGAAAGCAAAGTGTTGATAGGTCACCGAGTCTTTTGAATTCTGACACATGTTCGCTTTTGTTCCAGGTACCCAGAAGCGAGCTTTAAATATGTCTTCATCCAGTAGCCACACAATTGATTGCATGTTCTTTTCACCTACAAGTTCAGTAGTCCTCCAGGGTATAATCCCTAAGTTTCCAAGGAAATCGTCGTACGGAGGTCAGAAGCCGACATGGTAGGCTCATTCGGTCATGCCTCAGTATAGTTGACTCAGTTCAATAGGTGTCTAATTCATAGGCTGCGGAGGGAATCGCAATCCTCGATTAACATTAAGGACCTGAGGCACATAAAAGAGACTTACGTCGTAACTCAATTTGATGGTTCTCGAGGATTTTTCTTGGAAGAATCCCCCACCCGGATGGGTGGTGATCTCTAAGCCCCTTCTGAGATGTGGGGTATCTATTCCCCCTCATCATTTTATTGATAGCGTTCTGAGACGGTTTGACATCGTTCCTTTCCTGTTGTCTGCAAACTCATACGTCATAATCATAGGTCTATATATAGCATAAATGATCGCTGATTTGGGCGAGCCATCCATCGAGGAGCTCGTCCATCTGTATAGACTAAAAACAGGGCAAGATCAGACATACTACCTTTCTAAGGCGAGGAAGGTACGTTTCAACGAGTTGGTCAACATCCCAAAGAGGGTCTCGCATTGGGCCTCCTAATTTTTCTTTTATGAGGCTTGAGAGATTGGCGTTTTCGCTTTAGAAGCGAGTAAGACTTCAACTCCCAATGCATACGAAGATTGCTTTCAAACTCTATGTTAAAGCTAACTGAGTTGTTTTGCTTTGCAGTTAACGTCAAGCAAAACTATCTCCCTACTATGAGCTTGCAGAGGCTCCAACATTTCAACGACCTTCTCGACAGACAATGCAATGTTAATGAGATCATTTTGCTTCCTCACTTGAAGGCATACGACTTTTGTGAGAACAATGCCAAGTTTCTTACCATTCTCAAGAAAGGTAAGTTATTGCTTGCTCACGCTTATTTCTCCTGCGTAGATAGGTTGCTCATAATTTGCTTCTCTTTTTTTGTAGAAATGTGGGCTGAGAAACCAAAGGGCCTCAAGAAGGCGGTGGCGGTTTCTGCGGCTGCTAAGAAAATGCTAGCTTCTTTGGCAATGAAGTAGTCCACTGACATTGCTAGCGTGAAGCGTAGCGGGGGTGAGCTTGGGGAAGACTCAAGTATGAAGAAGCCAGCAATTGCCTCAAAGGCAGTTGGCAAGAAATGTATCTCTAAGCCTCAAAAGAGGCTAGCAAATAAAACACCCAAGCTAACCGGGGGCTCGGGGAAATAGAAGGCACCCGAGTAGTACGATGGCTTGGGCAAGAAGAAGTTGACCGAGCCTCAAGGGGCTCGAGAATGCAAAAAGTGGTCGAGCAGCAAGTTGGCTCTAGCAAAGAGGTCGTTGTGCAGGTTGGCGGCCAAAAGAAGTCTATGGCTAAGAAGAAGTTTGCTCCCACGGGCGAGACTATTGTTGCCAAGGCTCAGCCAAGAGGCAAGAAGATGGAGGAAGCAACTCAAGCTACTGTTGATGCGTTGATTGACCAACTCCCTAACCATATCAGATTTGGAGCTGCAGCAGCTAGGGATGGCGTCACCCTGTGAACATTCGTGAGCGTTTGGGATTCATCTCCCACTAAGATGTTGGCTTGGGTGTGCAGTTATACGGTAATGGTACTAGTAGTTTTCCCTTTTTGTTCTTTTATACACATTATAAGTATTTCTTGCTTACTTTTCATCCTTTCTTTAGGCTACTATGGGGAGCACACCTCTCTGTTATGAGTACTATCAAATGGTGGAAGGCAGTTACAAAGGATGGCAGTCAGCGAAGACGGTGAAAAATGATGTCTTGGCCAAGGCCCAAGTCGTGGAGAAGGCAAATGAAGCAAATCAGGCTAAGCTTGAGCAGCTCAAGGAGGAGATGGCAGCCTTCAGGGTCAAGGAAAAGGAGTTCCTTGACAAGATAAAGATAAAGACAAGCGAGGTTGCACGAGGCTGGGAAACGTTTGGCACAGCAGCGGGGTGCCAATAATAAGCTAAATTCTGAGATTTCCTTGGCCAAAAAAGCTACCTCGGATTGGGAGGCCAAGTTGAAACAGATCTCGCTTGACCTTGCCCAGGAAGTGGAAGGTCAACGAATAGCTAAAGCTGAGGCCGTTTCAAATCGAGGAGCTTAATGAGGCGCTCACCACTCGGGCTTGGCAAACATTGGTCTTCCTTGTGCAGAAGTTGTGGGAACCTTACCTCTCGATTGACTTCTCTTTCCTTCCGCGAGCTTATCAGAGAGAGGTCGATAGGATGAAGACCGAAGCTCAGGGAATGGCCTACGTATACTCAAATGATTCTGAGGATGAGGGTGAGGGCCAAGAAGAGGTCAAGAAAGGTGAGGAGGAGATTGGCCTCAAGCAAGAAGTTGAGGATCCGGCTACCCTGGCTACACTTCCCCCCTAGAGTTTTGATCTTTCATCGGGCAAGGCTCCCTACCTTGAAGAGGCCGCTACCATTACCATTCTTCCAGTCGGTGGCGAGCTCCCTAGTCTAGCCGAAGATGATGTCCCTGCTCCTCCCCCTACTTGAAAGATTATTATATCTTTTTTTTTTTTTTTTTTGGGTTAAATTTGTAATTAAACTCGTTAATGAAAATCATACATTTTATTAAATCCTCATCGAGCAATTCTTTTTTATAATCCTACAGAGTCATTTCAATCGTCCTAATTGGAATTATCATAAAAAATCTAAATTTGCTCCAAGTTATGCATAGCTTTTTTGAATATATGCAAGGAAATCTTATGCGACAACTCTGACTTTGGATCCATTGTCCGTTTCGAGTTTTGGTCACCAGCTTAGGATTGATTTCCTTCAACGTGTTTTTCTTAAACTTTTCCAAGTTTAACTTCGTTGATTTGAGATATTTAGCCCTTATAGAGTTGGATTTTGCGTAGCTTATTGAGATAAGCTGCCTTTTTTCAAATTCTTGACTCTAAGTTTTTTAGATGTTATCGTGTAGGTCGCTATTTTTGAAGCAATGAATGATAAATGCTAAACAAGTAAATAAGAATGGTGAGCAAAGTAAAATTATGAATAATACCTCTTTTATTAATTATACACTTTTGCCATAATCAACCTTACAATGAATGATTAAATAAGACATGGGTGGAACCCAAGCTGCTCATTGGTAATACCTTTGCAAATTCTTGGCATTCTAGGGTCGCAGTATTGCTTCGCCGTTAAGGCGTTCCAGGTGGAAAGTTCCTGGTGCAAGCTTTACGGAGATCCTGAATGGTGTTAGAGTAGGTGCCCTAGAGCCAATCAATTATTGTAGAATTGACTCTGTGTAATAATGTTCATTGATCAATAAAAGGCATTTTATTCTATATTGTGTAAATTATTATTGTATGTATTGATATATGTTCTTAGAATGGTAGAACCGTGACAATTGTATCAAGTGTTTCAAATCTTGATAGTGAGAACCCTATGAGCACACAAGGTGGCCATTCTAGAAACATCCGTAGCCCTAATATTATTTTGAAATAAGGGCACATATAATACGGTAAGACTATCATAGTGTTGAACGACCTTGTCGAAGGCAGTGACTGATCTTACTTGTCAAGGTTGTTTGGTGACAACCTGGTGCAACACATAGGTGCTTACTGTAGGCAAGTTCACTAGATTGACCCACTAGAGGATTCCATATGGATGGTAACCCCAGTGTCTATAGAAAAAATCCTCTAACGAATGGTGGTGCATGTGATCCTTAGACTTGAGAACACCGGAGTGCCTTATGCACCGATTGGTGTAGTTTGACACTAGTCTAATGCAGTTCTATTCAGAGCTATCAATACGGTAGTGATTGGCTGCATCAAGGAGTGTATCAAGACTATGGTGGATCGACAGAGGATTCATCACTTCCGGGTACGGGAGAAGTTATCTCATGGCGCAATTCAGTAAATGGCAATAACATTAAAACTGTGACCACAATGGAATTGAGTTGTTGCTCTATCCAGTTTATAATTTAGGTCATTGGTCCAGTAACTGAATACATAATATCGAGAGTAATCGAGGTTGATACTATTTCTATGCCTCGATCTCATCGAGATAATGGATGATGAAAAGATTGGATTGTACGACAACCATATCGTTGATAAGTAGCTGCTTCGCTGAATCCGAATCTATCGGGTGGCCATGATGCCTTGCTAGGGGCCAATCTTGGTTTGTGTGTAGTGAGATGATTAATTGGTGTTAATCGCGATATTACACATTACCGGTATGATGAGGAGCCCATGGGTCACACTCATAAAAGATAATTTAAGAACCAGTTTATAAGAAGGGCATTTTCGTCTTTTTAGGTGAAAGGGTATTTTGATAATTTTACAGTGCAATTAAATTTGCTGAGGTTGTAGCCTTTTTAATTTTTTAATAAAATTAAATAAGTAAAATTATATTTAAATATGTGCTTGCATATATTTAAATGAATTATTGTTATTGTTAAATGTGTATATATATATTAATTTAATTTAATTGAAATAATAATAAAAATATCTAATTAGGGCTGTTTGGACATAAGAGCTGTTTGGTTTGGTGCCCAAGCCTATTCCATGATGGAATAGGGCAAAGTGTGCACCATATAAGTGCAACACTTTGTGAGATTAAAAAATTGATTCATTCAATCATTTCCAACAAAATTCCAGCCCCGTTTCTCTCTTCCACGCCACTTCACATTTGCTTGAATCAAAATTTTATTTTGATTTTGTTCTTGGTTCTTAAGCCTAAAGAGGATCTAGCAAATCCCTCTTCAGTTCCTTGGGATTTTCTTCGTGTGGACTAATAGTGGTTCGATCCTACCCTTGGATCGGTAGCGAAACCCATTCAGAGTTAAAGTTGGGGGAGCCTCCAAACCTGGGTATGGTTTCTTAACTTTAAATTGATTTCCTACAGATTTGTATTTAATGCATAGATTGTTAAACTTGTACCTTGATTTTGGTTCTAAGGAACGATGCATGTGGTTTATGTTTTTGTTTTCGTTGCCATAACTTGATCATTTCCTAATAGTGGTATCAAAGCCATGGCTACCAAATTTTATAGTTTATTGTATGATTTATAACATGTATTTGATTGATAACATGTTATTTTTGTTAAATCTGCAAAAATCTGCTTTTGAATGAGCGATTCAATTGATCAATTGGTTTAATAATGTGTTGATGGATGTTATATTGGTTGGTTTGTATCCTAGTCGAATGCTTGTGCGTTTGATTTGATTTGGATACGTGTTATTACACGAAAAACTGCAAGAACGCGAACTGCATGATTTTGGGATTTCTAGACTTCACCACGACGAAATAACAACTTCGTTGTGGCAACGTTCTTGTTGGAATTTTCAGAGAAGTCTGCTTCGCCGCGGCAAAATAAAACTTCACCGCGGCGACAAAGTTACTGTCCCAATTCTGTGTTTTTGGTGAAGGGACCAAACTGCAGTTTTTAATAACCTATAAAGCCAATAATCATTCTGCACATATAAAAGGGTAATTAATAATTAAACCACCCAATTCAAAAATTGATTGTTTTTGAAATGTATGTCATGTACTTGTTTGTATATTGCATGGTGCCCTGTACATGAGCCTTATGATCTATGGTGAATGTTCTAAATTGTTTTTGGGTATGTATGGTTGTAAGTTTTAAAATAGGGCCTACGTGTCCTGCCTTTCTTCCCTTTCTCGATGTACATTCCCTTCTCATCTCATTCCCCTTGAATGTAAATCGAGGTTTCTAAATTTATTGATGTAAAACTAGTTTGAGATTAATTTTATTGTATGATGTTTTTGTAATGTACTTGAGACGGAGCAAAGGACAAGGCAATCGTACTTAGAGACTCAAGATATTTATTACAGGACCCCTAGGTGACCTACCGATTCCTTTAGGCTCGAGGAAATTAGTTTTTAGTTAAGCCGTGTACCGGCACGTTTTAATATTTTGTTTAGAATGCATACTAAGGTTGAATGTTCAAGAACATGCCAAACAATGTCATTCTAACAAAGATAATAATCTAGTGAGACACTAAATAATAAACCCTCAATTAAAGTATGTTAAGTCATGTATGCCTTCTATCACCATGGTTTTAATCAAACCACTATTCGTAGAAACCTTGTTCGCCAAAGCGAAGGGTACACTTCTACCGGTGGGAGGTTAAAATTCATTGGAATTTTCCTTAATGGTGATGGGTCGACTTAAAATGATGGTTTTGTTTGTTCGCTAAAGCGAAGGTTGATAAACACGTCATAGGCATAGTAGAGAAGTTCACATATTGTGTGTACTTGGTGGCATGTAGTGTCCACTCTACTGATTCTGAGAATCACACTTGAAGGCGATGGTTGGGGCCATTAGATTGTGTGATTGGCTTGTTGGCTTCTTCACATTTGAGGTTGATAGTAGGAGTTATCAACTGGTGTGGATTAAGTTTGTTGGCCTACCTAATCAACTCATTTTGGCTTGTTCGCCAAAGTGAAGGTTTAGAATGAGCCAAATGGGATCTCAGTCCACTAGGAAAGCCAACGGGCTTTCCCGAGTTAACAGTGAGGGCTATTGACTTGAGGAAAATAATGGGAGTGTCGTTTAATAAAAGACCATATTAAATAATAATAAACTTTATAATGACTTTATCTTTTCTGCAATTGTATATTCACCAAAATGAGCATTATTAACCTGCGACCGATAATCAAGAAAGAAAACAGGTTAGATGGACCAATTTCTTAGACTAGTATCGTAATCTTCCGATTATACTCAAGTCGGAAAAGAAATTGTATGTCCTTGAAAAGCCATACATGGCTGAGCTTGTGTAACAACTACTATAACTAGTACAATTCATGCATAATAATGATAGAAAATGGGCCCAACTTTTTATTATATGTAATAAGTCTCTTGTACACAAAGAGTATCATTTACAAAAAGCCGTTTACAAAGACAAAAACAGGGGAAATAGTGAAGCTATTGCTCCTCGCTTGCCGACGCCCCTCTGACTGCGTCATCACCTAGATCCTGCATCCATAAAGGAAAATAACGGGGTGAGCACAAAATAATGCTCAGTAAGTAAACCCTCTATCTGTTTATCCCCGTATGTATTTCTCTTAATTCTTTCCTCACACTTTTTGTTGTTTTCTACTAAACGTCATGGCCTCATCTTACCGGAGGTACGGTCGGATGGTGTTCAGCCAGGACCATCTCACTCTTCATGACTATCAGGTGGAGTTCACACAGCACCAACCCTCTCTTAGTGACTACAGAGTGGGGACACAAAGCACCTACCCGGTTTTTATAACTATCGGGTGGAATCACAAAGCACCTATCCGTTTTCATAACTATCGGTGGAGATCACAAGCATCTACCTGGTTTTCATAACTAATCGGGTGGGATCACAAAGCACCTACCCGTTCCTCATACTTTCGGTGATGATCACAAAGCTCAACCCGTTTCTAATAACTATTCGGTGATGATCATACACCAACCCGTTTCTAATAACTGTCGGGTGATGATCACAAAGCATCAACCCATTTCTAATACTCTTCTCATTCACCCTACTCAGCACTTCTCATTCTCTCTACCTTCAGAGTAGTTGCATCCACAAAGTCTCCTACTTTTTCTTAAGTCACTTCTCAATGCACAATATGCCTATGGATGGTTCATCTCCACTAATGCACTTATGAAATGCCAACATGCATGTTGCAAGAATTAAGGTTCACTACTCTACTCAAACTTCTTTAGCATTTCATCAAACACTCAAGTGCATAACAAAACGCTACTATACCAATAATTCTATGTCTTTCTCTAATCATCCAAAATGGGGAAAAACTCCCTCACATACGCATAATCCTTCCATAATAGCACTTCTAAAAGGGATTTCTCAATATCCTTCAATTCCATCTCAAACTACATTTCCAACCCACATCTCACTTCTCACAATTGAAGTGTATGAAAAACCACAACAATAATAATCTCCATTAAACTCAATAACATAGCATATAACGTGTATAACATACATACATAATTGCTATTAAAACCCTAATCAAGAAAATTCTCAAATCTCAACTTGGGTTGGGATTTACTTACTTTGTTATGGAGAGATCTCACTAGCTCTTCCTTTCTCTGGTTTGCTTGACTCTTTCTCACTCTTAAACAAATAACCCAAAAGACCTCAAAATTCAAATATCATGAAAACTCCAAAGCTTCACAACCAAAGCAAGAATCCTTACCTTTGGATGCCTTAGATTGATTTTCTACCCTTAGTCACCTCCAAAACCCCTTAGAAATCCTTGAACAAAAGAAAGAGAAATTGAGAGGAAGTAAGAAAGGAGATGGCGATGGAGAGAAGAAGAAGGGTTTGCAATGACTTCATTCCTTTTAATGAAATTTATGCACAAGCTCCCATTTTGCCCTTACTATTCCTTGGGAATTCCATCTATATCCTTTGATTCATTACAAACACACCCCCATATCAACATATTCTCCCTGAAAATTCCTTACATTTACTCCCCCCTTTCCTACTAATTAGGGGTAGAATGGTCAAATTTCCCTTAGGAAGAAAATATCTAAACTTAACAAACATTTTGGTCGGCTCGTCGCCACGGCGAAACTGTCCACAGCTTCCTCGTAGCTCAACACCTCTTCGCCGCGGCGAAGATTCTCTTCTCCGCCCGGCGAAACCTGGAACACTGAACTTCTTCTATTTCAACCAATTTCAGGGCAAGTAGTCAACATACCACTCAACAAAGGTCAACCAAACAAAATACAATAAACCAACTCAAATAAAAAAAAGAAACATTACGACGTACTCACAGTGGGGCGTTACAATTCTTCCCCCTTATAAGAATTTCGTCCCCGAATTCATATAAATAACTCTGGGAAGCGATTCTGCTGTCCCTTTCTACTTCACAATTGGCCTCTTCCACTTGTGATTCCTCCAGGATCTTCACTATGAACACTCTTGTTCCAAAGCTCTTTAATCCTTCGATCTAAATCTGGACTGGACGTTCTTCATATACTAGATTCTCTTTAACTCAACACCTCTACACTCAGGATGTGGAAGGGATCACTTACTATTCCGTAGCATCGAGACATGGAAGACATCATGCACCCTGTCCAAGCTAGGTTTAGTGCCAATCTGTAGCTACCTTTCCCACTCGTTGCAAGACCTCAAATGGACCCACATATCTCGATGCTAACTTCCCTTTGCTTCCGAAGCGCATGACTCGCTTGTAGGGGAAACTTTTAAAAAACCTTTGTCGCCCACTTGAATTCCACCTCTTTCCTTTTCAAGTCGGCATAACTCTTCTGTCGCTTGGGCTTGTTTCATTCTATTTCTGATTTACCTTCACATCTTCTACCAGTTTCTGAGTCACCTCTGGCCCAGAAGGCACCAACTCATCTTTTTCGCCTACCTCATCCCAATGTAGCGGAGACCACATCGTCTACCACATAAAGCCTCATAAGGTGCCATTCTAATTGTAGACTGATAACTGTTGTTGTAGGCAAATCCACTAAGGGTAACATCTCATGCCAGGATACTCTATAATCCAGCAACAGGCTCTACTATCCTCAGCACCTGATTCGTTCTCTCGTTTGGCCATCCGTCTGAATGATATGCAGTACTGAATGCTAAACGGTACCCAATTTCCTCGGTAAACTCGTCTAGAAGGCAGAAACAATCTGGAATCTCTATCTGATACTATAGTCTGGGCACACCATGCAATCTGACTATCTCCTTGAGGTAAATCTAGCCAACTAATCTGCATTGGTGCCCTCCTTTACAGAAGGAAATGGCTGATTTGGTTAATCTATCTGCAATCACCCATATAGCATTACACCTTTTCTGTACTCTAGGAGACCGTGAGAAAATCCATCGAAATCTCTCCCATTTCCACTCTGAATACTCATGGTTGAAGCAACCGACGTCGTTGGTGTTCTGCTTTCACTTGCTAGAAGTTAGACATTTAGCTACAAACTCTGCAATGTCTTTCTTCATACCGACCACCAATAACCTTTCTTTACATCTTGATACATCTTGGTTGCTCTCGCGCGGCCATAACCTTTCTTTACATCTGATACATCTTGGTTGCTCTCGCGGATGAGCGTGTATGGTGTGATGAGCCTCCATAAGAATTTTTGTCTCAACTCCTCACTCGAGGAATGCACAACCGATTCCTAATAGAGGACACCATCTCTCATAAAGAATTCATATCTTGCCCTCAGCACTTGCTGAACTGTTTTCTGACACCACTCATCGGCCATTTGCTTTTCTCTGATTTCCTCCAGTAAAGTAAACTGTACCTCTAGACTGGCAACTCTCCCCGAAACCACTTCAATCTGTTCTTTAGACAATTCTTCTATTACTCTTTTCCGCTGTTAAGCCGGAATAAAGGCTTTTCTACTCAGGCCGACTACCACATTGGCTTTTCTCGTTATACTTGATCTCACATTCATAATCCTTAACCACTCTAACCACCTTCTCTGCCTCATTTCACTCCTTTTGAGTGAAGAAGTACTTTAAACTCTTATATCGGTGTAGATATTACTCTTTACACCATAAAGGTAATGCCTCCATATCGTTAAGGCAAAGACCACGACCGCCAACTCTAGGTCATGCGTAGGTATTTGGTCTCATACTCTTTTAGTGATGAGAGCATAAGCTATAACCCTACCTAACTGCATCACACGGCGCAAGTCCCTGCAGAGAGGCATCTGTAAAATGTCATAATCTACACCCTTCTGTGGTAATACTAATACAAGAGCTTTAACCTCTCTTCAACCTGGAAGCTTCTTCACATGCTGCTGACCAGACAAAAGGAGTTTTCTATTTGGTAAGAGCTGTCAACGGTTTACCCAACTGGGCGACCACCTCTACAAATCGCCGGTAGTAACCTGCTAGGCCCAAAAACTCCTATTTCTTTCACTGTTCTCGGCTTCTGCCATTCAAAGATTGCCTGCACTTTACTTATCTACCAAAATCCCTTCCTTTGACACGGTATGGCCTAGGAATATCACCTGATTAAGCCAAAACTCACACTTAGAAAATTTAGCACACAACTTCTTTTCTCTCAGCCGCTGTAATACTATCTCAAGTGTTTCTCATGTTCTTCCCTTACTTTGAATAAATCAGGATGCCGTCAATGAAGCCAACAATAATGATCCAAATACTCATGAATACCTGTTCATCAAGTCTATAAAAACGGCTGGGGCATTAGTCAAGCCAAAAGGCATCACAACAAATTCATAATGCCCTACTTGTACGAAAGGCAGTCTAGCCACATCTTGCTCACTACTCTTACTTGATGGTACCCGGACCTCAATCAATTTTGGAGAACACTGCCGCTCCTTTCAACTGATCGAAAAGGTCATCTATCCGGGTAATGGGTACTTATTCTTCACTGTAACTTTATTCAGCTCCCTATAATCAATACACATCCTTAGTGATCCATCTTTCTTTTCACAAACAGGATTGGAGCTCCCCAGGGAGAATGACTCGGTCAGATAAAGCCTTTATCCAAGCTCTTGGAGTTGCTTCTTTAGTTCTTGAAGTTCAGCTAGGCTATTTGATAAAGGGCTTTAGATATTGGTGCTGTCCCGGTGCTAGTTTAATACTATTCTACCTCCCTTTCTAGGCAAACCAGGAACTCTTCTAGAAACACATCTAGAAAGTCTTGAACTACTTGCCCCCTCTGAATATCTGGCTGTGGAACACACCACTCTGCACTACATGGGCAATATATCCCGAACACCCCTTTCTCAACATCTTCCTAGCTTTCACACTACTAATCAGCATGCTCAACTGATGGCACTCTCCAAAACTAAACTTATCTCCACTACGAGATTAATCTCCCTTTCTTTTTTCGACAGCATCTCTACTCCTATCTCCTTAGAAAATCCATGCCCAGAATCACATCAAAGTCAGGCATATTGAAAACTATTAATCAACTGTTAACTCTCTACCTTGGCCACCATGGACTCTCCTAACAACATCTCTTGAGTCAAACACTAACCCTATCGGGTAACTCTATCTAATGGGTTGAGTCATTTTAATAGGTTTCAAACCTAACCTCTCAATCATCCCATATGATATACGAGGAGTGGTGCCTGAATCATTAAGCATATAGGGAACTGAATGAAATAACTGACCAGTAACAGCTGATGGACTGGCCTCTGCTTCCCCTATGCCACAGTAAACACTCTGGCATTCGTAGTACCTCCTGAACTCTGTGTGGCTAGTGGAAGAGGAGCTTTACAATCTCTCATCATGTGCCTGCTGTCGGCACCTATAACACACTTTCTGGTCCCTCAGACATTCTCCTGGGTGATTCCTCCCATATTTAGGGCAGAGAAAACCCTTCCGTCCGGGGCCGCTTTCTTCCACTCTCTTCTGTTCTGTCTATTCTGAAACTTCTTCTTCTGATTCTTCATTCTTACCTTTTACACCCTCATGCTTCTCCCTCTGGGGGACGAGGGGAGCTCACTTGGTCCTCCTGTCAGGAACCACAGGGAAATTTTATTCTCAAAAATCTCCGCCTTCATTGCCCGCCTCAAAGTCTCACTATAATTCGAGGAGGATTGGAACTTGTCATTATATCCCGGGTATCTTCCTTCAACCGACACAAACTTATCCCTTCTCAAAGCTGGAGTACTCTATTTCGGTGTGAACCTTGCAGAGAATGAATTTCACCAAGTACTCTTTCATGGCACTAGTCCCCTGCTGCAAGCTGATAAATTCTTGGACCTTTTCATGAACTGGTCCTCTGTTCTATACTCGGCCTCAAACTCTTGCCTGACATTTCCCAAGTCATTGCTGTCACATCATGAGTTTCTTCTCATTAATTCCCACCAAATTCGGGCATCACCCCAAACAAGAAACTCGCACTGGATCTTCTCCCGGTCTGACATGGGAAATAAACCCGTGGCTCATCTACGACCCAAACCACTCTTCTGCTATTACTGGATCCATAGTACCCTTAAACTCTGAGGGTTGATGTTGACTGGGAAAGACCGTAAATCGGTTCAACTCTATTCTGTACTAGGGAGGTACCAGTTTTCCTCTTGCACATGCGCAACTGGCGGTACCTGTATGGGTTTCAAATCTCCCTTGGGTTTCTGCCATGACTTGTTGTATATTCCTCGAATTCTAGCTTCAACCAAGGGAGGGGGCGTAGACTCTGGTGGGTTAGAAGGTTCTCATTCATTCCCCACACCCTTACCACGATTCCTGTAACTACGCCTCATCTACAAAATAATCACACCAAGAACTCGAGAAACAATTACTGAAAGGAAAGAATTACTCACACAGTCGGTTATAGGACGTCGTGGCGATGGAATAGTACACTGTTCAATGCCAAAATCTTTGTTCTGATACCAAAATATACAACTGCTATAACTAGTACAATTCATGCATAATAATGATAGAAAATGGGCCCAAAACTTTTCTTTTATTATATCTAATAAGTCTTTTGTACACAAGAGCATCATTTACAAAAAGCCATTTACAAGACAAAAATTGGGAAACAGTGTAGCTATTGCTCCTCGCTTGCCGACGCCCCTCCGTGCGTCATCACCTAGATCCTGTGTAACACCCCACTTGAAATACGTGCTACTGTTTACGGTATGGCCTAAGGTTACTGAAGTGCCCCTAAATAAGGTTGTATATTGTCATGTTGTTTGGTTGGCCTTTGGTTAGTTTATGTTTGGGTTTGGTTGAGTTTATGTTTTGGGTTTGGTTGAGGTGTACCCTGGAATTGATCAAGACTTCAGATTTTTGGAGTTTCAGTTTTGCCGGGGCGAGGGAGAAGCTTTGCCGCGGCGACGTTGGTTCTGTGTTGGTGGTGTTGGTTCTGGAATGTTTCGCCGGGGCGACAGGAAGTTCTTCGCCGCGGCGACAGACGGCAGAAAAGTTCCTTGAGTTTTCTAGAGAATTCTCCTAGGTAAAATGACCATTCTACCCCTAAAGCAGGAAAAGTGGGGAGTAAATGATGGAATTTCATGGAGAATAGTGTAAAATGGGGGTGAGTTTGTAAGAATTAAAGGATAAGTGGAAATTTCAAGAAATAGTAAGGGCAAAATGGAAAGAGTGGATATTATAGTAATAAGGGTTGATTCTCTTAACCCATTCTTTCACCCATTTCCACCGCCTTTTCATCTCCATTTTCTCTCAATTTCTCACTCAATTTTCTAAGGGATTTTTGAGTTTTGATTGAATTTGACAAAGAGGTGTCCTAAGCAAGAAGAGGTAAGAACCCTACTTTAGAGATGAGTTTTATCTGTAGGGTTAAGTTCTTACTAAGTTTATGCTTAGGAAATAAGGGAAAGCATGATCCAACAAGAGTAGAGAGCTTTAGTGGAGACTACTCAAGTATGAGGTAGTAAATCCAACTCAAGCTAAAGTTTAAGAAATTCTTAAGTAGAGATTTATTTATGCATGTATATTATGCTTGTTAGAAAATTGAGTAGAGATATATGTCTACTTGTTGAGAATTGAGTTGAGAAGATAGTTTGTTATGTTTGTTGTATTCCCTTTATGAGAAGTGTTTTTGATGTGTGTAGAGAGTGAAATTGGATGAAGTTGGAGGATATGAGTAGATAATTTGGGAGTGTTCTTTATGATAGGAACCATGCCCTAGAAGGGAGTTTCCTCCCATTTTTGGATGGTTAAAAGAGGGAGAGTTGTAGTTAGAGAAGAGTTTTTTATGCACATGAGTTGCTGATGTGAACTGTGAAATCTGCCCTGCCACAGCCGTGACTTTCTGAGTGATATTTGGGTATCTTACAGATTGAACTGGGCTGAGACCAAAACATCAAAGATGTAGCCCTGTTTCTAAGCTTTAAAACGAGACCAGAACCGTAGCAATCCGAGGTGTATACCGAAGTTATGGCCTTTTTAGTGTGACTTGTGCAGAATGACTGTTTTGAGGAAATCTTGCATTTGGCTTCATAAGTGCATTAATGAGTATGAGCCATCCATGTGCATTAATTGTGCATTGAGAAGTATCTTGAGAGAATATAGAATGTTAGATGAGCTACCTTATGAAGAATAGAGAATGTTGAGTATGAGCTACCTTATGTTAGCTTAAGATAGAATGTTGTAGAATAGCAACTCTTAAGAGAAGAGAATGAGAATACTCTGATAGTAAAGAGAAAAGTTGAGAAAGAGTAGAGAATTACTCTAAGAGTTAAGCTACATTAGGATAGTAGCTAGAAAGAGTAAGATCTTGCACAAGAGTTAAAGAAAGAAGAGTAAGTTGTGTGATGGGGAACCTGTATGAGGAGAAAAGTCACGAGAGTGGGTGCTTTGTGATCCCCAGCTGTGCCTCCGGTGAGATGGGGCCGTGACATTCAGAGAGAGAAATACACTCATAGGCAAAGGTTCCGAATCCATGCATGACTAAATCCGATCGTAGCGAAATGAGCGGAAGTCATGTAGAGTGGTAGCGCCCAGCCATGCCTCGGTCAATCAGATCGTGACATTCCTGAGTAAGAATGAGAAAGAAAAGAAATAGAAAGAATAGATAGAGAAAAGCTAAGTTAAGCTGTATTATGAGTACTACTTGAGTATGAGTACTAGCTTGAGGAAGAGATGAGTAACATGAGAAAAATAAGAGAGAGATAAGAGCATATAGTAGGTTATGCGATGGGGAACTCGTGAGTAATGGGTAGAGTATTCCCGCATGTACGCCGCTTGAGAGAGGCGCTGATTATGAGATAGAGAAGTGGTGTAGCCCGTGAGAGTCATGCGGATGAGGGCTATACCCGATTACCAGAGAAGAGATTATACACTCACGTGGCCAAGGGTTCCGAATCCATGCATAACCAAGTCCGATCGGCTAGAATGAGGAGAAGTCACGTAGCGGGAGCGAGTCCCGCCGTGCCTCTGGTAAGATAGGCCATGATTACTAAGGAGAGTTAACAGAAAAGAATTATGAAAGAAACAGAAATGAGAATGAGATAATAGAAAATTAAAGAATGAGAAGCTTGAAAAAGCTTGAGAAAGAATGAGATAGAAAGAGAGGGAGAGTATGAGAAAGAATGCAAAGTTTGAGTTAGTAGAATAAGATAGAAGAAAGAAACATGCAGTTCTTTTACATTAGTTGCATGTACATCTCATATATGCTGTACCATGAGTTCTTCCATGTGAGTGATATAAGAGATGAGAAAGAGAACCATGACTTTCCTTCATGGTAAGTTGATGAGAATAGAGAGAACCATGATTTGTCTTCATGGTAATGAGAATAAGAGAAAAAGAACAGAGAGAAAAGAGAAATAAGAGCGACCAGAGTTAAAGAAAAACAGTATTAAAAGAAAGAGGAACGGTGAGAAATAGAAATAGAAGAACGTAGAATAAGGAAAGAACCAAAGAGTAGTTGTGGGACAGATAGTAGAGGATTTACTTACTGAGCATTGTTTGCTCACCCTGTTGTTCTTCTCTATTTTGCGAAAAGAGCAGGTCGGATGGACGTCAAGGACGGAGAGTATTGGCACTACTGTCCACCAGCTATGTATTTTGTATAATTAGAAAGTTTTTAATACATATCTTTTGTATTTGAAGATTCTATTTTATGAGTAAAGAAAAAAAATTGAGACCCATTATTTTCCATACGCTTTGTAATTTATAAAACTAGTACTAAGAGGAGGTGTTCATCCTGCACCACAAAGGAAAATAATGGGGTGAGACAAAATATGCCAGTAAGTAAACCCTCTATCTGTTTATCCCCGATGTATTTCTCTTAATTCTTCCTCACACTTTCTGTTGTTTCTACTAAACGTCATGGCCTCATCTTACGGGAGGTACGGCCAGATGGCGTTCACCCAGCACCACTCACTCTTCATGACTGTCGGGTGGATTTCACACAGCACCAACCCGCTCTTAGTGACTACAGGTGGGATCACAAAGCACCTACCCGGTTTTCATAACTATCGGGTGGGATCACAAAGCACCTATCCGGTTTTCATACTACGGTGGAGATCACAAGCACCTACCCGTTTTTCATACTATCGGGTAGAGATCACAAAGCACTACCCGTTCCTCATACTTTCGGGTGATGATCCCAAAGCATCAACCCGTTTCAATACCTATTCGGGTGATGATCATAAAGCATCAACCCGTTTCTAATAACTGTCGGGTGATGATCACAAGCATCAACCCATTTCTAATACTCTTCTCATTCACCCTACTCTAGCACTTCTCATTCTCTCTACCCTTAGAGTAGTTGCATCCACAAAGTTCTCTACTCTTAGAGCAAGTGCATACACGAAGTCTCCTACTTTTTCTTAAGTCACTTCTCAATGCACAATTAGCCTATGGATGGTTCATCTCCACTAATGCACTTATGAAAGGCCAACATGCAATTTGCAAGAATTAGGTTCACTACTCATACTCAAACTTCTATTAGGCATTTCATCAAACAACTCAAGCATAACAAAATGCTACTATACCAATAATTCTATGTCTTCTCTAACCATCCAAATGGGAAAAACTCCCTCACATAGCCATAATTCCTGCCATAGATAGCACTTCTAAAAGGGATTTCTCAATATCCTTCAATTCCATCTCAAACTACATTTCCAACCCACATCTCACTTCTCACAGTTGAAGTGTATGAACAACCACAAGCAATAATAACTCCTTTAAAACCAATAACATAGCATATAATGTGTATATAACATACATACATAATTGCTATTAAAACCCTAATCAAGAAAATTCTCAAATCTCAACTTGGGTTGGGATTTACTTTTGTTATGGAGAGATCTCACTAGCTCTTCCTTTCTCTTGGTTTGCTTGACTCTTTCTCTACTCTTAAACAATAAACCAAAAGACCTCAAAATTCAAATATACATGAAAACTCACAAAGCTTCACAACCAAGCAAGAATCCTTACCTTTGGATGCCTTGATTGATTTTCTACCCTTAGTCACTCCAAAAGCCCCTTAGAAATCCTTGAACAAAAGAAAGAGAATTGAGAGGAATAAGAAAGGAGAGTGCGATGGAGAAGAAGAATGGAGGTTTGCAATGACTTCTTCCTTTTAATGAAATTTATGCACAAGCATTCCCATTTTGCCCTACTATTCCTTAGGAATTCCATCTATATCCTTTGATTCATTACAAACACACCCCAATATCACATATTCTCCTGAAAATTCCTTACATTTTACTCCCCATTTTCCTACTATTAGGGTTAGACTGGTCAATGTCCCTTAGGGAAGAAAATATCTAAAACTTAACAAACATTTTGGTCGGCTCATCGCCGCGGCGAAACTGTCCAGCAACTTCCCCGTGGCTTCAACACCTCTTCGCCGCGGCGAAGATTCTTCTTCGCCCCGGCGAAGCTTGGAACACTGAACTTCTTCTATTTCAACCAATTTCAGGGCAAGTAGTCAACATACCACTCAACAAAGGTCAACCAAACAAGAATACTAATAAACCAACTCAAATAAGAGCAAAAGAAGAAACATTAGCGACGTACCTCAAGTGGGGCGTTATAGCCTGATCCTGATGCCACTCAGGAAGTAAAAGATACTTATCAAAAGTTCATTGATGATGTTGATGGCGTACACTGCTTGATGTTAGCATTGATGACACTAGTACTACAAAAGCAGCATGAGAATATGGACGCTGCTACCATTATTCTACACCTCAAGGAACTTTTCAAAGGAAATGCTTGACATGAGAGGTATAAGGTGTCAAAAGCATTGTTTGGAAGTCGTCTGACTGAGAGAGCCCAAGTTGGTCCTTATGTGCTCAAGATGATCGAGCACATATAGAGGCTTGAGACTTTGGGATTTGAGTTGGATGCAGAATTACAAATAGATTTAATTTTGCTATCCTTGTCTGACTCTTATGCACCGTTCATAATGAATTTCAATATGAACACAATGGTGAAAACCCTGTCAGAACTTTTGAACATGTTGAGGATTGCAGAGCGGGACTTGGAGAAGTCGAAGCCTGTTTTACTAGTTGCTGCTAGTAAAGGAAAGGGTAACGGCAAGGGTAAGACCAAGGTCGAACCCAAGCCCAAGCCCAAAGGACAAGATGCTCTTGGGCTTGAGAGTGGCATAGGGATGGGCAAAGTAGTCTGCTTCTATTGTGGCAAGCTTGTCCACTAGAGGAAACACTGCAAGACTTTCCTCGCTAGCAAGAAGAAGTCAGATGCTATGACTTCAGGTATATTTATGATTGAGATTAACTTCTCTCCCTCAATATCTTGGGTCATTGACACAGGATGTGGTACTCACATTTGTACTGATGTGCAGGGACTAAGGTAGAGTAGAGTGCTTGCCAAAGGAGAGGTGAACCTACGAGTTGGAAATGGAGCACATGTGGCTGAATTAGCTATAGGAACTTACTGTTTATCTTTACCTATGGGCTTGTTGTTGGAACTACATAACTGTTATCACGTACCTTCTATTTCTAGAAATATTATTTTAGTATCCACTTTAGATAATATAGGGTATCATTTTGAGACATCTAATGGATTGTTGTCCTTTAGTTTGAATGGTATTCTATTTGGAATTGCAAGGTTATATAATGGGTTGTATGTTTTTGATTTAAACAATAAGGATATTCTCAATATTGAAACCAAGAAAGCTAAACATAGCGATCAAAACCGAACATATCTCTGGCAATGTAGATTGTGTCATGTTAATAAGACTCACATTGCAAAACTTCAAAGGGATGGAGTTTTGGACCCTTTTGACTTTCAGTCATTTGAGGTATGCGAGTCATGCTTGTTAGGCAAGATGACCAAGCCTCATTTCACAGGACAAGGTGAAAGGGCTACTGAGCTATTAAGCATCATCCATAGTGATGTATGTGGTCCACTAACAATTGAGGCTAGAGGTGGATATTCATACTTCGTCACATTTACTGATGATTTCAGTAGATATGGTTATGTCTACTTTATGAGACATAAATCTGAAGCCTTTGATAAATTCAAGGAATTCAGGAATGAAATACAGAATATGTTGGGTAAAAGTATTAAAGCTCTTTGGTAGAATCGAGGAGGTGAATACTTAAGCTCAGGGTTTTCTGAATACCTAAAGGAATGTGGGATAGTATTACAACTCACCCCTCTTTATACACCCTAACACAATGGAGTGTCAGGAAGGAGGAATAAGACCTTACTTGACATGGTTAGGTCCATGATGAGTTTTAGTGATTTACTTGCATCGTTCTGGGGTTATGCCCTAGAGATTGCGACTCACATTTTGAACCATGTACCGTCAAAGTCTGTAGATAAGACTCCATATGAACTATGGAGTGGGCGAAAGCCCAACTTGTCTTATCTAAGGATTTGGAGTTACAAAGCTTATGTTAAGAAATTGACTTCGAACAAGCTGGGCCCAAAATCCTGTAAATGTATATTTGTGGGGTATCCAAAGGAGATCAAAGGATACTATTTCTACCACCCAGAAGAGTGTAAAATTTTTGTTACTCATTCCGGTGTCTTCCTAGAAAAGGAATTTTTTCTAACTAGTACTAGTAGGAGAAAAGTAGAACTCGATGAAGTTCTAGAACCATAAATTATGCTAGATGAAAGACGGGATGATGTGCCACAGGAAGTGGTTGAACATCATAAGGAGGTTACTCTACAAATTGTGGATCAAGGTGAACCACCTCAAGTAGCATAGGAGTTGCATAGATTTGGGAAAGTATGCCATGAGCCAGAGAGATACGGTTATCTCGTGACTCAACATGGTGACGTACTAGTCTACCAAGACGATGAGCCCAGAACCTACGAAGATGCTATATCGGATCTAGATTCCATTAAATGGCTTGAAGCCATGAAATTTGAGATGGACTCCATGTACCAGAACCAAGTATGGTCTTTGGTGGAACCACCTGAAGGGGTGAAACCTATAGGGTGTAAATGAGTCTTCAAGAAGAAGACTGACATGGATGGCAAGGTGCATACTTATAAGGCATGACTGGTTGCCAAAGGTTTCAAACAAATTCATGGTATTGAATATGAAGAAACCTTTTCGCCGGTTGCCATGATTAAATCCATCCGAATTATGCTTACGATTGCTACATATCATGACTATGAGATTTGGCAAATGGATGTCAAAACAACTTTCTTGAATGGAAACCTTGAAGAGGATGTGTATATGACACAACCTGATGGTTTCGTTCTTGATGGGCAAGCTGATAGGGTATGCAAATTATAGAGATCCATTTATGGACTCAAGCAAGCTTCAAGGAGTTGGAACATTCATTTCAATGAAGCCGTAAAAGAATTTGATTTTATCAAGAACGAAGATAAGCCCTGCGTTTACAAGAAAGTAGTGGAAGCGTAGTGGCATTCATAGTGTTGTATGTTGATGACATACTTCTGATCGGGAATGGTATACCAAACTTGCAGTTGGTAAATACTTGGTTATCCAAGTGCTTCTTCATGAAGAACTTAAGGGAAGTAACCTACATCCTTAGAATAAAGATCTATCGTGATAGATCACGTAGGTTGCTTGACCTAAGTCAGAGTGCATATATTGACAAAGTACTAAACAGATTCAGTATGGAAGAATCCAAGAAGGGATTTCTTCCGATGTCATATGGTGTTTATCTCTCTAAAGAATTGTGTCCTAGAACACAAGATGAGAGAGATAGGATGAAGAGGATCTTATATGCATTAGCAATTAGATCCATCATGTATGACATGCTATGTACTCGGATTGATGTCTCATGTGCTTTGAACACTTGTAGTAGATGTCAATCGAATCCAGGTGAGCATCACTAGATGGCTATCAAGAACATTCTTAAGTACCTGAAGAGGACTAAGGATATGTTCTTGGTTTATGCAAGGGAAGATGAGCTCACTATAAGAGGATACAGTGATGCTAGTTTCCAAACGGACAGAGATGATTATCGATCACAATCAAGGTTTGTATTTTACCTCAATGGGGGTACAGTGAACTGGAAGAGCTCCAAGCAAAGCATTGTAGCTGACTCTATAATGGAGGCTGAGTATATTGCATTATTAGATACGGCCAATGAGGTAGTCCAAATTAAGAAGTTTGTCATTGAACTTAGTGTGGTTCCCACGATTGTTGATCCAATGGACATCGATTGTGACAGCGATGGAGCAATTGCTCAAGCTAGGGAACCACAGTCTCATCAGAAGTCCAGACACATACTAAGAAGATTCCATCTCATTAGAGAAATAGTTGAGAGGAAAAATGTGCAGATTAGTAAAGTGCATACTTACGACAATCTCGCAGATCCACTGACAAAGCCTCTATCGCAGCAAAAGCATGAAAGGCACTTGAGATCATTTGGTATTAAATACATGAATGATTGGCTGTAGTGCAAGTGAGAGATTATTAGAGTAGGTGCCCTAGAGCCAATCAATTATTGTAGAATTGACTCTTTGTAATAATGTTCATTGATCAATAAAAGACATTTTATTTTATATCACGTAAATTATTATTGTATGTATTGATATATGTCCTTAGAATAGTAGAACCGTGATGAGGGCATCAAGCGTTTCAAATCTTGATAGTGAGAACCTTATGAGCACACAAGGTGGCAATTCTAGAAACATCCGTAACCCTAGTATTATTCTAAAATAAGGGCACAGATAATACGGTAAGGCTATCATAGTGTTGAACGACCTTGTCAAAAGACAGTGACTGATCTCACTTGTCAAGGTTGTTTAGTGACAACTTGGTGCAACACATGGGTGCTTGCTGTAGGCAAGTTCACTGGATTGACCCACTAGAGAATTCCATATAGATGGTAACCCTAGTGTCTATGGAACAAATCCTCTAACAAATGGTGGTGCATGTGATCCTTAGACTTGAGATCACCGGAGGGCCTTGTGCACCAATTGGTGTAGTTTGACACTAGCCTAATGCAGTTCTATTCAAAGCTATCAATACGATA
The DNA here is from genome assembly GCF_008641045.1 of Pistacia vera. Lineage (NCBI taxonomy): Eukaryota > Viridiplantae > Streptophyta > Magnoliopsida > Sapindales > Anacardiaceae > Pistacia > Pistacia vera. Next base: position 14,043 of record NW_022196692.1, on the reverse strand, counting down.
GTGATTGGTTGTATTAAGGAGTGTATCAAGACTATGGTGGATCGACAGAGGATTCATCACTCCCGGATACGGGAGAAGTTATCTCGCGGCGCAATTGAGTAAATAACAATGACACTAAAACTGTGGCCACAATGAGATTGAGTTGTTGCTCTATCTAATTTATAATTCAGGTCATTGGTCCAGTAACTGAATACATAATATTGAGAGTAATTGAGGTTGACACTATTTCTATGCCTCGGTCTCGTCGAGATAACGAATAATGAAAGGATTAGATTGTACGGCAACCATATCGTTGATAGGTAGCTGCTTCGCTGAATCGGAATCTATCGGGTGGCTGTGATGCCTTACTAGGGGCCAATCTTGGTCTGTGTGTAGTGAGACGATTAATTTGTGTTAATCGCGATACTACACACTACCGGTATGATGAGAAGCCTACGGGTCACACATATAGAAGATAATTTAAGAACCAGTTTATAAGAAGGACGTTTTCATCTTTTTAGGTGAAATGGTATTTTGGTAATTTTATAGTGCAATTAAATTTGCTGAGGTCGTAGCCTTTATTTAATTTGTTAATAAAATTAAATAAGTGAAATTATATTTAATATGTGTTCGCATATATTTAAATGAATTATTATTATTGTTATTGTTAGATGTTAATATATATATATTATTTCAATTCAATTCAATTCAATTAATATATATATATATATATATATATATTAATTGAATTGAATTGAATTGAAATAATAATAATAATAAAAATATCTAATTGGGACTGTTTGGACATAAGGGCTGTTTGGGTTGTTGCCCAAGCCTATTCCATGATGGAATAGGGCAAGGTGTGCACTATATAAGTGCAACACTTTGTGAGATTAAAAAATTGATTCATTCAATCATTTCCAACAAAATTCCAGCCTCTTTTCTCTCTTCCACGCCACTTCACATTTGCTTGAATCAAAATTTTATTTTGATTTTGTTCTTGGTTCTTAAGGCTAAAGAGGATTTAGCAAATCCCTCTTTAGTTCCTTGGGATTATCTTTGTGTTGACTAACGGTGGTTCGATCCTACCCTTGGATCGCTAGTGAAACCCATTCAGAGTTAAAGTTGGAGGAGCCTCCAAACGTGGGTATGGTTTCTTAACTTCAAATTGATTTCCTGCAGATTTGTATTTAATGCATAGATTGTTAAAATTGTACCTTGATCTTGGTTCTAAGGAACGATGCATGTGGTTTATGTTTTTGTTTCCGCTGCCATAACTAGATCGTTTCCTAACAAATGAACCTTCCCATTTGGGCCCAAGTGCCCTCAAGTTAGGGTTTTGAGTACCCTAGACGAACATTTTCAGAACTAGATCGCCCATTTCAAAGTATTTATTTTTTACTTTGGCGTTGAAGTATCGCCTGACTCGCTGCTAATACGAGGCAAGCCTAAACTAAGACTTGGCCCGACATTCTTTGATTAGATCCAACCTTAGGCAGAAAAGATCTTTATTGGCTTCTTCATCGAAAACTTCCTTTCAGAACAAACTGATCCTTACTTCGACCGGGGCCATTGCTTCGCACTCTTATGAGCGAGAGAATGGGGTTTCTCCTGTCGAGCTCTTGGTTGTTGTTCTATAGGACCATGAGGCTTCGGGCAAGCTTTGGCCCATCTTCCTTTCAAGGTGTTGAGCTTATTTTTAATGGTGTGCTTGATGACTTTGTTTATAACCTTTACTTGACTGTTGGCTTGAGGTCGATAAATAACAATGAAGCTTTTCATGATGCCGGGCTGTTTGCTAAAGATTTGAACCTACAAATGATGTTTTTGTAGGTGAAATCCTTCAGCTTGTTCGACGTGATGGTAGCTAAAGACTCGGTTTTTGCTCACTTGGTGAAGTAGTCAATGACAACCACTACAAACTTAACGCCCGTTTTCCCTTGAGGCAAAGGGCTGATCAAGTCGATGCCCCAAATTGCAAATGGCTAGGGGCTTGTCATTATAGTTAATTCTTGAGGTGGAGCTTGTGGAGTATCTGCAAATCTCTACCATCTGTCTCATCTAAGCACATAGTTTCTCTGCATCATTAAAAACTGTTGGCCAATAATAATCTTGACGAAGCACTTTGTATGCTAGAGATCTGCCCTTACATGGTTCCCGTAAATCCCCTCATAGATCTCCCTCAGAACAAAATCCAGGTCCTCATGGTCGATACACTACAGTAGCGGTACACTAAACCCGCACTTATACAATTTATCATTGATGAGCATGTACCGAGCTGACTTTGCGCAGAGTGTTCTAGCTTCCATTCTTCCTTCTGGCAGTGTACGATCCCTTAGGTAGGCAATGATTGTATCAATCCAACTATGTCTCTGACTCGTTGCTGAGAGTGGTTCTTATGGAGCAAAAATGCTTGGTCTTGGGAAGAACTTAACTGGTATGGAATCAACTTTCTCTTGGTTCATTCCAGAGGCCATGCGGGCTAAGGTATTAGCTATCGAATTCGTGTCCTTTGAAATTTGAAGAACTGTGAAGGACCCAAACTGCTCGAGCTCAGATTTTACCAGCTGGAGGTAGGATGACATTCTATCTTCCTTCACTTGGTACTCCCTGGCAATTTGGTGGACTACGAGCAACAAATACTATAAAATTTGATGGACTTTGCCCCTACTTCCTTGGTGAGGCAAATCCTTGCAAGCAACGCTTTGTACTCAGCCTTATTGTTAAAGGCGGTGAACCCGAATCTTACTATGGCTCTGATCAGGTTTCCTTCAAGACTTTGAGCAAAAGCCCTACTTCTATCCCATTCTCATTCGAGGAGCCAACCACATACAAAGTCCATTGCCATAGGTCATCGAGCTTTGGCTTTTGCTGCATGACTTCTTTCGACATATTTGCCCCTAGCGGGCTTAGTTCCCCTTCTGACTGATAGGAGAATTCTGATATAAAATCTGCTAAAGCCTGACCTTTGATTGCGATTCTCGTGATGTACTTGATATCGTGCTGACTCATTTCCATTGTCAACTGGATCAATCTACCCGATGTCTCGGGCCTTTATATTATTTTCTTCAACGGAAAGTTGGTCAGCATGTGAATGAAGTGCACTTGGAAATAAGGCTACAACTTCTTAGCGGCGATGACAAGGGTGTAGATGAGTTTCTCCATTTCAAGGTGTCTCATCTCCACTTCGAGCAACCTCTTGCTCACATAGTATACCTGCCATTGCACTCCTCCCTCTTCGTGTACTAATGTCGCGCTAATAGTGAACTTTGATACCGACAAATACAATAGTAGCAGCTGGACCTGGATGGGCTTTGACAACAAAGGAGGTTGTCCCAGATGTTTCTTTAGCTTCTACAAGGCTCTGTCACACTCTTCTGTCCACTTGAAACCTTTCTTCCCTTTTAAGGTCTTAAAAAATGGTAAGAATTTGTCTATGGCTCGGGAAACAAACCTGTTGGGTGCAGCCACATGCCTTGTCAAGCTTTGTACCTACCTTATATTGGTCAGGCTTTTCATATCTAATAGAGTTTGAATCTTTTATGGGTTGGCTTTAACACCTTATTGATTTACAAGGAATTCTACAAATTTTCTCGAGCTTACTCCGAAAGCACATTTTAGGGGGTTGAACTTCATTCTGTATTTTTTGAGGATGTCAAACATTTCTCCCAAATGCTCAACGTGGCTTTCGGGGACCTTTGATTTGATGAGGATATCATCGATGTATACCTCCATAGTTTTGCTGATCTGGTTACTGAACATCTTGTTCACCAAGCACTAGTAGGTCATCTCAGCATTCTTTAGGCCAAACGGCATAACCCTGTAATAATAAATCCCATTGTTAGTAATAAAAGAGGTATGCTCTTCATTGGGTTGATAAATCGAGATTTGGTTATATCCCGAGTATGCATCTATGAAGCTAAGTAATGTGTTCCTAACTGTCACATCTACTAGTTGGTTGATCCGTGGTAGCAGAAAGCTGTCTTTGGGATATGCTTTATTCAAGTCTGTGAAGTCGACACAAGTCAGCCATTTACTGTTTGACTTCTTAACCAAGACTGGGTTGACCAGCAAATCTGGGTACTTCACTTCTTTAATGAAGTTAATGTTTAGAAGTTTGTTAACTTTATCTTTGAGCACTTTAGAACGCTCTGCATCCATAGACCTTTTCTGTCTTATTGGCCAAGCCTTTGGGTCAATGTTCAACCTGTGACACATTACCTTCGGGTTGATCCGTACCATATCTGCATGCACCCATGCGAACACGTCAAGGTTTTTCTTCAAAAACCCCACCAGATTATCCACCATTTCTTTGCTCAGGTTGCTGCCAATTTTCGCGAGTTGGATCTTCTTCGCTAACACATATTTCTTGTAGCTCTTTTGTCGACCCTACCGTGGGCTCCTCTCTATGGATGCGAATATCTATGGTATCCTTGAGAGGTCCGGGGTATGGTTTAGACTCTGTTTGTTCTCGGGAGTGGCCATTTCAATGTAGCATTTATGGCCCAATGATAATATTCCCGAGATTCTTTCCTACAGCTCCTAATCGTCGCGACTCCCCTAGGAGTCGGGAACCTTATTGCTTGGCAGCGCACTAATGTGACTTCACTCAAATCATCCAAGATCGGTCTCCCGAAGATGATGTTGTATGTGGTTGGGCAATCTACCACTAAGAATTTAGCCATTACTGTCTTGATTTTTGGTTATGCCCCTAGAGTCATGGGAAGGTTGATCGTTCCCTTGGGGACCAAACTGTCCCCGGTGAATCCGTAGAATGGTGAAGGACATGCCTTCAAGTCCCTCTTTGTGAACCTCATCTCTTGGAAGGCTCATAAAAAGATGATGTTTGCTGCACTTCCATTATCGTCTATCACTCTTAGCACTCTAGCATTGCAGATCCTAGCTGCGATTACGATCACATCATGATTATGGCAAGGGGATTCTTCTCATTTTTCAATAGTGGATCCTGCCGCCTCGCTCTCTTGTCTAGGCTGCTTTCGCTGCTTCTGTTTGCAACTCATTACCTAGGGGACCAAATCTATTCTGGCCTCGCAAGCATATTGCTCACGAGTGTGCCTTGAGCGTCCCACTATATCGAGCCCCTCGTAGATCATACCCACTAGGACCTCATGGTTGGCGTTGGTCGGGGCCTGCTAGATCTGGTTATTTTGCTTGCCAGTATTTTTATAAGTTGGTGCCTTCTTGAAATTCCTTGAGGTGGCCCCTTCGTATCAGGTCTTCAATGGCATCTTTCAAAGCCCGACACTCATTGGTGTTGTGCCCGATGTCCTAGTGGTATCGACAATATTTTTGTCGATCTCTTCTGCCCAGAGCCCCCCTCATCCTTTTTGGAGCGGGTAGTCTCTTTGCCTTATGAGAGACTTTGTAAATGTGAGCTATGTCTTACGTGAGGGGGTATATTTTGCATATCGTGGGAAGGGCTACTTGTCCCTGCGATTATCTATTTTCTGTCTTTTCTAGGACCTGTTTCGGTCCTTATCATTACGATCTTGGCCCCTCTGCTTTTCTGATGGGCGATCTTATTGCCTGTCTAAGGCTTTTCGTGTCGAGCTTCTGGCTAGCGCTGCTAACGAGCTTTCTACTCGCTGGTGCTTTGCAACAATCTGATAAAACTTCGCCGGGCTTATGTGATCTTCGCTTTGGAGCTCTCTCCACAGCTCTGTGTTTGGCCTGATGCTTGTAATTAGCAAAGTTCGGATGGACTGTTTGGGTCCATCCGCGACCTTTGCTTGCTTGTTCTATAACCTCGTTAAATAGGAGGTCAGGGTTTCGTCTCTCTCTTGACGAATATTGCTCAAGTAGCTGAGCAGAATTATGAACTATCTCCTCGCTTGGAATTGCTACAAGTACATCGAGGAGAACCGTTGCCAAGAATTGATGGAGTTCGCCTTGACTCTTTTGTATCACCTCTTGGCATCCCCTACCAATATGATCGCGAAGCAACGACACTTCACTAAGTCACAAACCTAGTGTAGCTCTATCAGGTCATTGAAATTGTTAAGGTAGTCTCTGTCCTCTCCCGTTAAACTTACTCTTTAGCATCCTGAATCCCTACAGAAGTAGGGCTTGGCAAACCTCCTCTGTGAAGGAAGAACTCATTATTTCTTCTGCTGCACCGTTTTAGCAGGCCCTTAGATCGTTCAGCATTTTCTACACATGATCCAAGTCTTCATTGTGATTGCCTTAGTTGGCTCTGTTCAACTTTACCTTGAGCAAGTGAGTTCTCAAATTTGTCGCTTGTGAACCCCCTCTATTACGTGCATTGATGCACGACGTTGAGTCATGATGGCTCGATTGATAAGTGCTATCATGCTCGTCAATGCGTTGCTCACGACGTCGGTTATAACCGGAATGTCGGTCATTGCCAGATTGGTGCACATTACTCGTCTTGCGAGTTTGTGAGGATCGAGCTTGTCTTGGGCATAGGTTAAGACCGGCATGTTGACGCTGTGGATTCCACTAAGTAGGTCGAGTGTCTCGTGGGCGACCATTATTTTCACTTTCACCCATTGGTTGTTTCCCTGGTCGCCTCTCAGGGTTGGTTTGCCCACGTGACTCACGCTTATGAGTGGAGTGTACCTTTTGATGTTGGGGGTGTTAGTCATCCTTTGACGCTGATGAGCCAAACTAGTCTGTGACTAAAGTTCGACTCGTCAGGGTAGGATCAGCCACGTTCTGTTGCATCGCCTATGGAACCATAGTTCTAATCATCTCCACCAACTAGCCGTTTTCGGGGTTTGACATTCCTGCCCTTGTTTATTTGTGGCATGTTGAGATGGCAGCAATGGTGGTTGACGCCCAGCGACGTCCTGTTGCACCTCCTGATGGGTAGTCTCGACATGGTCTTGGTTTTCGGTGGTGGTTTTTTATATTGTACACACCATTGTGGGCCTGAAGTGGTTAGATCACTATGGTTGTTTGCTGGAATTTCTAAGATGTTGGCGGAGGCCCTCCTTCTAGCACCAAAATATTGATATAGAAATCTGCACCTACTAGAGTGATTTGATCAACCTTGGTGGGATAGGAACTGTTGTGTGCGTGATTACGGGTAACCAGCAATGAAAGAATAATAAATGCAGTAAAGAAAATGGGAAAGGGATTTTTAAAGTAGTTCGACAAGATGAACTCTTGAGCCTACATCCAATGTTTTTTGAATTTGCTATGAGAGCTTACAATAGTAATTCTGGAAATATTCTCCAACCCCTTCCTCATCGTTTGAGGGGGTTTATATACAGAGTTTGTACAAAGGAAAGAGTGAAAATAAAATGATTACAATTAAATTGAAATGCAACTCCGATATTCTCATGATTAGGCATTGTGATTGTGCAAAGATTATTGTCAATCTGATCATTCTTGAGATATCTAGGATTTGAAGTTATCTGGGAATTGGTTGAATGATCACTTGAATTGTTCGCGGCTAGCTTATGCTGGGTCAAACAATCAGTGGAGTCAAGCTGGTTCCGGATCAAACTATATCCTCGCGATACTCTGAGGTTAGTGGAAAAATCACACACAACAAATAATATCTTTTTTTTTCTTTAGTGTGGAAACCATTTTGTGTTTATTGAGTTGATTCTTTAGTTAGGAGAGTTTTACATTGTTTGTAGCCAATTTTTAGGTTTGAAGTTAAAAAAAAAAAAAAAAAAAAAAAAGATATATAAAGAAAATAAACTGAAATTTTTTAATTTATTTTCCTTTATTTTTAGGAAAAAATATAAATTTTTTTATTTCATCTCATTTCGTTTTCATATTTATATAATTTGAAGTCCAAGTTCCATACATTTGATTTGTGTTTATGTATTTAAATTGGTTTAGAATTATATTCTTCCATTAAATTATCATAGATGTACCACTGTTTTTATTTGATTTTGTATTAAATATATATTAATTATCAGGATAATGCAAATTATATCATTTATAGTTAAGCGCATATATAACTCTCCTTATTTTTTATTTTTAAAATAATTCTCTTATAATATTGAGGTTCAATGAAAGATTTATTATCTTCTTGATATATTAATATTGTTGTTGAAAAAGCGAATTAGCTCAGTCTAACAAAATTTTCTACCCTCGATTTTTTGGTTAGATAGATTAGCATGTTAATTCCAAAAATTTTACAAGTGGGAAATTCATGTTTAGCTCACTCATTTATGTAGTTGATTAACTTTGAAAAGAATATTCAGAGTACCCATAAACACTAAAATAAAATAGTGGATAAACATAAGTCTAAGCCTCCTTTATGTTCTCCAAAATTTGTCAATAACTCATATAATCCCAATAAGTCATCCCTCTCTGAAATCAAGGCAAATTAATTTAATAACAAAATCATGCAGCTTGTTTAGTTGTAAAATGGGTTCAAAGAATCTCATACAATTTTGTTATTTTCACTGAGATCAAAATTCTTACCCCTATGTAGAAGTAGAACCATAACTCTTGATAGAAACTAATATTCGAAAATTAAATAGAGATCAAAACTAATATCCTCTTTTGTAGCAAATTAATTCCAATAAGGTCAAATGGATTATAAGGCGTTTTTGTCATAAATAGCAGTTAAGCCTTTGGAAGCTTCATTGTTAATGTATAACGGAGATGAAAAGAACTGGTTGAAATATCAATCGAATGTATGTATGTTTATTATAGGGAATATTTTTTCCAAATTTAAAAGGAAATATTTTCTTGCAGATATCTTTAGGATTTGAATTCTTTTAACTTAAAAGGATTGAATAATGTTACATATATCTGAACCCATATGGCAATTGAGTTAATTCACATAGACTATAAAAATTCAACTGCCATATTATTTTGCCAACTCAATTGCCATATACAAATTTGGATTATAACTTTACATTTACAACTTTTTTTTTTTTACAAATATAACTTCCATTTAAACATTAGAACTCTGGTTATATACTACTTAATATAATAACCAAAATTAAGGATTAATAATTCCCTTAAAACAAGGTCAATTTTAACAGTTTTTATGAAATATATTTGTGGAAAAGTTGGCGATTGGTTGCGCGATTGAGAGGCAGAGATGTGTATTAGATTAAAGTTCTACTTTATGATTTGAGTAGACGAGGACTAAACATTAAACATTATATATGTTAGTCCAGTAGTGAGTTAACTTATACAAAAAATACATAGAATTAGAACTTACAGTAAAAATAGAAGACCTCTAGGTATATAATTCTTAATAAGCAAAAATATGTAAGTACTTATGATAATTATAAAGCCAAATAAGAATTACATAAATTATAAAAATCCCATAAAAAACATAGCAAGTTAAAGAAATGTAAGTCATAGATGAAGAAGCATAATGATGTTTATGACAAAGAATTAAGTCGACCATTTTGTGACAAATCCAACCAATTTAACTTCAGCTTCAATAATGAGAGTGTCATCAACCAAGAAACCATGTTTTGGATTCTTCAGTTTTTCTAATGCCATGATATTATAACAGATCTTTTTTGAGGGTTTATGTATGGATTGACCTGGAGAAAAGATGAAAAAAAAGTAGTTAAGAACAAAATTTATATCAATAATGCAAGCACTTATATCAAGAAGGAAAAACAATAAAGCACAAGGCTTATTGTATAGAGTCTTGATATCCACATTTTTAAAAAATGAGAACATCAATTATTAATAATTTACTACCATCTGTAAGCAATAAAAAAACTGTGAAGTGCTAATGAATGGAATTCTCAATTTATAAAACGCAGCGATTTACATTTAAAATTTGTTTAAATATCACAAATTAGAGAAAATCAATCGTAGAATACAAAAGATTTTATTTCAAAAAATTGACGGTAAATTTTAACTCTCACTTGTCTGTTTAATGTGTTTTCCATACAATTGGTCTTTGATACCCAGAGTACACGTAGCCAACAATTTCGTATCTTGGGGAACACTTGATCCAGACATACCTAGAATTAGTGAAATACTGTTGCCCTTGCCGGCTCCATATCCATTTGGGTACAGACCAACATTCCTGCAATTCAATAATAATTTGAACAGGTATGTGAAGTAGATTAACACTACTCAAGCTCCAAATGAAAGCAAATATATATACCATTTATAGAATCCAAATGATTCTGACTCATAATATTCCTCAAGTAAAGTTGAAAATTTCTCAATTTTCCATGTATGGTAGAGAGTATCATAGTTCTTCATCAATGATAAGTGATCCCCTTTGAATGTTTTTTCAACAACAAAAACCTCAGCACCAAAAACACAAGAATCATCGATAAGGTATCCATTAAGAGGATCTGAAAATGTATTCAAGTCAATGAAGTTTTTGATACCCCATAGGGTCTTCATCTCCTGGAATTGCTTTACACTCCCATCTGCATCAATCAAAATTATCTATTAATAAATCTATAAAAAATGAATAAATATGATATTTTCTTGCAATTAATTTCTAATAAAAAAGTTGTAACTATATTACCTTGAAGACTAAAGTATTTCTCTTTTAGCTGATTAAATAAGAAAAAATTGAAAATTACATTGACTTCCCATCCAATTTGAGGAGAACTCGTGTCCAATAATTCCAATTGCACCGAGATATAACCTGCTTTAGCTTTGATCCAGTCCCCATTTAGATAGATAAACAATCTCCTGTGATAGGAGTTAAATTTTCGTTTAGCGAAAAATATTATTCAAATTTATCATTATCTTACTTGTGCTTAAGTATTATTTATAAAGGACAAAGTTGAGTTAAGTGCACACCATCTGAAGCCCCCTACAAAAAAAGTGTCCGAGAAAACCTCATGTGTTGAAGCTTTAGATAGGAATGAGAAGGAATCCATTTTGACTAAGTAGTGACTTGGTGCAGCACTCCTTCCTGAAAGAAAATAAAATAAGAGATATAAGCTTACTTAATGACTCAAAATTATTTTAATAACAAAACCACTTGGTTTAATTAGTTGCAAAAAAAGGGTTAAAATTTTAGATTGAAACAACAAATTTCATACGTGAAATTTTTTACCTCAATGCAGAATCATAACTCCTGATGGAAACTAATATTCGAAAATTGAATTGAAGATATACCTACTAAGCCTTTGAAATAGTTGTTATTGATGTTGTATTGGCTTTTAAAAGCTTCGTTGTTCATGCTGCAGTTGCATTTGGAATTTCGGTCGCCCATGTTGAAGCAGCCTTTGGAACCATTGTTGCCCATGCTGAAGTAAGAAGATTTGAGGTTTAAATAACAGAGACGAAAAGAACCGAAATCTGAAGACTTGTATGTGTCACAAGTCGAAATATAAGTCACTTTGTATCTAAACTTTAGGAGAACTTAATATATATATATACACACAACTAATCAATTATAAACCGAATGCCAGTTGTATGATTTTGTCTTGTGTATATCTTTTATAGGGGATTTTTTTTTCGAATTTAATTAGAGGATATTCTTTTCCAAGACTAGTTGGGTAGGATTCTAATTCTTTGTGAAGTTTGAACTTATATAAAAGATTTACAGTATATATAAATAAAAAGTAATACTACACTCACAAACACTTTTCACTAACTTTCTCTCACAAACGCAATGTGTCAGCTTACAATTAATCAGTTCGCATAAGTCCCGCATACCCAAAAATGGGTTCTGTTGATCAAGTCAGTTGTAAGTTGCTACATGGGGTTAATGAGAGGTGTTAATGAGAGATATTCGTGAGGCTAGTATTATTGATAAATATAACTTGCATTGAAAGTTGAAACATAAGAACTCGGGTTATATAAGGCCTAGTTAATTATATCTAACTAATGAGTAACTTTATTTAATTTTTGGAATTAAAATAAAAAATATATAATTCCCTTAAAATAAGGTCCATTTTAATAATTTTCATGAAATATATTTGTGGAAAAGGTGGCGGTTAAAGGTTTTTATTTAAATTTTTCTTAATTTTGAGGATTTAAGGTAAGTATATATTCCAGTAAGATTTATTCCAGGACTTGAACTCTCTGTGAGTTACACAAAAGAGTATAGAATTATAACTTCCAGTAAAAATAGAAGACCTCCAGCTATATAATTCTTAATAAGCAAAACTATATACGTAATTATGCTATTATAAAGCCTAATTAAGAATTATATAGCTTATATAACTCCCTACAAACATAACAAGGTAAAGAAGTGTACGCTAGAAACACAACTATCATCAATAAGGTCTCCATTAATGGCATCTGAAAATGTATTCAAGTCAATGAAGTTTTTGACATCCCATTCTGTCTTCATCTCATGGAATTTCTTTGCACTACCATCTCCATCAATGAAAATTATCAGAGGATCGTTAACATTTCTCGAGGCTCTAATAATAAATAGTTATAACTATATTACCTTGAAGACTAAAATATATCTCTTTTAATTGATTGAATAAGAAAAAATTGAAAATCACATCGACTCAAATCCAGCTGGAAGAGAATTTGTCCAGTCCCCATTTAGAAAGATTTATAATCTCCTATGATAGCCTATCATATTGTTGGTGATTGTATGTATGTTTTTTGTAGCCAAGATTTTTTACCAAATTTTAAAGGGATATATGTTGTTGTAGATATTTTTTTCCATCTGCTAAGATTAGATTTCGTTGTGAATTTTGAACTTGAATAAAGGATATATACAAATACAACTTCCATTTAACTGTAAAAGCTCCGGTTATGTGCTACTTAATAACAAAACTTATTCCCAATATCAACTCAAGTGTAAGACAACTAAGGTTATTGCGTTTGTCTTCCATCAAGGCGTCGTTAATAAGATCTCCTTTATTAATAATTTAATTTAATTTATTGAATTATGGCAACAAAGTTAATAATTTCCTTACTCCATTTAATTGTATTTATTGAAGATAACTTTTTATTCTCTACGGCTTACATTTTAAACCATGAGATAGATTAGTTCTTGCAGGTATTCTGATTAGTTATCCACGGGTATTTTGATTCAGATTGGGTAAGTAATATCTCTATAGACGTTCTACGATTAGATTTTGTATCTTTTTTATAGGTAAATTAATCTAATACGCAATAAAAAGAATTTTTTGTTTCATCTCATTTGGTTTTCATATTTATATAATTTTAATTCCAACTTCCATACACTTGATTTGTGTTTATGTATTTAAATTGGTTTAGAATTATATTCTTTCTTTAAATTATCATACTTAATCATGTACCATTTTTTTATTTGACTTTGTATTAAAATATATTAATTATCAAGATAATGCAAATTATATCATTTAGGGGTGGTTTGGATCGGGGGTAAATAAGATAATGAGAGTTATTTTCCTTTATTTTGTAAGATTCCTGTATTTGGTTTGCAAGTAATAAAATACGGGAATTTTTTATTATAAATAGTAGTTATTGTTGGTAACGTAGGAGGTAATCTTATTACCTTACTAGGGGATGTTATTAAAACGTTACTAGGGTAATATGATTTTTCTACCCATTTTGCCCTTAATTAAAAACCATTTTAAACACAATTGCCCTCAAATGTCTACCAAATAACAATTAGCCTAATCCCCTACATTTGAGAAATTAGCTAAAACACCCTAGCCACAAAAAAGCTTAAAAGTTAACAAAATACCCCCAACCACCCAAGACTACTGTCGACCACCAGTGTCAGTCGCTGTAATGGTGCATGACCGATGGGATCTAGCTAGTCGTGCGTCGATAAGAGCTTTTCTGATGACCAGATTTGACATTTCTATGGCCATTTCATGGCCATAGATCTGACCATTTTCCGACCATGGATTTGTGATTCATGGCCATTTCCGACTTTGTCAGCGCACATCCTACCATATACGATCAGTTGTGTGTCATTCCGTCGATTGCCAACAACGGCCGGCAGTGGTGGCTAGCTATTGGCAGTGGCTTGAGGTGCCTGGGGGTGATTTTGCTATAAATTATAGTTTTATGTGGTTAGAGTGTTTTAGCAAAATTTCAAATGTAGGGGGTCAAAAGAAATGATTCAAAAAATAATAATAAAAAATACTATTATATTAATATTTAAAAAGGAGGGCAATTTAGTAATCTATATAACATACCCACCCATTTATCCTC